>NW_017731464.1:615750-633618 GCF_001890085.2 Hipposideros armiger | reverse complement strand
GGGGGAGGGTAGGTGGGATCTATGTCAGGGAAAGCTTCCTAGGAAAAAAATGACATTTATAATCATAACTGAAGAATGAGTCAGAAAGGAAGCCAGGTAAAGAGATAGGGAAAAAATGTTCCTTGTAGAGACCAGAAGTTCAAAGAAGAAAGACATCACACCTCCCATAAACTGGAAAGCTTTTCATGGCTGGAACTTTGGGGTGCAAGGGAGAGGGATGACAAGAGATAAGGCTGGAGGGCTTTGTAAATTATGTTAAGATACTTGGACTTTAACTTTAAAAACAATAAGAGTTTTAGACACTTGGAAGAATGAAGACAGGGAGAATTAAATACAAAAAGATTAGTCAGAATCTGACATATAGTATATAGGAGGTGCAAGCCGATGACTGATTGGATATGGGTGGTAAGAGATAGGAAGGAAAGAAGGCTGATGTGAGGTTTCTAACCTGGGTGACTTGGTTTGATGGTGGTGTCGTTTAATGAGAGGAAACATAAGAGAAGGAATATAAAGTCAAATATTATTCATGGGTCCTGTATTTGCAAATTTGTCCACTTGCTAAAATTTACTTCTAACCTAAAAATCAATACTCGTGGCTCTTTCAGTCATTCATGGACATGTGCAAAGTGGTGAAAATTTTGAGTTGCCTGATGCACATCTTCCTGGATGAGGTCAAACAAGGCAAGACTCTGCTTTCTTTTTTTAAGATTTTATTGGGGAATCGGGGAAGGGGAACACATAAGTTGCTGTCCTTTTGTTCTTCAGTCTAGTTGTGGAGGACTTCACTTCACTGGCCCATGTTGGTATTATCATTGCGCTCTTCCCGGGTGAGGCAGTCTCTCACCGGCCACTGGATGACCACTCACGGCAGCTCTTGGCAGCTCATGCTGGCTGCTGGCTGCTCACGCTGGCTGCCAGCCATTCACGGTATCTCACAGCAGCCCACTGCAGCCCTGCTGCAGCCTACACCGCCGCGGGCGACTCTTGGAAGCCCAGCTCCAGGTCGAGCTGTTGTTCACCATCATAGCTGTAGAGGGCGCAGTGTCACTGGCCCTCATGTGGGATCCGAACCAGGGCCCTGCTGCTCAGAGCTGGCGTCCCAAGCCAACTCTTAACCAATGCACCACTCGGCCGGCCTAAGGCTCTTCTTTCTTATTTCAGTTCACACACTATAAACAATTATCCTGTTCACAGTCTGTCTAGTGCCACATTTTTTGCATTTTTCTGCTTTTTTAAAAAATTGAGACATAATTGATATATAACATTATATTAGTTTCAGGTATACAACATAATTATTCAATATTTGCATATATTGTGAAATGATCACCTCAATGAGTCTAGTTAACACCCATCACCACACAGTCACAAATATTGTTATTCTGTGATGAGAACTTTTAAGAACTACTCTCTTAGTTCTTTTAAATATACATACAGTATTATTAATTATAGTCACCATGCTATACATTACATCTGCAAGGGCTTATTTATTTTATAACTGGAAGTTTGTATCTTTTGACCATCTTCATCTAATTTCCCTACCCCCCAACTCTGTTTCTGGTAACCACCAATCTGTTCTTTGTATCTATGAGTTTGGTTGTTGTCTGTTTGTTTGTTTGTTTGTTTTAGATTCCACATATAAGCAAGATCATACAGTATTTGACTTTATCTGACTCATTTAATTTAACATAATGTCTTCAAGGTCCATCCATGTTGCTGCAAATGCCAAGGTTTCCGTCTTTTTTATTGCTGGATAATATTCCATTGTGCATATATACCAAATTTTCTTTATCCATTCATCCATCAATGGACTCTTGGGTTGTTTCCCTATTTTGGCTATTGTAAATAACACTGCAATAAACATGATGTGCATTTATCTTTTCAAGTTAGTATTTTTGTTTTCTTCTGGTAAACAGCAGTAAGGGAATTGCTGGCTCATATGGTAGTTCTATCTTTAATCTCTTGAGGAAGCTCCACTCAGTTTTCCATAGAGGCTGCACCAATTTCCATTACTATCAGTGCATGAGGGCTCCCTTTTCTTCACATCCTCGCCAACATGTGTTATTTTTTGTCTTTTGGATAACAGCCATCTAACGGGTGTCAGGAGATATCTCGTTGTGGGTTTAAAATGCATTTCCCTGATGATTCATGACACTGAGCACCTTTTCACATACCTGTTGGCCACCAGTATGTCTTGCATGTTCATACTTCTCGTTGGTTATTTTGCTATTTAAAATGGCCCCAAACAGTACTGAAGTGCTGTCTAGTGTTCCTAACTTCAAGAAGGCAAGATGTGCCTTACGGAGAAAACACGTTTTAGATGAGTTTCATTCAGGCATGAGTTATAGTGCTGGTGGCCATGAATGCAATATTAATGAATCAACAATATACATTAAATAATGTGTCTTTAAAGAAAAACACAGATAAAACAAGGTTAGGAACTGATTTGTTGATGAAAATGTTGTGATCAGAAGCTCACAGGAACATAACCCTATATTTCCCTTAGGATCAACAGCTCAGTTATCATTAAGTGTTTTCATCAGTGTTTACACTGACTTTATAGAGCATCACTACCATGAATAAAAAGAATTACTGTATTTAGGGGGGTTGATCATAATGACCTCTGTATTGGACATGTTTAGTTTGTGAGTTCCAATGGCTAAGTGTTCGGGAGCAGGCATATTTGGGTCTACAGCTCAGGAGAAAGGGCTAGTCTAAGGATAATGGATTTAAAAATCATTATCAGACAGATGGTAATTGAAGCCTAGGAGACAATGAGATAATCTAAGGAGTATCTATAGAATCAAATCAAAGTCCAAAGGGATCTAACACAATAAACCCCAAGTGACACCAACAATCAAGAAATGCCTGGCTTTCTTGTAATGAAAATATAACTTTAAATGTCAACTACTTAGAGAAGATGTTTCTCCTACTCAACTTAAAATGGAAAGTCCTTCCTAATACATTCTCTTTTAATTCTTTGCATAGTACACATCTCCATCTGACATTGTTGTTTTTACATTTGTTTGTCTCCTTTCATTTGGATGCAAGCTCCATGAGAACAAGTTTTTTGTTTGACTTGTTTATGGCTGTATTCCCAGTCTGGCACATAAATGGCATTTGATCTACATTTGTTTGAGTAAATGATTAAAAGTAGGAATAAAATATTAATCAATGTTTTCTTTTAAGACTTCATTTTTACTCTATCTGCTATTGCAATGATCATTTCTTTGTAATTATTCCTCTTCATCTCATCCTGCTGTTTTTATATCTCCATTTATTCTTTTAAAGAACTTTGTTTCTGTTTTGTAGAGATTATGCTTTCTTCATGCCAAACAATTTTCTAAAATTTCCTTTTGGTTCTTGTAGCAAATTCTTTTCAGAATCAAGTTTCCTCTGAATTTTTAGAATGATGGTCCTTGTCCCATTTTACTCAGTGTGTTTTTTTCAAATCTCATATTTTGTTTTGTATTGTTTCATTTTCCCAATTGCTCTATTTTGAACAGCAGGAGCTCTTTCTGGACCCATACTTTCTTCCACGCTTAGTTTGTGGTTTGCCTTTGGCCCATTCGCCATTCATCTGGCTATAGATCTAATATCCTTATGGAAGAAGCAATTCATAGCAGGTTGACGTGCCCAGGTCCAAAACTGTTTCAAAGATAATCCGCAAACTGATCCCAGTGTCTAGCGAACAATTGGCCTACTAGATTCATATGAAATAAGGCCAAACATTCTCCTACCACACAGTTTTCAGTGTTTAACACTCTGAGCTTTTTAAAATGACTGAAAAAAACCACACTAATATGGGATCTTCCTATCTGTGCTCTTGTACAGCACTACTGAGTAGTCCCCAGCACAGGATGAACTATTCTGTCACCAGAAGTCCCTCTTTCCCCCTCACCCACACTCCAGCAGCCTTAAAAAGGAGAATCCGTGCAGTGCAGGGTTGGACACCAATGTATTCATGGATTCAGGGTTGTCTTTTCAAGCCAGAAGGCATACAATGGAAAAGGGATAAAGTGTCTTCTGATTTTCAAGACTTGGCTCTGTTTAGGGCAGCGAAACACACATCACTCAATGATTGGATTTCTCAATCCAATCAGTCAGCTCTAACATTAGAGAAAATTTTATTCTAATTCAGACAATGTGATGTTAATTGCCATCTTTATTTATCAATGCTGCTCTAAGTTTTCAGGCTTTTATTCATCTAATGTATTTTAAAGAGTTAAGAAAGATTTACAAGACAAGCAAGGCTTTCTTTAATATTTTCTATGTTAAGTGTATATATCCCGTCTGAAATTTAACCTAAACACTAGAGTTTGTATTATAAAGAAATGTCCACAACAAATTTTTTATCACTCACTCATAGAACAACGACGTAAGAAAAGCTAAATGATCACAGAATATATTCTATTTTTACTTAATGCAAAAACAAGAAGTGAAATATTTCCAGGCTCTGCTAATCTCATCTTCAATTTACTGGGCACCTTATTTTCTAAATTCACATTTAATTTAAATATTATATCATGCTGCATGAAAAACTTGGAGAAGGGCACTAATGGTCAAATGCTCCAAAAGTCACTGCTAATTCCCTAAATCTAATCATTAATCCTAGCATTAGCTTTTACCAGGAAATAAACCACTTACCCTCAGGCTATGGCAGAAACTGTGTTTGTTTGTTTAATCTTTTGCTTTTAGCTGTGTTTTCTGTATTAGCTATCACTTTTTAAATCATTACTAATTATAAAATTAAAACACATAACTTAGAAAAACTAAACAACAAGATCAAGCAGAGAGAAAATAAGTTATTTATAATCCCATCACCTGGAGATAACTACTGCTTACTTTTTGGTGTACTCCCTTACAGACGTTTTTCTATTCTTAACAGATATTTCACATGCACACATATGTAGAGTATATAAACACACATATAAATAGGATCGTATTGTACATAATCTTTTCACTGACTTTTCCATGCAAAAATCTTTTTTCAAACAACATAATTTAGTATGATCCACCTTTACTGCACAACACTGTTCCAGCTCCCTTCTTTAAACATGCTATAAACTGCCACACAAATGCTGAATGACCGTTTGAATAAGTGTCTAAAAATAAAAATAAAAACACAGTGACAAGTTTAATTCCCCATGTGTCTAGACACTTGTCTGGACACAAACATAGGAAAAACACACAGTATTGCTACTCAGTGTGGGCAAATGAGTGAGGCTTTTGTTGTTGTTTTTTCTGTAAAAGTGGTAAAATTTATTGCCAACAAACCTCAAAAGTCAAATTTTAGCTACTACAGGTTACAAATGTGCACCAGTAATCAAATAAGTCAAGATCATGTCATCTTTGCTCTTGGTGGGGGAGGGGGAGAAAGCCAGATGAAAGACCTTTCCATAAATATGTCTTCATAAAAGGTAACAACATATATCATGCACAGGGACACCCTCACATTTCATACTGTTACTGAGCCCCATGCCTCAAACATTAGTGGTATCTACACGCCTACTTTTATAGAAGGGAAAAAACTTATGCTGGGACAATACTACTTCATATGGGCACTGTGTCTACGCAATAGGCAAAGAAGGACAGACCGATCCTCCTCATTAAATATTTACTGTGCCATTATTTGGCTAAACAGCACTTCATCTTGCGGTTTTTCCTGGTAGAGATTGACATGGGGTCTACTGGACAGTGGGCTGAGTCCTTCTCATCCGTCACAATAACAGAAAATTAACCCTTGGACTGGGAAGCAGCCAAAGACAAGCACACAAAGAACAAGGGAGGGAAATGGAAGGAGGGCGGCACCCACCATTGTTCTTCCGGCTTTGCCTACAGGAAGCAATATTTCCATTTGGTCTTGGGCAAAGCCTGTAATTTCACCACCCTGACTGCAGCTGGAGAGCTCCCTTTTAACTGTCCCGGCTTCCAAGTGAAGACAGGTTTATTCAGAGTTCGTAAAAAAAAAACACAAAAAAAAAAAAACTGAAAGGGCCATTTTAATTTGCTTGCATGTGAAAAGGGGAGCACTTTTCATAGGATCCCATAATGACATTCAGCGGGATATTACACTTCACCATATGGCTAATTTGCACAGCAGGCCCAAAGCAGGGTTTTCTTTCATTAGAACTGCCCTAAAGATCAGACTACAGAAACATGTGTAAAGAACAAACCCAAGATGCCCCCTATTGCTTAAACCTAGAAACATTCCATTCCCAGATGTAAAAGCCCATTCAGAGAGTTCCCACGGCAAGGTCATTCAAGAGTCGTGATGATGGTGTCTGTCACAGCCTCACTTACCTACTATATTCAGGCTTTGAAAAATGTCTAAAATTCAAGAACCACAACACTGTCAAAACACCTCAAACTAAAAACAAAACAAAAAACAAACCAAAAAAAACTATGTATGGGGAAAGAACAGTATCTCTGGTAGATAATTTATTATTTAAAAAAATTGCTTTCCAAATGGCCCAATTCTTGATATCACTCAATTAGCCTACAAAATAAATCTACATAAACTTCTGACCCTTTTTGAAGACAGCGAAGGCAGTCTGATGTTCTAACAGAGTCCTGTTTATTTTTAAGATGGCCCTTACAACTTATGTTTGTCTTGGCATTTCCTCCTTCCGCCATATCCCAAGCCTGAGCCATACAAAAGAACATCCCCTCCGGGAATGACAGAGTCTGCAGGAATTAAAAAAAGAGAAAGAAAGAAATCTGATGTCTAATGATTATGGAGTAGTGGAGTCTGTGCTTTTGAAGAAAGTAAACATTATGATTAACAATCTTGGGCTTTGTAATTAGCTTCCCCCCTTCCAAGAGAGAGTGTTAATTTATTAAATATTTTAACAAAGAGTCTTTTATTATCAGATTCAGTATGGCTGGCTCCTTTCATAGCATTACCAATTACAACCAATAAAGCTTTAATTGATGACTACTTTTTATAACCTTTGACCCAAGATGATAAACAGTTGTACCTTAGAAGCGAAAGGGTAAACCTCAAAGGGAACGATGTCTTAATCATGCTTAGCAAACCCAACTGCTTAAAATTACAACCTATCTACCTGGCTAGAACAAAAAACGCAGACTTCCTCTATGATTAAGGTAATTGATCAGATAAAAATTTGGATTTCACTTTTAAGATAAGTGTCCCTTTTGTTAGGGAAACCCTACCTTGAATAATCTGCATATAACTGTGAGCTTAATGTGTCAATTTTATATTATAATATAATTTAATCAATTTGTGGACAATTAGCAGGAGTTTTTCTTCTTTTTTCATGTCTTTTCCATTTTTATTGAGAAATAATTGTCATTTATCTCTGTATAAGCTTAAGGAATACCAACAGCATGATGGTTTTATTTACATATATTGGGACATGATTACCACTAATAGGTTCAGCTAACATCCATTTTCACAACAGAATTTTAGTATGTGACACAGCTTTTAATATAAAACAATGGAAAGCCATGTTATTTCACTATTAAGAAAAAAGGCACTATGGGCCAGCCGAGTGGCTCAGCTGGTTAAGACCTCGCTTGGGAGCGCCAACTCTGAGCAGCAGGGCTGCGGTTCGGATCCCACATTGAGGGCCAGTGACGCTCGCCCTCTACAGCTAAGATGCTGAACAGTAGCTCGACCTGGAGCTGGGCTGCCATGAGTAGCTGGCGTAGGCCGAAGCCCCTGCTGCAGTGGGCTGCCATAAGCTACCGTGAGCGGCCGGCAGCCAGCATGAGCGGCCGGGAGCCGCTGTGAGCAGCCGACCAAAGACCGGCGACCGATTGCCTCACCCGGAAAGAGCACAATGATAATACCAACATGGGCCAGTGAAGCAACGTCCTCCACAACTAGACTGAAGAACAAAAACAGCAATTTGTCTACCTGTGCGTTACCCTTCCTCGATTCCCCAACGCTGTTCCCCTCCCCCCAACTCCCCAATAAAATCTTAAAAAAAAAAAAAAAAAGAAAAGAAAGGCACTATGATTTACTGATGTCCCCCCAAGTCCATCATTTTATTGAGTGGTCCCTTACACCACCAGGGACTCTTAAGAATATGTGAGCAAAGAAGTATACTCATCCAATGAATTGCCCAACAAGTGGACAACAAACATTTTTAGGGAATTGAGCGTCATGGATGACAAGCAAGGAGAGTCATTCCTTTAATTAGAGTGAAATAATGAGGTTTTCTGCATTTTCTCTAAAGAACGATTCCCAAAGTTGGTAGTCTTCCAAAGGTACTCTTCAACTGCCCAATTTCACACTTGCCAATTTTTAAGGAAAGTCTCTTCTAACTCATACCTGTCAATCTTTTAAACTGCTAAAGCATTTTACAATTTGGAAGCTTAACATTTCCCAGACAAATCTCTTACTCTGTTTCATGCTGCCAAAATGAAGGGGCCTCTGAACAATTACTAAAGAGCTAGTAGGAAAACATGGCAAAATGTAAATGAAAATAATACCATCATGTCACAGTTGTTACTACATACAATCACTTCATGGAGAAGAAGGCGGTGAGACATGATTTGTAGTCCTCACAATGGGAAGTACTGGCTTAACAGAAGGTACAGTATAAGATTTTATACAAAAAGAAGGAGGCACATAGCCTTTAAGTGACTTCCCATGTATAGAGGGGAATCCAATGCCAGAAAAAGCACAAAATCTGAAGCTCGGTCGAAGTACTTTATAAACTGAAAGAGTTATATATGTTCTTTTTATGATATATAAATGTATGTAATGCCTGTTTTATTAAAGACACATGACTGCTCCCTGTATTTCAAAATCAAATTTGCCACTCCCCCCCCCAAAAAAAATAAATAGCCTTTTATATAGTTAAGTGAGGACTGAGGAAATTCTGTTTAAGTAAATCTATGCTCTACCCATCCCCCATTAACAGATGCTTTACAGAAACAGACAAATTTAGAATCTAAAAATACAGAAATTTATATACTGAACTTCAGATGTTCAGGAAAATAGGCAGAATGGCTAAAAACGAAGTGGACAAATATTAGACCAAACAATTGGTAAAAAAATGTTAAGAATCCAGGTTAAGAGAGAAAAAAACTTGAAAGAATAAAATTTGCTTTGATACCAATTTTTTAAAATTAAACTTTTTATTATGAGAGGATTGCAGATTGACATGCAGTTATGAAAAATAACCAAGACAGCACCCACATGTCTTTACCCAGGTTCTCCAGTAGTAAACACCTCAGAAGAAAATGCAGTGCAGAGTCACAACCAGGATATTGACATGAAGATGGTCAAGGTGCACATTTCCAAAACCGTAAGAATCCCTCAGGTTTCCTTTTCATATCCATACCCACTTACCCCATTCCCCACCCTCTACTTAACTTTCAGCAACCACTAATCTGCTCTCCATTACTAACCACTAATCTGCTCTCCATTACTATTATTTTGTCCTTTTCAGAATGTTACATAAATGGAATTTTATAGTATGCACCGTTTTGAGATTGGCTTATTTCACTCAGCATGAACCTCCGAGGATTCATGCACATTGTTGCATATATCAGTAGTGCTCTCCTTTATACTGCTGAGTGATATTCCATGGTACGGTATAAATGTACCACTGTTTGCTCAGTCATTCACCTGCCAAAGGACATCGGCTAGTTTCCAGTTTGAGACTATTATGAATAAAGCCGCTATCAACATTCGTGTGTAGAAAATACCTGAACTAAGTTTTCATTTCTCTGGGATAAATGCTCAGGAGTGCAACTGCTGGGTCACGTGGTAGTTGCATGGTTAGTTTTCTAAGAAACTGCCTAACTGTTTTCCAGAGGTAGGGTAGCATTTTCCATGCCCACCAGCATCTTCACTGGCCTTTGGTGTCGTCACTATTCTGATAGGA
The DNA here is from genome assembly GCF_001890085.2 of Hipposideros armiger. Classification (NCBI taxonomy): domain Eukaryota; kingdom Metazoa; phylum Chordata; class Mammalia; order Chiroptera; family Hipposideridae; genus Hipposideros; species Hipposideros armiger. Next base: position 623,758 of record NW_017731464.1, on the reverse strand, counting down.
GTGTAGTGATAGTTCACTGTGGCTTTAATTTGAATTCCTCCGGTGACTAATGATACTGAATAAAATATGTTTCCATGTGCTTCCTTGCCATCTATCTATCTGCCTCGGTGAATTGTTTCTTCCTGTCTTTTGCCCATATCCTAACTGGATTGTTTGGGGTTTTTTTGTTTGTTTTAATTTTGAAAAGCCTTTTTATATTCTAGATAATATTTCTTCGTTGGGTATGTGGTTTGCAGATATTTTCTCCCACTCTGTAGCTTGTCTTTTCTTCCTCTTAACAGGGTCTTTTGCAGAACAAAAATGTTTAATTTTGATGAGTTCCAATTTATTAATTTTCTTTCATTTATGGTGAATGTTTTGGAGTAAAGTCTAAGAACTCTTTGCCTACACCTACAGCCTGATGGTTTTTTCCTAAAAGTTCTATAGTTTTGCAATTCACATTTGTCATGATTCATTCTGAGACAATTTTAGTCTATGGATGTCCAATTGTTCCTGGACCATTTGTTGAATTGCTTTTGCAATTCTTTCAAATATTTTTGTGGGTCTGTTTCTGGGTTCCCTACTCTTTCCCATCTATCCCTCAGCCAATGCCACACAGTCTTAATTACTGCAGTTATATAGTAAGTCTTGAAATTGGGTACATTGATTCCTCCATTCTTCTTTTTCAAAATTGTTTTAGTCATTCCAGTTCCTTTGCCTTTCCATACAAATTTTAGAATTATCCTGTCCAAAAATTTGCTTTGGATTTTTATAGAAATTTCATTAAATCTGTATGTCAGCTTGGAAAAAAATATCTTTACTGTGTTGAGTCTTCCACTCCATGAACATAGTATGTCTTTCCATGTACTCGTTCATATTTGTTGATTTCATCCATCAACATTTTGTAGTTTTTAGCATACAAATCCTGTACTTTTTAAAAATTTTGGTATCTTATGTTCATTGCTAGTATATAGGAATACAAATGATTTCTGTATCTCTTGTACTCTGCCACCTTGCTATATTCACTAACTATTATCAGGCAGTTTTATCTTGAGCCTTTGGAATTTTCAACATAAACAATCATGTTATTTACAACTAGGGACAATTCTATTCCCTCCTTTCTAATCTGTACACCTTTTATCTCCTTTTCTTATCTGACTGCACTGGCTAGAACTTCCAGCACTATGTTGAATAAGAGTGGTGAGAGCAGATATTCTTGATTTGTTCCTGATCTTAGAGGGAAAACATTCAGTCTTTCACCCTTAAGTATAAAGTTAGCTGCAGGTTTTTACATTTACTTATTTTACATTTATTTATGCTATTTAGTCATCTGAGGAAGGTTTTGGTTTTGTTTGTTTTTTTAAATCAAGAATGGGTTTGCATTTTGTCAAGTGCTTTTTCTGCATCAATTGATACAATTATGTGATTTTTCTTTTTCAGCCTGTTAATGTGGTAGATTACATTGATTTTTAAGTATTGAACCAGTCTTACATCCCTGAAATAAACTTTCCTTAGCCATATAGTCTCTTTATTCATTACTAAATTATGCTTAATAATACTTTGTTAAGAAATTCTACATCTATATTCACGAGGGACATTGGTCTATAGTCTTCTATTTTGTACTCTTCGTCTGGTTTGCATATCAGGGTATTATTAGCTTCACAAAATGAATTGGAAAGGGCTCCCTCTGCTTCTATATTATGGAAGAGACTAGGATGGTGTTAATTCCTCTATAAATGTTTGGTAGAATTATCCAATGAAATCACCTGGGCCTAGCGATTTATGGGAGAGGTTTGAAATTACAAATACAATTTCCTTCATCATCACAGGGCTATTCAAATTATCAATTTCACATTAGGTAAACTATGGCAGGTAGCATTTTTTAAGGAATTGGTCGATGTTTTATAAGTTGTCAAATTTATGTGTAGAGCTGTTCACAGCATTTCCTTGTTAACTTTTTGTTATCTGTAACGTCTGTAGTGATATCCCAGGTATCTTGTTTTATTCCTGATAGTGATAATTTGTTTCTTCTCTCTCTTTTCTTTATCAGTCTTGCAGAAGTTTGTCCATTTTATCAAGCTTTTTAAAAGCAACTTCTTTCTTTCATTGATTTTCTCTATTGTTTTCCTGTTTTGGGTTTCATTGATTTCTGCTCATATTATTATTTCCTTTATTCTGTTTGTTTTGGCCTTTCTTTTTCTAGGTTTTTAAGGCAAGAGCTTACATTATTAATTTGAAACTTTTCCTCTTTTCTAATGTATGCAAATTTTAGTGCTATAAATTTCCCTCTCAACACTGCTTTGGCCGTGTCCCACAAGTTTTCATTTTCATTCATTTTGATATATATTTTTATTTCCTTTGAGACTCCCTCTTTGACCTAGGCATTATATAGAAGTGTGTTATTTAATTTCAAAGGGTTTGTAGATTTTCTTGTTATAGTTCTAATCTGATTTCATTGAGGCCTGTGTGTGATTTCAAATTTTGTTGAAGCCTGTTTTATGGCCCAGGATATGGTCTAACTTGGTGTATGTTTTGTGGATGTTTGGAAAGAATGTGTATGTTGCCACTGTTGTATACAGTGTTCAATAAATGTCTATTTATCATCTTGTTGGTTGACGATGTTATTGAGTTCTTCTATACCCTTGATGATTTTCTATCTATTTATTCTATCAATAGTTTAGAGAGAGGTTTTGAAGCCGCCAACTTATATTGTGTATTTGTCTGTTTCTCCTTTTAGTTCAATTAGTTTTGCTTCACAATTTAGCAGCTCTGTTGTTTGGGGTATACTCATCTAGGATTATATGTCTTTTAGATGCATTGATCCTTTTATCATTATATAATGTACCTATATCTGTGGTAATTCTCTTTGTTCTGATATCTAATGCACTGATATTAATATTGCTAATTCCACTTTTCCTTGATCAATGTTTGCATGATATCTTTTTTTACTCATTCTTTGTACTTTCAACCTGTCTATATTATTATATTTGAAGTGATTTTCTTGTAGACAGCATATAGTTATGTCACATTCCTTAATCCACGCTGCCTTTTTATTGGTATATTTAGATTAATTAGATTCAGTGCAACTATTTATACATTAGGGCTTATATCTGTCATTTTATTTTCTGTTTTATGTTTCTTCTCCTTGTTTTTTATTTTTTTTTTAAGATTTTTATTGGGGAATTGGGGGGATGGGAACAGTGCTGGGGAATTGGGGAAAGGGGAACAGACAAGTTGCTGTCGTTTTGTTCTTCAATCTAGTTGTGGAGGATGTTGCTTCACTGGCCCAAGTTGGCACCATCATTACGCTCTTCCCGGGCGAGGCAGATCAGTCGCCAGCTTCTGGACGGCCGCTCACTGTGGCTGCTGGCCGCTCACGCTGGCTGCTGGCAACACACGGTAGCCCATGGCAATCCACTGCCACAGGGACCGCAGCCCACGCCGTCGCCGGGGACTCAAGGCAGCCCACCTCCAGGTTGAGCTGTTGTTCAGCATCTTAGCTGTAGAGGGCAGTGTCACTGGCCCTCATATGTGGGATCCGAACCGGGGTCCTCTGACATCCCAAGCGAGTTCTTAACCATCGCGCCACTCGGCCGGCCCTCTTCTCCTTGTTTTAGTGGTTTTTTTGTTGCTGTTGTTCTTTCCTTCCTGTGGGTTACCTGAATATTATTTAGAATTTTATCTTTATTTCTCTATAGTGTTTTGTAGTGCATCTCTTTGTAGAACACTTTTAGTGTTTAATCTGGGTATTACTATACGTTACTCTAGGTACAATATTCCTATGATAAAACTGATCATAGGCTATTGGTACTGTCATTTTACCAGTTCCAGGGAAGTACAGAAACCTTACTTACCTTTTTGTCTTTACCCTTCTCCATTTATAATATAATTATCTTATGCATTTTCTCTACATACTGTTAGAATCAAATCAGAAAATACTGGCAAATCAAACTGTCATATGTAGACACTCTATCTACCAACTGCAGAATATACATTCAAGTGCACATTGAACATTTATCAAATTATACTATATGCTAGACCATAAAGAAAATCTCCATAAATTTCAAAGTGTTAAAATATACAGGGTATATGAAATGACTCCAGTGGAAATCTAGTCATCAATAACAAAAAAATAACTAGAATATCTGGTCCTAGACATTTTCTCAAGAGAAAAAAAACAGCTAGGTCCATTAAGATACCATTAAGAATGTCAGGGCAGCTTGAATTCATCATAAGCCCCAAACTAAAAACCCAAATGTCCATCAATATTCATAAAATGGAAAACTAGCCCACAATAAAAAGAAACTACCATTATACGCAACAACATAAATCTCAAAAACATTATGTTGAAAGAAAGAAGCTAACACAAGAGAGCACATACTATATGATTACAAACAGAAAAGTCTATGGTGACAGAAATCAGAAAAGTTTACATTGTCAGGGGAGAAGAAAGCTAATAACGAATAGAAAGGAACATAAGGAAACTTCCTTAGGAGATGGAAATGTTCTAGATCCTGATCTGGGTGGTACTTATACAAGTGTACATATATGTTAAAACTCATGAAGTTATGCACTTAAAATCTGCACATTTTAATGTTTGCAAATTATATTTTTAAAAACACAGGGAAAAGTGACAGAGGTTTTTAAATTTCTACAAATCAAAATAAAAGAAATACAATTAAAAATCAAATAAGCTAAGACAATATCATAAATATACATATCAGACAAAAAAGTATTTATCTGAATAAATAAAATATAAACATTCCACACACACACACACAAAGGAAATCTGTGGCCACTAAACATTAGAAAAAGGCCACAATCAATAGTGACTTTAAAAATGCCAATGAAATTCACAATGTACCTTTTTTTTTGCTTGCCAAATTAGCAAAAGAAAAAAGACAACACTCAATATGTTGCTGAAAATACAGTAAAACCCCACCCCTAAATTCTTTTGCTAAGGAATGCAAATTATTAAGACTCCTCTGAGAGATTAGGTATCAGGAAGCTTAAAAAGTGTATGCCCTTCAATTCATTTTAATAATTTCACCTAAAGTGATCATGAGATCAGTGGGGAAAAGTTTGAAATGTGCACAGCTGAAAGAATATCGGTGCAGATTCTAACAGTATAGGTTAGAACCCGGTTTACCCCTAACTTTGTGATTTTACACAACTCATTTAATCTCTGTAAGTTTCAACTGTCTCACCTGCAAAATAGGGATGTTTACATACTTGTCAGGGTTGCTATCAGGGTGAACTAAGACAATGTGTGCAAGTCATATAATATGATGCCTAGCATCCAAATCATATAATATGATGTCTAATAGGTAGTAACTACTCAATAAATGGTAGCCGACGACACCATCGACACCATCACCATCATCATCATGATTAATTCCAACATCAGATTAAGTAAGTAAACCTATACAGTGGATACAAAAACAATAATGTTGGGTCTACATTTACTGGCATGAAAAAGATATTTGCGATATGGTATATGTTAAGGGGGGAAAAGCAAATTATAACAAAAGCATATATTTTTGTAAAAAGCATATCAAATGTGTACAGAGAATAATATCTGTAAGGAAGCAGACCAAAATTGTGGTGGAATTGTGAGTAATTTGGTTTCTTCAAATTTTTCTCTTTTTTTAAACAATGAACAATGACATTTGGGAAAATATAAATAAAGTTATTTCCTTAGTTCCCTTTTATCAAAGGCATCACTGACTGATATCACTGTGTCCACTGACTGATCTCACCAGGTCAGGGCAGAAAGAGTCTAGAGCAGACAATGGTAGAATGATTAGTACAGAAACCGCCAGATGCCAAGATAAAGAACACAAGAGGGGAAAAAAAAAGCGCTTTCTCCAAAACTGATAGGTGAGAATAAAAGCAGTTCCTGTGCTGTGCTTAGAGTTAGACAGGGTTAGAGTTAGCAGTGCTGGCATCCGGAAAGGGACTCACCATCCTGGTTGCAATAATGTGCATGAACGTAAAACCGGTACTTTGTGAACCCTGTCGTGAACCACTTCTGACTACAGATAAGGTGGCTGGCCACCTGTGAGCACCACGCATGAAACTCTACAACAACTGGATGAGATGATTGCAGAGCAACAGAAGAAACCCTGCACAGTAGAAACTTTTAACAAAAGGTCTTTGGAAATAGCCAAATATCTGAAAGTCTGCCATAAGAGAGTAATAAAGCTATGCCTGGATAAGGGGAAACTTTTGCTCTTTTCTGAATGGGAGGGCCCAAATGAGGCCTGATCCTGGAACAAACTGCACAATAACCTGGCATTAGGAAGGGCTATTTGGCAACTCAGGGAAGGATGATCTACCCTCCGTCTAATCCAGAACGAACTTGGCTCTGCCTCAGAGAGGGCTGGCAGGGATCCTTTCAAAACAGCAGTATTAGCACCTGCCCCGCCCCTCCTGATTTTCCCAAGCCAGGTCTAGATTGAAGAGCAGTGAGAGAGCACAGGGTAATGTCTAATTAAAAATAAACTCTCAGGGTGAACTGTAGAGAACTACCCCAGCAAGGCTGAGATTTGACATCGCTTTGCAGAATCCTGACAGGCCCAAAGAGACCGTGGATGACGACGCTAACACATTATTAGAGTTCCTCATAAGGCAACACTCCCAATCTGAGGAGCAAACTATTACACATATTTTGTCCTTCTTCTCTCTCTACCCCAGTCAGTCAGTTTTCCAAGCCAAAACCAATGTGGTTTATGTGAGTTGTCTTTCTCCAGGTCCTTATATCTGATTTCCAGGTCTTCGCCAATATTAGAAGGTAGGACATGGCTGTTATTTTCATCATAGCTTTCCCCAGAAACAACCAGGAGCACTGCTTTGTTAATTAAAAATTTCATAAACAATTCTTTCTCCTCTAACTTCAAAGACCAGATGTTAATGCAAAACAATGCTGATATATTTATTTTTTAGCCATACCTTCAGAATGCATCGTTCTGGAAAAAGTCTTTTTTACTTACTGCACAGCATTTGCCTCTGAAACAGAAAAACTGATACAGGAAAGTAAAAAGAGTTGTCAATTCATAAAACCAGGCTTGGCTTGGTTCCTACTCTTACCAATCACTACCTCGGTGATCCATCGGGCATATCAGTTAATCTCACTGAGCTTCTATTCCCTCAACCACCAGGTCAATATAAGATGTTCACTATAAAACCTGCTGTGTCAGACTGGTATCGTGAGTCTCACATGAGAAAAAGTGTGTGTGAAACTGCAGTGGAAAAAAACACAAAGCTCCTAAACTTCCTTGAAAAAAATTCAGCAGTTTGGGATGTCGACTATATAACATATAGGGCTATAGCTGATACTGTCAAATGGCAGGAAAAAAAACAAAAATTATCCTTCCTTCTCATGAGGATCATAGTTAGATACTTTTCTATTTTCATACATTCAAGAACTATTTGAGGAGGATAAAATACAGCACTAAAAATTAAGCTAGATTCTCTGTGCTTGCCATTTTCACAGAGGATATTTCAGAGAAGCCACAAGAAAACAAATATTTTTAATTATCCAGGAAAAAGAGAATGGAAAGCTGAAATAATCTATGCTCCAGGTTTTAAAAAGCATACAGTAAAAATTTATGTGGAAGACGACATATTTTAACTATAGTTGAACCTAGAACATGGGAGTTAAGGGCACCAACCCTCAACACAGTCAAACATCTGCATATGATGTTGATTCTCCCCAATTTCACTACTAATAACCTACGGTTGACTAAAAGCCTTATCGATAACATAAACAGTTGATTAACACATATTTTGTATGTTTTATGTATTATATACTATATATTATGTATTATAGTCTTATAATAAAGTAAGCTAGCAAAAAGAAAATGTTATTAAGAAAATCATAAGTGGGCCGGCCAAGTGGCGCGATGGTTAAGAACTGGCTTGGGACACCAGAGGGCCCCGCTTCGGATCCCACATATGAGGGCCAGTGACACTGCCCTCTACAGCTAAGATGCTGAACAACAGCTCAACCTGGAGCTGGGCTCCCGAG
>NW_017731464.1:498450-615620 GCF_001890085.2 Hipposideros armiger | reverse complement strand
TGAAGCAACATCCTCCACAACTAGACTGAAGAACAAAACGACAGCAACTTGTCTGTTCCCCTTCCCCCAATTCCCCAGCACTGTTCCCATCCCCCCAATCCCCCAATTAAAAAAAAATCTTTAAAAAAAAAAAGAAAATCATAAGGAAGTGAAAATACATTTACGGTACTATACATATTTACTGAAAAATATCACCTTATAAATGGATCCGCGTAATTCATACCCATGCTGCACAAGGGTTAACTGCATATTTCATGAAAATAAACTTTATCTAAGAGTCTTAATGAGGTAGTGTTGGATTTAAGATTTGATAAAGTAGAAGAGGCAAGCTCACAATATGCCTTATGAAGAAATAGTACAAAGAATTAATATATATTGAGCAATCACTATACCTACTACGTGCTTTATAAAAACAACCTTATTATCTCAATTATTCTTCTCAACAACTCTTTAAAGTACGTTTTCCTATCCCTGTAAGAAAACTGCAAGTCAAAGTTACAAAGTTCTCTAATGGCAAGACAAATTTGTCTGATACCAGCTCGTGTTGTTTCTACCAGACCACCCTTTCCTACGCAGGTTTTTCTGTCTAGTTCCACAGACTAGACCTCCCAGCAACCTGACATGAGTAGCTTGGTTTTTTTCCCTTCAATAATGGATGAAGTTTTTTTTTCTGAAACTCTCCCCTCCCTCATATCAAACTTATAAGAATAACTATGAGGACAAACTGAAGTTTGAATATTATGAAAACTGTAATGAAGAACATTGTAAGTACCTTTTTAAGCTTTATCTAAGCTCTGGAAATTGTATATTGTCTAACACATCAAGTAATTAGTGTTAGCCTAAATTTATTTAAATTCAACAATTAAAACACTTTATACACACACAAAAAAAGACTAAGTCACACTAAAGTTTAGTGAAGGTAGACAGGACTCGTGTGATTTCAGGAAACTTCCATCAAAATTGTTTAATGAAGGAATGTGTTTCACATTGATTAGAGATGAAAAGCTTAAAATGAGAAGGGGAAACTTGTTAATCATATCATTTACATCTCTTTCCCTGTTTAAGAACAAGGACCTTCTCACTGTCATTCATGTTTACAAAGGTACTGAAACTTTCAGCAAGAAACTACTTTTTTTCAAGCAAGGAACCCCTGATGCACTTCTTCAAAGCCTAGCGTGCTTTTGGTTTGAAACCACCCATATAAAATACAATATATCTGTGAAAAATATTTATTGAATGAATAAAGTATAGTTGTGTTCAAGTATTAGTTACTTAGTTTTTTGATGCAGTTGTTTTCCTTTGAGAGAGTGACTTTTAAAGAATGTACAGTGACTGAAATTCACATTAGGGATACTAGATGTACACATACTCTTTGCTGTAAGCATCAAAGTCTTTTCTATTTTGGTTCTCCAAAATGGATAAATAAAACCACTTTATTTGGCCTGATACATACGAGAACATCAATAACTATAAAAAGAACTACTGGGGCCAGCCCAGTGGCTCAGTTGGTTAAGAGCTTGCTCAAGAGTGTGAGCTCTGAGCAACAGGGTTGCTGGTTCGATTCCCACATGGGCCAGTAAGCGGCACCTGAGCTGAGCTGCTGCTGAGCTGCCAACAGGTGGCAGGATGGCTCAGCTGGTGAGAGCACATGCTCCTAACAACAAGGTTGCCAGTTCAACTCCCGCATGGGATGGTGGGCTACGCCCACCCGCAACTAAGAGTGAACACGGCACCTTGAGCTGAGCGACTGTGAGCTGTCAACGGGCGGCTGGATGGCGACTGGACTTAGAGCTGAGCTAGCTGCGTCATCTACAACTAAGACTGAAGGACAACAACTTGGCTGTTCCACTTTCCCAATTCCTCAATAAAATCTTTAAAAAAAAAAACTACTCGTTTTCAAGTTACACAGAAGAAATATATAATATCTTCCACCCATGTTTTGTGGCAATTCTGTTAAGGCTTTGAGGGTAGAGGTAGTGCTTATAGGAAATTGCCAGTAGCCTTTTGACAAATGCTAATGGGATTTCTCTGATAATGTGACAGTCAAGTAGAAACAGTTTAGAGCATTTTATTGGAACATCACTTATAGGGAACTGATTCTATAATACTACTTCAGTTCCAGACACAGTGTCAAAGTGTACAGTATTATAGATTTTTTTTTCTCTTTTATACCCAATTCCTAATCCCATTCCCCTCATCAACACAGGAATCCATTCTAATATATATAAGATGTCATTCAAATGAGCCTTTTATATTTATTTATATAAAAATGTGTCTTTGAAAAAAGTACATTTTAGTGTTATTTTATGGGTTTGTTTTATATAAATGATATTGCGCTATCAATTGTATTGTTTCTTTCTTACTTTGATCCCCCAGCACCGTATTTCTGAAATCTTTATATATTGTTATATATGAGTATATTGTTTATAATTTATACTTGCTTGGTATATGTTGCATATTACATTCACTCATAGGTAAATACTAATTTTGCTCATCCAGTCCCGCAGTGGTGAACACCTAGATTGCCTCCACTGTTTGCTACCAGAAACAATGCCAAAATAAGCACCCTCATAGATGTATGCTTGTGAAAATAGAGGAGAGCTTCTTGTGGGGCCTGGACCATCACAATGTCGCCTCAAGTCTTGACAGCAAGCCACTAGCCGATACAGCACAGCAGCTTTGAAGGAATTAGCGAAAGGGCTGTCAAGTTACCACAAACTTCCTATTGAAATTACAATTTGAATTTCATTGCTTTCCAAATTGAATTGGGGACATTTTTACAATGTCCAGATATCCTATCTACTAAAAGAGTATTTATTCAGTGCTTATTATGTCCTTCAATAGGATTTTGAAACTTTCACCATAAAGGCCTTGTATATTTTAAGTTAATATTTATATAACCTACTAAAAGGTGTTTTTTTAATATTTTCAATCGTACTGTCATGATAAATACAACTGATTTAGAGAAATGCTATTGTGTATGTTGTACAATTTTTAACTCTTTCGATATTCTTTCTTAAATTCCTCCCCCCCTCCCCCCAGGCCTAGGACCTTGGGAATAATGAGCATGATGGATGGTAGTGGGCATCTTTGTCCTTGCATTTCTCCATGTCTTTTTCCTGATTTTATCGGGACTCCTTCTAAAGTTTAGTCATTAAGTACGATCTTTGTTGTGGGTATTTCATAAATGCCCTTTATCAAATTAAGAAACTTCCATACATATTGGTAGTCATCTCATGTCTTATCTATATCAATTTTTTTAATGTAAGTATGTCTCATACTTGTCTCACCTTAATGTATAAGACACAGTAAAACAATATCCTCAGACTGACTGGTCTTTTTTCCAACAAGCTCATCACAAAAATGTGTCAACACCAGGTTTAGAAAGAGAGAGGATGAAAGAGAAAACGGATGATATTTCCCATTCTGGCTTCTTACTATGGAGCTAGGCTTGTTAAGATTAAGATGTGCATGATTCATCTTGGCTACACACCATACTTTCATCTCCTGCTTATGCAATTCTATAGCAGGAGTCTGATTCTCCCCCTTCTCTAAGGTTGCCCACAACTTCATTCCTCATCAGGACTGCTCTCTGCTGGAATCTCAAGCCACAGAACACCCTACAGCCCTGAAAAGTATCTATACCAGGGTTGGGACTTAGTGAGATTAAAAACATCCCCAAATTCATACATGCCACTAATACCAAATGTGACCTAACTAATTAAAGACAAACTAAATCTCAATCATAGGACTATGATAACAAAAGATGTTAAGACTGCCACAACCATTTGCAGGAGTTCAACACGTGTATGTGTATGTGTACGTGTGTGTGTGTGTGTGTGTGTGTGTGTGTGTGTGTATACACTGTAATGTATACAATGAATATTTAGCTTCAAGCTTCTAAAAAATAAGCCATCTGTAGGCCAATACTTACACCTTTGCAGCCTACCAATACTTCCAAAAGACACAGCCAGGGATACATCCAACTTTTTTCCCAGACTATTCTCCTCAGAGAAGAATATACTGTAGATTTTAGCAACAAAAGGTAATCTTTACAAATAAATATCAAGCAAGTACTGCATCCTTAAGTACTTATTTTTAATTTTATAAATGACTAAATCTTCAATATTAGAGATGAGTGTTCTTTCATTCATATTTTATAACCCATTATATTATGCAACTACTGTGACCTCACTTCCCTATAGTTAAAATATTGCATTGTTGGCATTTTTGCAACAAAAAAACATAGAAAGAATGCGTCATGACATTTCCGACAACCCAATAGTTTAAAAACAATGACAACTTGCCTTAAGATTTTAGTAGCTTATATAAAAGTTTTAGCAGAATTCATAAGAACTACCATCTAGATTTCTGGGTAATACTCATCATTTTTACAAATATCAGCTTGTTATTAATGAATCTGATTGGCCATAGACATTCACCAAGTTCTAAATTTATTCAGAAATAGTATACCAATTTGACAAGAATTACTGGTATTTTTGAGATGTATTGACCATCATCAAAATTGAAAAAAAAAAAAGAGGGTGTAATAATTGTGGCTGATATTATTTTATAGAAAATATTAAACATTCTAATACTAGAAATGACTAGGATCTCTTTGTGATGGGGGGAGGAGGTATACTCTGGTTCATATATATTAATTCATATTTCATGAACAGCAATGTTCAACAGAAATATAATGTAAGCCCCAAAGGTTAGCTGTATGTACAATTTAAAAGTTTTCTAGGGCTGGCCGAGTGGCGCGATGGTTAAGAACTGGCTTGGGACACCAGAGGGCCCTGGTTCGGATCCCACATATGAGGGCCAGTGACACTGCCCTCTACAGCTAAGATGCTGAACGGCAGCTCAACCTGGAGCTGGGCTGCCGTGAGTTGCCAGCGACGGCTTAGGCTGCAGCCCCTGCTGCAGTTGGTTGCCATGGGCTACTGTATGTAGCCAGCAGCCAGCGTGAGCGGCCAGCAGCCGCAGTGAACGGCCATCCAGAAGCCGGCGACTGATCTGCCTCGCCCGGGAAGAGCGCAATGATGGTGCGAACTTGGGCCAGTGAAGCAACATCCTCCACAACTAGACTGAAGAACAAAACGACAGCAACTTGTCTGTTCCCATCCCCCCAATTCCCCAATAAAAATCTTAAAAAAAAAAAAGTTTTCTAGAAGCCACAATAAAAAAGTAAAATGCAGGCAATATAAAATGAAATAATGTATTTTATTCAACCCAATATATCCAAAATATTTTCATTTCAACATGCAATAAATATACAAATTATTAATGAAATATTTTACATTCCTTTTTTTTGGAATCAAGCCTTTGAAAACTGGTGTATATGTTACACTGACAGTACATCTTGATTCAAACGATCCCTGTGTCAAGTGCTCAAAAGCCACATGTGGCTAGTGGCTACCATATTCCACAGCACAAGTCTAATAAATCATCCAGAACAGAAATTTTACCCAAATGTAGGAAGATAGACCATGTGTTCTGAGTACAATAAGTATGCAATAAATATTTATTGACTAGATGAATGAACAAAGTGAGAAAAATCCTGAAGCAACCAAAAAAGTACAACACATGCATGTAAGTGTAAAGATAAGGCATCAAAGAGGACTCAACTCTGGGTGGAGTTCTCTGCATTGAGCACCTGTGGCCTGCTATACGCTGTGACTATGGTTTTTAAGCTATAGGAACAGAGCTCTGTGGAAGAGTCTGTTGAGCTAGTAGTAGACAGACCCTGGCTGAAATAATGACTCTCGGGCCATACACAGAGGAGCCGCTGAAATATGACAATGTCTCCCTAAACCTCAAGTACCATTTTTCTATTAATGGGATAAACTCAAAGCACCTAATTCACTACAACACACCACTATCCACAAAACCAAAGCACAAAAGCTCTGCCCAAAGCCCAGAGTAGTGCAAGACCTCCAGCTGACAAAACAGCCTGCCCAGAACGGCTTGATTTTCCAGTAGAGCAAAGAACAGGGGGAAAAAGAAGGAGAAGGGGGAGGTGAGGATCTAACATACTTTCCCTGCCCTGTTATTTCTACTCCCCACGATGACAAGACCTTTGTGAGCAGGCAAGGGAGTTGAGAAGAGAGAACTCAATCTCTGCAATCCAGGCTGCTTCACATTTTTCAGAAATTACTGCATGTTCAAACAATGGAATATTTGTCAAAGTACAACTTGATCACCAGAATTCATCTGTTTTTCATAACCACATTTGACCTAAACTGTGCTGACTAAACAAGGTACCCTGTGTTTCACAGTCTGGAAAATGTGGCTCCCACCATGGTTTTCAGACCGCACTAAACCCTCTGGCCCCTGGACTACAGCGGTTTGGTAACTAAGTGAATTCAGATTAGGCCAAGGATGATGTCTGCTGGCTTCCCTCATTACATCAATCACAGATATTCATTTTCAACTCATATCTTGACTAATTTCTCTTTTTTATAGGTATCAATCAAGAGAGTGGAAAGGAGCTACCAATTTTTTTTTTCTCTCCCTATGGACTATGTGCATACAAGCAAATTTACATGTATAAATACACATACTCTTTTTATTTGGAAATAATTTCAGTTTACAGAAAAATTATAAGAATAGTATGGAAACATACCCAGGTTCACCTGCGCTTAATATTTTGCCCAAATATCCTTTTATCCTTTATCAACTGCTTGCTTGCGCGCGCTCGCTCTCTCTCTCTCTCTCTCTCTCTCTCTCTCTCTCTCTCTCTCCCCATATATATATCTATATATCTATATATATATAGATATATAGATATATATACACACATACACACACACACATGTATGTATATATATTGGGTTGTCAGAAAAGTCATGACATATTTTTTCTATGTTTTTCGTTGCAAAAATACGTCATGACTTTTCTGGCAACCCAATATATGTATATGTATTATTTTTTCCTCAGCCATTTGAATGTTAGATATATCAGATGCCTTTACTCCTAAATACTTCATTGTGCACATCCTGAGAATAAGAACAATTCCTTATGTAACAGTTACCAATTTCAGAAAATTTAATATTTTGTTAACCTACTGTCCATATTACAATTTGGTCAATGGAACTATAAAATGTCTTTTATAGCACAGTTTCCCTCAACTACAAGTTTCAACCTAGGACAGGAGTCAGCCAACCATGGCCCATGGGTCATACATATCCTTCCCATTACTTGTTATGTAAATAAAGTTTTATTGGAATACAACCAAACTCATTCATTTACATATTGTGGCTGGCTGCTCTTGACTATAACAGTAAGCTAGAGTGGTGTGACAGAGACCTAATGGCCCACAAAGCCTAAAATACTTAACTATCAGACCCTTTAGAGAAAATGTTTGCCAATCCCCAGTCTAGGACAATGCATTCGATTTCGTTGTCATTCCTGTTTAGCTTTCTTTAATATGAAACAATTCCTTAACTTTTCTTTATCTTTTATGACTCACATTTGTTAAATCTCTCTCTCTCTCTCTCTCTCTCTCTCTCTCTCTCTCTCTCTCTCTNTCTCTCTCTCTCTCTCTCTCTCTCTCTCTCTCTCTCTCTCTCTCTCTGTCTCTCTCTCTCTTTTTTGCTTCCTTTTTCCCTTCTCTCATAATAGAAGGCTCCTCATTTTTGGTTTCTGTGATGTTTCCTCATCAATTAGATTCAGTTTATGCACTCAAGGTCAGAATAGTACAAAAGTAATGCTGTATCCCTCTCAGAGCATCTCATTCAGTGGCACACAATGTCGACTGGACCCTCAACTGTGAATTTAATTTTGACCATCTGGTAAAGATGGTGTCCAATTACAATTTTTGCCTCATAGAAACTTCAATGCCACACAAATATACTACTCTTTACTAAAATTTCCCCCCACTGGGTTTAGTATCTAATAATGATTGCTGCCTGAATAAATCTTTATTGTAATAACTACAAAATGAAGAATCATAAGAGTCTGAGATTTTAACCACTTGCAAGCCAATAAATTAGCATGCCACAGTTTCATGGATGTTTGCAGAAGACACAAAACTCCTGGATCAGAAACCAAGGACTTTATTACTAGTAGCAATGGCAGGAGGAGAGTATCAGCATTTACACTTGCACCAGTTCCCAGAGTCCCAATTTCCACAGGGCAATGTGAAGGTCCAGGTGGCACCTGCACACACAGCAGTTTACTTTACAGGAGAGGAACTTTGAGCATAGGGCATCCAAAAATCTTTGTTCCACAGTAAAAGTCTATCTCAGTCTTGCAAAGCTGGAAGTACACCTGCTTTCTTCTCTGGTGGGAGACAGTATCCCATTGTTACAAAGCTGTTGGCTATATAAACACCTTGAAAAAATGGTCTGAAACAAATACAGTCAGTGCCTCTGCTCACAAGATGTACAGAAATGCAAAAAACCCAACAGTCTACACTCAGCGTTCTACTAAGGTAAGACCACAGGCCTCTCCCCTATTTACATATATATGTATTCATTCATTCATATTTATCGTTTGCATAGACTCATGGTTTTCTGTTTTCTCCAGTAAAAACACCCATACTCACAAATTCTACTTTTGTATTTTCCATTAAGAAATTAATAATAATGTCTGATAATCTGAATAATGTCAGAAAATCTAGAAAGATAATAGGCCAAATGCAACTAAAACTTAGGGGAAGTGTCCTCAAGTCCCTCCTAAAAACCTGAATAATAGCTTTAAAAAACTCACCAGTAGCCCTGTTGTTTGCTTAAGCCCACAACCAGTTGCAGCTCAGTGTGGTCGGGTATGGACTATTCGCTCTCTTTATAGATACTGGTTTCAATGGCCTCTTTTTGTGTTACAAGAAAAAAAAAGAACTACTAGGCAGACAGACCACTTTCATAAAAAGAAAGTAACTGATAGTGCTGCTTAGGAAAGAAAAACCCCGGGGCCGGCCAAGGGGCGCGTTGGTTAAGAGCTGGCTTGGGGCACCAGCTCTGAGCAGCAGGGCCCCAGTTCGGATCCCACATTAGGGCCAGTGACACTGCCCTCTACATTTAAGATGGTGAACAACAGCTAGACCTGGAGCTGGGCTGCTGGTGATGGCGTAGGCTGCAGCCCCTGCTGCAGTGCACTGCCATAAGCCAGCGTGAGCGGCCAAGAGATGCCATGAGAGGCTGTCCAGAGGCCAGTGACCTATCTGCCTCACCCGGGAAGAGCAAAATGATAATACCAACATGGGCCAGTGAAGCAACGTCCTCCACAACTAGACTGAAGAACAAAAAAGGACAGCAACTTGTCTGTTCCCCTTCCCCTAATTCCCCAGCACTGTTCCCCTCCCTTAATTCCCCAATAAAATCTTTAAAAAAAAAAAAAAAGAAAGAAAGGAAAACCCTGTTCTTTTCTCCATAACAGAGGTTCTCAACCTGTGGGTCACGACCCCTTTGGGGGTCGAACGACCCTTTCACAGGGGTCGCCTAAGACCATCAACAAAAAGATATTTACATTACGATTCATAACAGTAGCAAAATTACAGTTATAGAGTAGCAACGAAAATAATTTTATGGTTGGGGGTCACCACATCATGAGGAACTGTATTAAGGGGCCGTGGCATTAGGAAGGTGGAGAACTGCTGCTCTATAACAACTATGGCCATCAGGCCTCCCCATAAAATGGTACTCAACAAGCAGAGAAAAAATTTTGACAAACAGAGTCACATAAAAACTGAGTACAGAATTGTTAAAGTATGTGCCAAAGGCAACTCTGAAGGAGAAAAACCTTTTTGAAAATGTAGACTAAAAAATGTAGAAGGTCTTCCCATCTCCCTTCCTATTTCTAATCATTTTTGACAGGAAACCAGTTTCAGTCCCTTACCAGGAGCAGAAAAAGAAAAACCATGAATTAATTAGGCTTATGTAGTTCATGTATCTATTATATATCATATTCAGATGCAATATAATATACTGAGTAACAATACCTATAAGTTTTTAGAATAGGACTTCACAAATAGCACAATAAATTTAGCCACTTTAATGGGAATGATGGAGTTAAAAACACAAGACAGAATTTTTATCTAGGTTTTAGCTCCAATGCCGCTATTTACCACTTATGTAACTTTATGTGAGTAATTTAACTGCCCTAGGCCAAGGTAACCCCTTCTGTGAAAACAGAAAGGGTATACAAAAGCCCTTCTTCTCTCCTTAATATTTCATAGTTCTTAATCTCTAGATTAGAATTTTTATAAAGGTAAAATTAAATGGAGATGGGTTGTAGGAGGAAGGACACAGGTTTTCTTGTATTATTTCTTATATCTGTGTATTTATGCCTACACATGCATTAATCTAGTTCCTAGTCCCTTATTCCTTCACCATTGCATTCTTTAAAAGTCCTTTTTTATAATATGAAAGTTTGTTGATTGGTGGGGTGGGGGTGGGAGTAAACAGAATACATACAAATTGAAAGAAGAAATATTTCTTTAAGATTTAGTATGTTCCAGGTACTATGCCAGGTGTTTTACATATATTCTTTCATTTCATTCTCACAGAAACACTATAAAATAAAAACTATTATTTGCTGGGCTGGTCAAGTGGCTCATTGGTTAAGAGTTGGCTTGGGAGCCCGAGCTCTAAGAAGCAGGGGCCGCAGGTTCGGATCCCACACGAGGGCCAGTGACGCTGCACACTCTACAGCTAAGATGGTGAACAACAACTTGACCTGGAGCTGGGCTGCCCTGAGTCACCAGCAACGGTGTAGGCTGCAGTGGGGCTGCAGTGGGCTCCCGTGAGTGGCCGGCAGCCTGCGAGAGCTGCTGTGAGCCGCTGTGAGTGGCCATCCAATGGCCGATGACCGATCTGCCTCAGCCAAGAAGAGCATAATGATCACAATACCAACATGGGCCAGTGAAGCGACGTCCTCCACAACTAGACTGAAGAACAAAAGGACAGCAACTTGTCTGTTCCCCTTCCCCCATTCCCCAACGCTGTTCCCTCCCCCAATTCCCCAATAAAATCTTTAAAAAAAAAAACACAAAAAACTATTATTTGCATTTTTTACATGATTGAGGCTATGAGAATTTAAGTAATATACATAGGTCCTGATTTAGATTCAAGCTTATCTGATTTGTTCCTAATTTTTTAAAAACACCATGTTGACTAGAAATCAAATAGTTTCTAATTTTAATTGCTTTTAAAACTACAAAAGAATTTTTACAAAACCTTTTATTCTTTGACAGAAGCTACTGCTTTCTGACTATCAGAAATAGGCTCATATGGAATGCAGATTTTACGCTTTGGCCTTCCCAACCTCTTTCTGTCTGAAATACGAAAATGATGCCTAAAGATGTAGCATCTACTTTGCAAGAATTAAGACAAAAACTACATGCTAAAGACGGATGACCGGAACATTTAAAATAACCTTAGTGTTTGATGACAGTGTAGAGCCACCATACCAACACTGGATTGCCTACATCTGGACTTCTTGTCATATTATAAAAAAATAAAATCTATATTTGTTTAAACCATTATACTTGGGTTTCAGTTACAAGTAGTCAAATACAATCTGAACTGCTACAAATATCATCATTAAACATCACAGATGACCTCATTCTGCATATCTAAAAAATATGTTAATATATCTTACACTTTGGGCAAGAAGAAATCCCAAACCCGAATTAATAACATGTCATATGATAGGTTGGTAAACCATATTAACCTCAACCAAAACAACTAAATCTTCTTAGACTATGGCATACTTGATAGTCCTTTTATAGGACTCTATTAATTTTTTCACAATACTTTCTTGAGGTACTTGAGTATTTATTCATTCATTCCACAATTACATGTTGTGCTCCTTCTATATGGTGGAACTAGCACAGTATTCTGAGATTTCCCAAAGCTCTAGTTAAAGACACTGAGGTAAGAAAATAAGATGGCTTCCGCCCATTCTTCCTGAGAAAAACCTGGGGTGTGAACAGGCAAAAAGTCTGAGTTTCTACTCCAGTGTTAAGGTCCTAAACTACTTCACGTCCAGATTGTGGTTTGAGTTATAGGTTTGAAAAAGTACAAACTCCATTACAGTCCCAAACTCAGCTTTTAGAATTCCTCACAAATTAAAAATAAATCAGTTCTAGTCATAGGTTAAAAACAAACTTTTCATTACACCTGCTACAACCAACCACAGACAAACATGAGCTCCAGTTATGGCACTTGTTTCTGGTTAGAAGATCACTTTGGTAGATGCAACTTACGTAACTGTCTGAATGACCAAATTTCCCCTATAAAACAAAAGGAAATTCCTCCCCTACATGTCCTCTTGTTTAGATCACGAGGCTCTGAATAGTTATTTATAGCCCCCTTCATAATATCCAAAACTATTGGACAATGTATTACAGTAAATATTCAGTATAGAAAAATTTTAGGTAAGGAAGAAAAACCTAAAAATTTTAAATTTAAAAACTGAAAACAAATAAACAAACAAAAAACTGGCAGTCACAACCAAAATGCAAAGGAAGAAAAAGGTATAAGAGACCTGATGGGTTATATGAAATGAGGGAGAGATTATAAATGCCAAATCCAGAGATCTCAGTAATTGGAGAAACTTAACATACTTAAATAAGAAGAAACACCAAAAGGAAGAAAGAAAATATGAAGTATGTTTCAGGGAAGAAACTGCCTGACCGGGCCATCATTATGAAAGAACATAGGGGTCTGTGTATCTGCAGCACAGACTATGAGCAGGCAGGAGAAAAAGAGCAACTAGAAATGAGGTGAGAGAACTAAGCCAAAGATATTAATAGAATATAGAAGACTGTATAGACCAAGTTAAGAAGTTTACTTTATTCTGAGAACAATGAGAAACTGAAGTATCTAAAGCACAGTTTTGATATGATTTAAATTGTGTTTAGAAGGATTACTGGGTGTGATATGGAAAATAAATTATTTCTTGTTCATTTTGTCAGAGCTTCAAAAATAGTTATATTATTGTGGTGTGTAAAGCTGATTAAGTGAGATATTATTGTTTAAAAAAAAACAAAAACAAGCAAGCACACTTGAGAAGTTCAATCTTCCCTAAGTAAGCATTCTGAAAAACAAATGCAAGCATGTCTAAAAAAAAATTTTTTTAATCACTTTTCTTTTGCCTCTTGTTTTGTTCAGAGCCAATTGATATGTATGCCCATGGGTAATAAGGTCATCGGGTTAAAAGAGCAATATGACAATCATAAAAAGTTAGATTACAGCTACGACAAACCAGGGCCCATTAGCCCATACTACAGGAAAGTTATCACTATAAATGGCTTTTCCTGTGTCCTTATCAATGCAGCGCACAAAGTATCTCACCCTCAGCTTTTCTCTATGATCTATGTAGTGTTTACGCCTATCTAACCTCACCAGGCACTGGTGGGTCAGTGAAACTAGGAGGCAGTGAGATATGGCAGGAGAGTGATGGGACAATCTGTTAAGTGTCAGAGATGGACTAGCAGTCACCAAATATTTCAGGGCAAAACTTTCCACATTAAAAAAATATCTCTAAAGAAAATACTTAACATACATTCTTATTGCTCAGTACTCATGGTCACCATGGAAACAAACCAGAAAGCTTCTAGCTCTGCTCTCACAGTGTAAGCGGGCTCCTCTACAGTGCAACCTGCATTTGTCTTAGTCGGGGAAAGCAGATGAACATTTCTGAGAGGGAAAATAAAGTCCATTTAAAATAAAAATTTTTAAAAACAGTTACAAAAAGGATCAAGAGGAAGAGTGTCTCAATATCAGCGCCTGAAATGTTAGCCACATAAAGTTCTTAAAAGATAAATTTCAAGTATATAAACATCAGAAGTCCTTTTTCACATCAATGCTATTACAAAAGATTTGAAAATGGCACCTACTCATTTCCAATTACTGTTCTCAGAAAAGCTTTGCTATTAAAAGTTCAATGTTCTTTTCTTATTTCCCAAAGAAAATGCATATATTTCAAATACACGATGGATTTTTTTTTAAAATCAGGCCTCTTCAGAGTCTCTTACAAAGCAACTTTCCTCTAGATCCATTAAATTATAAACTTTCTGAAAGCAGAAAGTGTCCTGATCATCTTTACATTTTTCACTGTATGAGGAAATGTTGGCTTACATAAAATGTAACATGTTTACTTTTCACAGATCTTTTCAGAATATACTTGAATATATTAATGTGAACTGGAGAAAACCCAAGACAGCAATATTGTACAGTTTCGATGACATTTGAAACAAAGGACCCCTCTTTTTTTTTTTTTTTCCCCTCCAAACAGATCAACTGATGAGACTGGTTGGGTGTTGCCCAGAAACAACTCCAAAAACAACTTTGAGGAGATCAAGATCATTAAGCTACATGCTCCGGCAATGCTGAATTCTATATCCACAATTTCCAATTTCATGTGACTGGCAAAATAAAGTGATGTTTCCCCCACTGTGTACAACATCTTTGAAAATGCCAAGTAAGAAAAAAACAAAAAACAAACAAAAAAACCCCACCTTATTCACAAACTCTCTGCACCTACAATTTTGCATATAGGCCTCATTCTCATTTGTCTTAATTTCTACCATAGGGGTAGTGAATGACCCCCCACTTGTGTTTACACACAAACCAAATATTTAAATGTTCACTCAAGTGTCTTTGTAAAATATTGAAAGACCTTAAATAATGTATTTTTACTACAGTTATAAAAAATAAGTATAAGTCAATAGTCTCAATGTTTATAATAGAATCAGAATAGCTCTTTAAAAAAACTAGACTATGGTAAAGTACCATCAATTTTAATGAAAACTAAAAAACCAGTCAGAGCTCTATCTATTTATTAGCACTGACTACCAGATCAGTGGTCAGTGAGAAGCACTGGCAAAAACTACGTGAAGTTGATGTACGAATTTTTTTTTCATTTGCCAATCAATCGTTTTAATATCAAGATGTAGCAGAAATGTTTTGCTATTTTTTAAAAGGGGCCTCTTATTTTAAATCAATAACAATTTAAAAATCTGACCCTCAAAAATGCACCCAATCCTTGAGATTTGCTTTAAATCTATGTTCCAATTTTTGCTGCTAAATTTACTTGGTTATTAATCAGCAACAGTGCCTTCTGATAAAAGTTCAGGAATACGAACCCTAAAAATCTTACCTCTGGTGTCAACAAAACTACTATTTCATAGCATGGTTCAGAGTGAGGCCAGTCTCTACTAAGTGAGGTGTTTTCTTCATATTTAAACATATAAGTCACTTATTTAATGCAGTCAAATTTGTGAAGTACTATGAGATTGCTGAACACAGTGTTATATAAAAATCCAAGATAATGTTATTATAAATATATATGTAAACAACCCTTCAACTACCACTATTCAACAAGATCTTTAAGTCTAACCTTGAAAATGCCAAAACTATTCATTTTTCTTCAACTGAAAACTCCAGCACTGTCTTAGACTATTCAAGTATTTATTGCCCAAGTGCTTTACCATAATAGTCAATTGTTACCAAAGTTCTTTAAGTAATTTCATTAAGTAATTCCCCCAACATCTCAGAAAAGTTGTCACTTAGAACTGCTTATATGTGTTCCTTTTCCCACTCTCCAAATCCCTCCCTTGCTACTACTATCTGTATTTACGTGACCATGAACTTCATAGTTTCCCCCAGCTGCCAGTGCAGATCATGCCACTAGAATTCCTCAAATTAGACAGAAACATGTTCCAGGAAGTTTCCTGCCCACGCCACCTCACCCATCCCCTGGCCCAGCAATGATCATGAAGGACTGTAAAGAGATTGTGGGTGAATTCTAGATCTGCTGTGGATTCACCTCTCCTAATTACAGCCAAATACTTAAAAAGAGATATTATTAAAAGTAAAAGGTAAAGTATTTTGAAATTTAACAAAATTACTTATGTTGAGGGAGATTGATTATTAATTACAGCTCTCATAATTATTTCTAAATATCACTTCTAAATAGAAGAATTCAGGGAACAAATCTATCAGTCTAGGTGCTGAGGCTAACTTATTCTTAACAGAAAAACAGGTTACCAGCTTGCCATAATAACAGCTGTTCAGGGAATAAGGATTTATGACAGTGAAATAAGGTCACTTTGAACTATGCTTTTAAGTTTAGATTTAGACAAGGCTTCCAAATCTAAGAAAAGGACAAGGTGAAATGGAGTCCTTAGGAGACTTACAAAAGGGGACACTCACATGGAGTTGGGGTAAGCTGTTCTAAGGCATATGTAGGTCCATAGTCAGTGGATACTGAAACTTAACTCAGCCTTGTAGTTCACTTTAGATGAGGGATTCTTTCCAGGTCTATGTATAAAATTCAGGAGTTGGGGAAGCCTCTGAAATACTAGGCAAAACATTACATGCATGTATATATGTTCATTTTGTCTGGGAAAGAGTTCACATCTTCCCTCAAATTCTCAGAGGCCCCTTAAGTTTAAAAGAATACCATACTTGCTAGAGCCTTTGCAATAATGAATTCATTGCACAGTGACATTCTGCATCTCTTATATCTTTGGCTGGTCAGTCTCCTTTAGTGATCAAAGGAGAATTAACTACAACCGAGGTTCTTATCATTCATGGAATAGTCAGGGTTGCTGCTTACTAAAAAAAAAAAAAAAAAAAAAAATCATACATTGCTATCATTGTTATCCCTGCACCCAAGATGTCAAAAATCTTTAAAGTAAACTTTTTATTATAGTATAACACACATGCAGAAAAATATATAAATCAAAGGTGTACATTTATCAACATTTTTCAATCTGGAATTTTTTAAATTGTTAATGAGCAGATGATGTAGATACTACAAGAAGATAAGATCATAAATGAAATCCACAAACTAGGGGTACGGCTGTATTTACAGGTTTCCTCTCCCAGTCTTAATGACACCCAAGCTCCTTGTTATGGGACATGCATATACCTTTTCAGGGACAGAAGAGTGAGTGAGGAGCAAATTTGGAAAGAGATGTTGCAGTGTACAGAGGAGTTTAATAGTACATACAAATCTTTATCCAAATTGAGCTGGATTCAAGGACTGGAACCCATAAATATGTCAGACATCACTGGGTTGGCAGAGTTTTCAAAAACTCTGCCAGACAGACTTGTTTCCGTCTTTATTAGACAGATAGTCCACCCATATTTTTAACTACTTTTACACTATGTACAAGAATCTGAGACTATTATTCATCATTTCCCTTCCAGAAAAATTTTTGGCTTGTAATTTTCTCCTATTCTTAAAAAAATTATCTTTAATGACTGTAAAATGTTTCATATTCTGCCCCTTACTTGCCCATCTCTAAACTGTATATGAAGATTTAAACAGTATAAGTTGTTGAAAACAATTCTGTAAAATACACCTACCTTTGCCCTGTACACTTCCATTGTATTACTGTATCAAGGACCAAGTCTCAATTAACCACTATCTGACCCTTGTTCACTTTCTTCCCTCCCCTCCTCCTACCAAAGTTTGCCCTTCCTGCCAAAGTTCAGCACTTCCTAGAAAAGTCTCACTGCCTGTTTGATATTGTACTTCACTTTAGTCACCAAAGGAAGAATTTACAGGTGCTTGGCCCCATCTATAAGACCATGACCGAAATCTGACCTCCTGTTACAATACGTGAACTCCTGCCCTACTGATAAGGCTGGCAGATATAAGTAGGATTTTTCAAATAATCCTTTGGGAATTTATAAGCAGCACAGCCATAAAAGGGGGGTGAATGGAAGGTCGGTTTCACTAAAAATAATAAATATTGCCATGTTTATTCAAAGTGTGCCTTGTTATCCTCCAGGCCAAAAGTTCAGATAAACACTATTGTAAATGACAAAATATTAGAACTTTTTGTTACTTCTGTTATGATCCTTCTGTTGGACACCAATAGAACTGTTTTCCCTTGTGTAAGTCCCAGCCCTGATATTGTATAACACTGCCTGAGACTAGAATACTGAACTCATTTGCAGGTCAAAGGAGGGTAGTTATCTTTCAAAATCAAAAACAAACATTTGTTAAGTATTATATGGTACTAATACTAAGTGCTAAGTGCAAGGGCTAAAAAGATGAATAAAACATGGTACCTGCCCTAAAAGAGCTTACAGTCTATTGAGGAAAAAAAACATAGATATTTAGAATACTATGATATATATAATAGACTTAGCACTAATAAAAACACGTACTGGTTCCTATAATAGTGCAAAGGGGATGGAGGTCCACCGATGTCAACCCGAAACATCAGGAAACGTTGCTAAGGACACAAGTATGTAATAACTATGAATCAGTAAAATAAAAAGAAATGGGAATAGTAATTCTGGCAGAAGAATGCACTAGCACAGTGCATTCAAAGAACTAGAAGCATTTCTGTATCATTAAAGCAAGGTGGTAAGCAGCAGAAAACATGGCAAACAGGACATGGGAAACCTTCTATACTGCTATATGCTACATTTTTTTCTGTACTTCTATATTTTACCCCACAGATGACCAATTAGGGAATTTTAAGCAGATAGCATGTATGTCAGATTTGTATGATAAATAGATTACTATCATAATAGTGAGAAGTGAGTTAGCAGCTTATGATATAAGGTGAGGAGAACAGTTAGGAGAGTGTTTTCAATAATCTCACTGAGAATCTGAACTAGGGTGACCATTTTAAAATGGGGAGGATGAGATGAAGTAAAACATTTTTAGATGACAGTAACATTTGCAAGACATGGAGATCTGAATATGATATTGAAAAAAAAAGAAGAGTTTAGGTTTCTGCCTGGTAACTAGAGAGATGATACTGTTGTTATCTCTGCTCACTAAATTCAGACAAGGTAGATTTTCAGGGAGGTGAGGGGAGGCAACAAATCCATTTTGAAACATACAGAGTTTGTGCTGCCTGTGGAATTATCCAAAGGGTAAGGTTCAGTATACTATTATATTAAAAAGTGTAAAGCTGAAGGAAACGCTGAGAAGTAGAGATACAGGTTTCAAAGTCATTAGCCCGTCAAATCATGAAAAGTAGGTAATACCATTCAAGAAAGGCAGGAGAGATGGAAGAGAAGGGGAATCGCTGAGGGACACAAAGAAGTCGAGCTCACAGAGACCAAAACAGGTAATAGCTCTCAAAAAGGCTGGTAGAGAAGGAGATATATCAGAAAGGAAGACAAAGGGACTAAGGGTTTTAAGGAGTAAATGATCAACAAAGTCAAAAGCAGCTGAAAGGTCCAGTAAGATAGAGATTCAGGGCAGTGGGATGAACTAAAGATAAATATACTGGGTTGATGAGAGAATGAAGAGGGAAGAAGTAGAGACAAGCATTGGATGGAAAGGAGCAAGAGAAATAAGATTTATTTTCTCCTCAGTGTTCACTTCTCAAATCTTAAAGTCTAACGCTAATATTAACTACATTAGGAAATAAGAAAATATTTATGTTACAAATCTTTATGTTAAGCAATCCAATTTTAAATCTTCATCTCTAATATTATGAGGACCTATATCCTTCACCATATACTACTACAATTAGTGATTTGAGAAAGAGGAAACAAATACAGAGAAGTGACAAATTACAGCCCCCAATAAAGCTTTAAGAAGAATTAACCATATAAGTTATAGATGCTCTGGCTCTTCCTTTAGCAAAGGAGGTGTTTGAGTTATTATTTAAATAGCAATGTCTAAAATATAACCATGTATTTAAAAAAAAAATACAGCGGAGTACTTGCCACTAGTTATTCCTTTTCAAATCTAGAAAACTTATAAATGAAGAGGCCTGTTTCTGCCAATGTAAACAATGCCTTACTAAATTGTTACAAAAATTTATAAATACCAAATATTTTAACATTACAGAATACCACTGTGCAGAATTTATTTTTAAATAGGCAATTTAAGGTCCTTCTGTTTAGTCTTCACAATTTAGGACAATATACTCTTTGTATATTTAAGAATATATAAATTTTAAATAATTGATACATTTTGTATGGTGATGGCGGAGATTAGAACGTCTAGCTACATATCTATACTTTATGTCATATACTTTTTAAAATACTAATAATGTATATAATACTAATCATATACATAAACATCAGAGATACATAACTTTTGTTAGATTAACTGCCATTTATTAAATGCTAATTATGTGCCAGAGATTGAGGTAGGCACCATTCATACAATATCTATAACTAAACTAATCAGGTAATTATTCTAACATTTCATGTATGAGAAAACTAAGGTTTAGGTGAATTGCCTAACACCACTACAGCTAGTAAGTATGCAAATAAATTACTTCAGTACTCTTATGAATAATTATTAGAGTTCTCACTTGAGGAAAATCTGTTAAAATTTCTCTATCATAAAAGATTACCAAAACTAACATACATACAGTGACGAGATATAGTGCTATCATGTTATAGTCATTCAAAAATTTTAACTTCTCTCCTGGTAGACTGTAAGTTTTTAAAAGTGTATGTTCTTAACTTATTTATACATCCTTGCTTCTCCAAATCCATTTCATGCAGAACAGAAAGTCAGTAAGTGTTTGCTGAATAAGTAAATGAATAATAAGGTTAGAGTTAGCTTAAGCTCAAATAAATGTACTGCATTCTTTAGTTACTGGTTATTTACTTATTCATTCAACTAATATTTATTGAGTGTCTACTATATGCCAAGTATGATTGTTGGTACTGAGGACATAACATTAAACAAACTTCCTGTTTTCATAGATTTTATATTATTTAAAAGAAAAATTCATTTGATTTTGCAATTATAAGGCTTATAATAAACCTTGAAATTGATATGAGTGAATATGGTTCTTTTTCTATAGACATTTGGCTTAAATACAACTGTAAACTTCCATAACCATACATACCAATGAAGAGACTAAACAAAATCATGGAGCATGGAAACAAGATAAGAGGGAAAGGAGAAAGTATATGGCAAAGGGAAAATGCATGTTACTATATATGTGATTTCTACTCAACTTTCAAAGAACAGGTAACTCCTATCTTATGTAAATCACTTAATAAAATAGAAAAAAGGGAGGACTGTTCAACCATTTTAATAAGGCTAATATCATACTGACTTACAAACCACATAAGGACAATACCAAAAAACAAGAAAAAAAGAAAATTATAGGCCTGTGTTACTTATGACCATATATAAATACAAAAAATAATAAATGAATGAATGATTGAGTAAGATTTAAATTCCACAAGATGTTCAAAAAAAAGCAGTAATACGTCCTCATCATCAAATTGGATTTGTCTAAAGATGCAAAGATGGTTTAATATCAGAAAAATTTATCAATAAAATTCACAACATTCATGAACTAAAGGACAAAAACCACAGAATTATATCAATATATTTGGAAACAAATTCAATAAAATTCAACACTCATTTATGTTTTTATTAAAAAATTAGCAGAAGTCTAGGAATAACTAGATGAATATTTACCAAAAACCTATTGCAAACATCAGTTAAGGAAGAAAATAGAGATACATTCTCTTTGAGATTAGAAATCAAACAAGGATGTCCACTATCACCTTATTAAACAACAAAGTAATGATGATCCTGGTAAATTCAATAAGACAAAAAGAACAATAAAATATATGGACAGAA
Organism: Hipposideros armiger; assembly: GCF_001890085.2. Lineage (NCBI taxonomy): Eukaryota > Metazoa > Chordata > Mammalia > Chiroptera > Hipposideridae > Hipposideros > Hipposideros armiger. Next base: position 594,071 of record NW_017731464.1, on the reverse strand, counting down.
AGAAAAGAAACAAAAGTCAATATCCACAGACATGATCAAATACACAGAAAACCTATCATAAACTAAAAAACAAACTATAATAAAGAGTTAAGCAAGGTTGTCAGATTTAAGGTTAACTTACAAAAATCAATAGTGTTCCTCAATATTAGCAATAACTAATACAAAAATAAAGTAGAAAATAAGAAAAACTATAAGTATTTTGTTATTAAACTAACAAAGAATGCCCAAGACTATTAACATAGAAAAAAACCTCAATTAAATAATTTAAAAAGTAGGTCTTATTCTTTCATGAATAAGATGACTTAGCATTATAAAACTGTCAATTCTTCCAAAATTCATGTATAAATTCAATCAATTCAAATTAAAATTCTAGAAAGATTATTTTTTACGAACTCAAACTGATTCTAAAATATATATTGAAAAATAAAGGTCTATAAATAGTGACAGCAATTTAAAAGAGGAGAAATGAGAAGGGATTTCTTTTATCATTTATGTAGACATATTATAAAACCAAACATAACTATCTGCAGATGAAAAACAAGATTCGTGCAAATATAGATATTTAGGGTATGCCAGAGGTACTACCACAAATCACTGGTGATGTACAAAAATTATGTAGTAGACAGCATTGGTAAAACTGAATTCATCATATAGGAAAAAATTAAATGGGATCTCTACCTCATACTATATACAATGGTGAACCCAAGATAGATCAAAATCAAAATGTGAATGGTAAAATGTTTAAGGTAATATAAGGAAAATGCTCTATGACCTAGGACTAGAGAGAGGGGGATTTTTTAAAAACACAAGATGCAAAAATACAAACTATAAGACGTATAAGGTTAAAATGGATGGACTTGAATACATCAAAACCATGAAAAATAACATAGACATAGTTTAGAGTCTGGTGGCCAGTTGGAAAAAAGACATTTGCAGGATCCTAAACTGTTAATATCTATAATATATAAGAAATATCTGAAATTTCTCTTTCCAGCAAAAAGGAAAAACAAGAAATCCAATACAAAATTGAACAAAGGTTAAAGATAGGCAGTTCAGACAAGACAAATCTTAAATGATTAGCAAGTCTATAAAGAGAAGCATAAAGAGCTGGGAAAACTGGACAGATACACACACAAAAAACAAAACGGACCACCTTCTTACTACACATACCAGAATACACTCAAAATGGATTAAAGAGTTAAATGTAAGACCTGAAACCATAAAATTCCTAGAAGAAAAAACTCTTCAGTATTGCCCTTCGTAATATTTTTTCTGATATATCTCCTCAGGCAAGGGAAACTAAAGACAAAAATAAACATGGGATTACATCAAACTAAAAAGTTTGTGCACAACAAAGGAAATAATCAATAAAACAAACACATCCTACTGAATGGGAGAAGATATTCACCAATGATACATGTGATAAGGAGTTAATATCCAAAATTTATAAAGAACACATACAACTGAATACACCCTCCCTCCCCCCCAAAAAAAAAAATCTAATTTAAAAATGGGCAAAGGTCCTGAATCCATTCACATTTCTCCAAAGAGGACATACAGATGGCCAATAGACATATAAAAAGATGCTAAACCTCACTAATTATCAGGGAAATACAAATTAAAACCACAATGAGATACCACCTCATTCTTGTCAGAATTGCTATCATCAATAAATCAACAAACAGAAAGTGCTGGCGAGGATGTGGAGAAAAGGGAACCCTCATGTACTATTGGTGGGATTGCAAAATGGCACAGCCACTATGGGAAACAGTTTAGAGGTTCCTCAAAATATTAAAAATAGAACTACCTTATGACCCAGATATTCTACTTCTGGGTATTTATCTGAAGAAATCCAAAACACCAATTTGAAAAGATATGTAGACCCCTATGTTCACTGCAGCTCTATTTACAACAGCCAAGATATGGAAGGAACCAAAATCCCCATCAATAGATGATTGGATAAAGATGTGGTACATACATGCATACAATGGAATATTACTCAGCCATAAAAAGAAATGAAATCTTACCATTTGTTACAACATGGATGGACCTAGAGGGTATTATGCTAAGTGAAATAAGTCAGACATAGAAAGACAGCTACCATATGATCTCACTTATATGTGGAATCTAAAAAAACAAAATAAACAAACAAACAAAAAACAGAAACAGACTCATAGATACAGAGAACATACTGATGGTTACCAGAAGGGAGGGGGGTTGGGGGACTGGGTGAAAAAGGTGAAGGGATTATGAAGCACAAATTGGTAGTTACAAAATAGTGGGCTTATGGACAGGAGATGAATGGAGAAAACATGATAAAATAAAAAAGTGGGCTTTGTATGAAATGATAATAGTGTGTCACAAACTAAGATATATAAGATTTACTTAATTTTCTATACATTAGATTGAAAACAAATTGTTTACTTATTTTAGGTGTCTTGATACAACTCTATATCCTGCTTCATCTTTATATTACAAGGAATGATAGAGAAAAGGAATGGAGAGGGAGAAAAGAAGGAGAGGGGAAGACAGGGAATTGGAGAACAAGGAGAAAAGAAAACAGAGGAGATGAAGCTACCAGGTCTTTACTCAAACTAATGGAGATCACCACAAAATACTGCAGGCCATAGAGTCCACAGACCAGCCCCAAACTGTCTGGAGTAATGACTAAGGGACACTATGTTAAATATATGAAGAAATAAAATGGGTAACAGACCAGGCAATAATATATACTCACACATATTTAAAAACAACCTAGAAACTTCACGGAACTTTGCTATAAAAAATATCAATAATGGACTTCTCTCATCAATTTATCTTTGATGATACTTCAGCTTCATAGTTTATTTTTTTATGATGGATTGTGTGTGTGTGTGTGTGTGTGTGTGTGTGTGTGTGTGTGTGTGTCTGCATGTACATGTACTACCAAAATGGAGACAGGGCCATTTCTTAGAATATCATTAATACCCATAAAATGTTCCCCCCAGAGATGTTCCTCTTTCCATACGCTTTGTATGACAAACGGAATAGCTATCATCAGGAATAAAAAATAGTTTTTAAAAATATTATTCTAATATGTAAAGATAGGATATTATTTAAATAATTATATTATTAAATTTAGAACAGAAATCCGAATGTGCATGTGAATATTTTTAGGTATAATCTAATAATGTGTCGGTGACTGATAGAAATTAATGTTACTAGCTATAGCATATTAATGGCAAACATAAATAAAAGATTCAAGAAGGATTATTTTTTATAATTAATACTCCTTAAATAATAGTTTCTCTTTCCTTACTCTTAATAATAAACAGAAAAACTAGCAAAAATGAGAAAGCAGAGTTTGAATTCAATATACACTTTTATAAGGCAGAGCCAGATAAAGACTCACCAGGACAGAATATATATGTAGACATCGATAAACAGGAGAGAAATCCACCAAATCTTGGGCCCCGGGTACCTGCAAAACAATCAGGATTGTCACAAAATATTCAAACAAAGCTATTGACAATAGCTATAATCATTCTTACTACTCAAGTGCTTAAAAAAACCCAAAAGACCAGCTCTAGCTTCTAAGAGAGAAACACAAACAAAATAAACAAACCCTATTCCCAGAAACCTAGCTTTGGTATTTTAGCCATGGGGTTAATACACTGACAATATCACCAAGGCTGGGACACATAACAGAAGGGTGAATAGCAGAGAGGGGTAACAGGTGTCCTGCATCTGCTTTTAGAGATACATTTTGGGCCCTGGGCCTACAAAGGGAGAAGAAGAAGGTTGGAATGTGACTTGGAAAACTTGACCTGGCCTTCTTAGGTACATGGTGGTCTACATAAAAAATTATGCTTCAATGGTCAAAACAGAACTTGCCAGAGGATGAACGGAATGGCCTGCCAGCCAGCTTCTGAAGAACATAAGAATTAGTGAACACTGAAGTCAGAATGCAATCAAACTACAGCAATATGGTGGAAGAGGGGAGATCATGGAAAAGATAAGATAATGGATGAAAAAGCCAAACCTAGAGGTAATACCAGCAAATTGTAATAGGAACAATGCATATAGATTAAACCTAGACATCAAAAGAGAAAATAAAACAAAAAACATCGGGTAAGAACTAGAATATAGTCACAGTGCTAAAACATATTGGTTATATGGACTGACAATGAGTAAGTCACAATTTACTTTGGCCTCAATGTCCTCAATGAAAACAGGAAACTATCAGCTAATCTATAGGAATTTAATAAAAATAAAAGGAGACCCTGAAAGTAAATATTGAATAAAATAAAATAAAGCAAAAAATAAAAGACAAAATTACATAAAGAAATATGTGGGGTTTTTTAAAGACCTAACTGAATTTTTTAGTAGACATTGGTAATTGTAAAATTCATCGGAATATTAAATTGGGTTGGGCTGATATGTGATCACAAAGTCAATTTCTTTTATTTCATAAAGTAAGAGTAACTTCTTCTTTTGGGACATAGCTTCTTCACCAAGATGCTCTTCCTAATGAAATCTACTCATTCTACCATTCAATGATACTTACTTCCTTTTTCCTCCGAAACCATCGCATCTCTATATCTATTGATTCAATGTTATTGACGATTTTGTTCTTTTGCTTTGCATCCATGAAGGCAGAGAGTAAATCTCTATGTTTAAAAATCTCATAGTGCTGTAGATACTCTGAAAGCACTCAAAACAAACTTTTATGTGAATCCTAATATTGATAATAAGGTACTTAAGATCCTATACCATGGCCCAAGCATAGTTTTAGGGGGGAAAAAGAGTCTCTAGAAATGTTGGTAGGCATTGCAAAATTATTGAGAAAATAGTTTATGGGCAGATGCACATGTAGTTAAAGAAAAAGCAAAATTAAAAAGCAGGTAAAAACTGTAACTTTAAGAATACAGTCACTCATTTTCATGCACAAACATAAAAAGAGGCAACAAGTGATCATTTTAGGCACACTTATTTGAGATGACCACAATATTCAAGCATCTTTACTGTCTCCCTTCTTTGACTGCAAATGGAAATTTGAAGGAAATTTATTTTCTTTCCATAAAACCAGAACAATAAAAACTACAACTAAGCGAAACACAATCTCAAATGAAGAAAAATAGAAAATTTTCATAAAATTATAATAGTATTTAAACTACATAAAAATTAAACATGCATATACAAAAAGACTAGAAAGGGGGCCAGCCGAGTGGCGCGTTGGTTGGGAGTTGGCTTGGGACACCAGCGCTGAGCAGCAGGGCCTCAGTTCAGATCCCACATGAGGGCCAGTGACACTGTACCCTCGACAACTAAGATGATGAACAACAGCTCGACCTGGAGCTGGGCTGCCGTGAGTCGCCAGAGACGGCGTGGGCTGCAGTGGGGCTGCAGTGGGCTTCCAGTAAGCTACCGTGAGTGGCCAGCAGCCAGCATGAGCAGCCGTTCAATGGCCGGTAAGCGACTGCCTTACCCGGAAAGAGCGCAATGATCACAATACCAACATGGGCCAGTGAAGCAATGGCCTCCACAATTAGACTGAAGAACCAAAGGACAGCAACTTGTCTGTTCCCCTTCACCAATTCCCCAACACTTTTCCCTCCCCCAATTCCCCAATAAAATCTTAAAAAAAAAAAAAAGACAAGAAAGAAACATGCAAAAAAAAACTGATCTGTATAGGATATGAAGCTTTTTTCTTTCATTTAGAATTACTGATTATAAAGTTATTTATTACAAATATACATTTACAAAAATTTTAAGGAAATTCTCTTATCTTTGTGCAGTTTATTTATTTTGTTTTGCTTTGACTCAGAGCCGTAGTTTCTTTCAAAAGGAAACTGCTTCTGGCCATTCCTCAGACAGAGCCTTGGCCCTTTCACAGGTCAGACCCAACCTTGTAGAATGACCATGCACATTAGGGGACACTTTCCCTACACACCTGTGATGAACAAGTTAATGGGGCCCCTTCCTAATGGGCTAATAAGACTGGTTTATCTGGGCCAACCAAAAAATACATGTTTAATAGGAGACAAAGGCCTTTCCCGTCATCTGCCCCAAATATTTACAACCAATCCTATTCTGGGTGAGGCTGTCGTGCCATGATCATACTCAGCTTCAAAATGTTTCAAGTGCCCTGAGCTGGAAGTATTGGCTTTGCTATTTCTTAGCCTCTGCATCCATAATCCAGTGAAGTCCTCCTAAGCACATGACTGGCGGCTTTGAAAGCAAAACAGAAATCTAGAGGAGGAGAGATGGAGCAAAATGGGGCTTCAGCTCACAAACTGTGCCTCCAACCCCAGAATAGCCAGCTATTTAGAAACCCTGTTTCCTCCACGCCCCCCTCTGAGAGGAACAGCAGGAGCACTGTGAGGAGCCCGGCAGAGTGCTAGGAGGAGAAAGGCATGAAAAGCATGCACTGACTCATGTTGCTCTGAGCGAGATGTGTTTTCTCTGCTTCCACTAATGAAAAAGAATCACATCTAGGGAAAGGCGGAAGGAGAGCAGCCTACACTGTACGTGAAGGAATGCTACACGTGTGGAAGGCTAAGCAACGAACTCTCAAAAATCTAAATAAATGGGCATGGAGGAAAGAAACCAAAGGCAGCTTTTTCGGACTCACAGAAACAGGTCTGTTTTGAGGTCCACCTTTTGCTCCCTGTTCAAAATGCTAAATCTCTGTCAAATCTATCTTCATTCTTCTTCCCCTCCTCCGCCCCTCCCTCCCCTCAAGTGGCAAGAATGATTCAAGCAGGTTTAGGTTTCAGCTGGGGCAGAGGGAGGGGTCCAAGGACACTTTCCTAAGCTAACAATGACTGTCTCTAATGGTTTCTGTCTCCTAACAAAAGCCATGACTCCGCTGTTATCAGCTTCATCTAATTTTTCCTTTCCAAAGTAAATAACACAGCCCTTGCATTTTACACATGTCCAAGTTTGACAAATCATTATCGACCGAGACTATAACTGATAAGAGATAACTTTGTGGTAGGACGTTGTCATTTCCTCTCATAAGGGCTTTCTTTCTGAGATACAGAAACATGATTAAAATAGTTAAACATTTCCTCTGCCTGGCAGTCAGGAACTCAAGACATTAAGATCCTGGAGTCTGCATTTTTCTAGTTCAAATAGATCTACGGAGATACCAATAGTAGCCACAAACAGTACATTCGAGATTACTCTGTTTTTTTAACTAGTTGTGCTCCTTATGAATTCACATGAAATAATTTCATCACCAAGGACAGCAGCTGCCTAATTTCCTATATAGTTTCTGAATGGAGAGCATTAATGCCTTCTGTCAGTTCAAACCTCTTTATTTGCAGAGATGAGCAAATGGTAGGTAAGATTTTAGGTTGTGTAACTAAGAATTCTATGCCTCAGAGCATGTTATAATATTATATAATGTTATAATATTAAGTCAAGGTATTAAAATAACAGATAAATAATATTCTAGTAAAAGAATTTAGGGGTAACTGGATTATAACACTCAGAGGTAGAAATCATTCTACAATCACACGACCACACCCATTAGAGATCATGTAGGTCATGTATCGCTAGATACCAATGTATATGGCTCATCCATTTCAATATGGCTCTTAACGTTTGCATGATAAATATTAACAGCTCCATCAAAGCAATATTTCTTAATTACTGTCTGTAGACTATTTGTTGTTAAATAGCATTATAGCCTATCACTACACCAGCTATCAGATGCTGCCACTATATAGATGACTAAAAAGACTCTGGAGCCAGAAGCAGCTATAAAGTAAGAAAACTAAATTTATAAATAGATTAGTGAAAGGCACCCCCAAAAAATTGTCTTATAAGACTGCAGACTATATATATATATATATATATATATATATATATATATATATATATATATATGGAAAGATGCAAAAATTCAAAGTAGAAATGGGAATATTAGATGGTCAGAAAGAAAAGAAACATGAACATTTCTGATTATAAGAATTCTTGCAAAACACAGGATCTGACTTTCACGATGTTTTTCTTCTTCTCTAATACATCTTAGTTCAGGTCAAAGGAAGTCTCTAAAAATAGAAAGGTTAATGGTTAAGTTCCTCTCATAAAGAATAAGGAAGATGACAGGGATATAAAGTACAGCATAGGGAATATAGTCACCAATGTTGTAATAATTATGTGTGATGCCAAGCAGGTACTGAACTAAACATCGGTGGGATCACTTCATAAGTTATATAAATATCTAATCACTATGCTGTACACCTGAAACTAATATAATATTGAATGTCAATTGCAATTGAAAAATTAAAAAATATATATATATACTTCTTCATTTTACTTATAACACAAAATGCTAGTAAAGATTAATCACTGATCTCTATTAAAAATAAACATTCTATAAATAAAAAAGAATGAGAATGATTTAAATGATTTTTAAAAGGAGATTCAGATTTTAAAATAAATAATGGCATTCAAGTGTTAACAGATACCATCATTTAATAGTTTTATAACACCCCTACCCCAAAAGAATTGGGAGTTAGTAGCTATTTCTACTATCTTAAAAGACTCACTAGTGAAGGGAGGAAGGCAAAAGAAAAAAAGTATCTGCAGGTAACAGCCTGATACTTCTATCTGCTTTGTTACTGGGTAAGTGTATCATTAGGAAAGGAGAATGAGAGTGCCTGCCTCCCTCCACTCAAGAAGAGCAGCAAATGTACTGAGAAATTCACCTGCGCTGCTGATAAAGACAGGACATGAAAACAGAAATGCATTAGTGTGCTTGAGCCCTATTGTTCGCACAGCTGTCCCGGGAGACACACACACAGAGACACACGCGCACACGCGCGCACACACACACACACATACACACGCGCGCCATTTATTTTTCTGTTATGAAATCTTGCAAAGTAGGTGGATCATCCAAAAAGAGTATGACAAAAGTTTGCGAGGAATTTAGATATTTTTCTCACTAATTATTTGAGCCATTCTCCTTCTTGAAAATACTTTTGATTACCACTTTACACAAAACAGCTTCTCGGTATTGGTAAATGAATGCAGGGACTTGGTGCCCATTCTGAGCATTAGTTGAATCTCAAGTCATTAAAATGTACCAGGCATCTTTCTGAAGGGAGAAAACAACAAGTGATTAGCTAACGGAGCATTGCCTCTGCGTTCAGAGGATTGATTTCGACGGCCCATATTATGTCTGGGAGCCAGGAAATACCTGGCAAACATTTTTCACCAGTGTACTTTTCTGTCCTACTTTGCTTCCAAAACTTCAGACAAAAGAAGGGTAGAATTCTTTTGGACATAAGCTTTCATAGGGCTGGACTGAACACCATCAACCAACACACCAACAAACTAGAAGGCCTGGGATTCTAACTGACTTGAATTAGCAAAACTATAAAAAAATTTTCTAAGCCTTTGAACATATAAGAATACCCTGACCAGAGCCCTATCCTAAAAACTACAGGGTTTTGCTATTGAGCTTCTCACAAATTATGAGGATGCTTCCTGAGAAACCCCTAAACAGATTACCACTTAATTTACTCAAGTGTTTCCACTAAGCAGAAGAAAATAAGGAAAAATCACCATTTCTCTTTACTGAGATACTGCAAAAAAATCTTGTGGCCAAAATCAAAAGACAGTCCCCTCAAGAATTCTCGGCTTGAAGCTGAACACCAGGGAAATAAAAATTCAACTGGTCTTTACTTAACAATGGTCCACTATATGCTAAGAAACTCTAAACTGTTCGGAAGAAAGGGCAATTTAGAGATAAATATAGTATTAAGTATAAAAGTTCTAAGAGGAGGAAAAATTAAAGTAATCATAATGGTAGAAAATGTTATATTATAGGCAAAGAATTAATACCCCCTAATATATAAAGAATTCATTAAAATTGAAGAAAAAATACCCAAAATCTTTAGAAAAATGGGCAAAAGATACAAAGTTTACTTTAAAAGATAATACAAATAGTCCTCAAACTTATAAGACACTACATTTCACCCACAATAATAGGAATGCAAATGAAAACTATACAAAAATACCATTTCTCATCTATGCAACTGGCAAAAATTCAAAAGCTTAACGAAATACCCTCTTAAGGAAGCTGTCAGGAAATAGGCACCTCATACACTGCTGGAGGGGGCAGACATAGAAAGTGACACAACCTCTATGAAGCACAATTTGACATTATCTAACAAAACTACACATGCATTTACGTCCTTGCATCAACAATCCTGCCTCTAGGAACCTATCCAGGACATATTTGCCTTTGATTATATGGAAAACAATTCTCAGGCTTTGAAGGTTTATTTTGAAACTGTTATTTTAAGTTTTAAGGTGTTTCACATATAGTAAAATTCACCCTTTCTAGTGAACAATTCAGTGAGTTCTGATAAATCTGTATAGTCCTGTATACATCACCACAATCTAGATTTTAAAAGTTCCACCGCCCCCGAAATTTCCCTCATGCCCCTTTGTAGTCAAATTGTTCCTGATGCCCAGCCTTTGGCCAACACGGATCCGTTTTATGTCCCTGGAGTTTTGCCTTCTCGGGACTGTCATATAAATAGACTCACATGGTATGCAGCCTTTGAATCCAGCTTCTTTCATTCAGCATACTGCATTTGAGGGTTCATCTGTGTTGTTTCATGTTATCTACAGTTCATTTCTCTTTATTTCAGTGTGATATTCTAGTTATGAATATACCACAGTTCATTTATTCCTTCACCCATTGAAGGACACTGGGTTGTTTCTCCTTTCTAGCAATGTATGAATAAAGTTGTTATAAGTATTCATGTATGGGTTTTCGTGTGAACATAACAGGTAAATACCTAGGAGTGAAACTGGTGGGTCATACATATGGTAAGTGTATGTTCAACTTTATAATATATTACCAAACTGTTTCCCAAAAAGTCTGTACCATTTGGCATTTTCACTGCAATATATAAGAATTCCAGTTGCTTTGCCATCTGCCAGTACCTGCTATTGTATTTTTTTTTAGCTAGTTCTAATAGCTGTGTAGTTGAAACTCTATATTTTAATAGGAAAATACTGAAAAGCATTAACTATCTACACATAGGAGCTTGGCTGAATAAACTATGGTACATTCAATTAATGGAGTACTATCTAACAACACAAGTAGAATGAAAAAGATTTCTATGCACTGAAATGGAATAATTTCCAGGATATATCTTCAGGGTAAAATAAAATACAAAAAAAAATGTATGTAAGGGATGAGGAAGAGTATGCACACACAAAAGATACTGATTACTTAAGAATGGGTAGGGTGGCAGGGATAAAGGTAAGAATGCGATTTCTTTGAATACATCTTCTTATATAATTTTGTCTTTTGAACCATGTTCATATTTTACGCAGTCAAAAAAAAATAAGGACAAAGAAACTCTAAAAAATAATACAAAAAGAAACAAATGAACCTAATTATATATCATTTGGTAACAATCACATAGAAGGGGAAAAAAAGCCAATAAACATTTGAACAAAATGCTCTGAGCTATATAGCCCCAGTGGGGTTTATCATAGGATAAAAAGAATTGGAAAAAAAAATCTTGAACTTAATAAATTTACTGCTCTTAGTGACATTTGCAAAGCAATTCTGGAACTATTTTGTTTGTGAGATATGATTAGGCAAATGAATAAATATATTGACACTCTGGGAACCAGAATTCTTAGAGAATACAAATCTGGAATAGGATGAGAGGAAGACCTGTGATATCAGGTTGGAATTAGAAGCATCAGTTTTAACTCATGATTTAAAAAATATCTATGTGTTGGTAAAGCATGTATATCTCTGCTCTGTCCACAAAGGAGCATACCTAGTGCCCACATCTCAGTTTCTAAATATCATTCTCCAGTGAAGAAATAGCTGACTCTGGGGCTGGGGCAGATCCCGGAGTGAACCAAGAGAATCTTGTGCCAGGAGGAAGAAAAATGGAAGTACTCGAAAATTGATGGAGACATATCAAAGTATAATGGATGAGACACATGCTGGACAAAATTAGAACAATTAGAGAATCCAAACAAACAAACAAAAAAGAATGGAATATAACCGATTGTATATAAAATATGAATCCATATGCCAATACTAACACTAAAAAAAGAGAGGAAAAGAAAGTTCTTCATAGAAGAATGCCAACTAATCAATGTCAAAGAAGTGAGAAAAATAGAAAAATCACTACTTTACAATCATCACAATAACACATAATTCAGAAAGAAATCATCAGGGGCCGGCCAAGTGGCGTGTTGGTTAGGAGATGGCTTGGGATCATTGCACTCTTCCCAGGTGAGGCAGATCGGTTGCCGGCCATCAGATGGCCGCTCACAGCAGCTCATGCCAGCTGCCAGCCACTCATGGTAGCTCACGGCAGCCCACTGCAGCAGGGGCTGCAGTCTACACCATCTCTGGCAACTCACGGGAGCCCAGCTCCAGGTTGAGCTGTTGTTCACCATCTTAGCTGTAGAGGACGCAGCATCACTGGCCCTCATGTGGGATCCGAACCGGGGCCCTGCTGCTCAGAGCTGGCATCCCAAGCCAACTCTTAACCAACACGCCACTCGGCTGGCCCTCATGTCAAATTTTAATAAGTGGAATATTTAAGTTAAGGATGTATGATATTCATTGTACCGTTCTTGTAACTTTTCTGAAGATTTAAAATTCTTTAAAAGAAAAATTCATTTTTTTAAAAAGAAGGTAATACAGAAGAGGTAAGAATGAACTCGTCCTCAGGGCAAGGTAGAACTAGATATTTTAGACAAGAGGTGGGGGGGAATACATTCCCTAGTTGGGGTTATTAGCAACTTTGCACAGAGTGAAGGGGGTGGTTAACTAAGCAATGAGTATACAAAGGAGAAATTCTAGGAGATCTGAAAAGGCAGGTAGATATTTTGAATTGAGGCAAGTAATTTCAAAATAACAAGACCTTTATAATATCCCAACAATGAAAAAATTTAAAAGATCTTAAATCAATGTTAGCCAAAATATACCTTTGCCAATAATAAATAGACCTAAAAGATCAAAGAGTGGGAATAAGAAACCCAAAACAGAGGGCCGGCTGAGTGGTGCATTGGTTAAGAGCTGGCTTCGGACCCCAGCTCTGTGCAGCAGGGCCCCGGTTCGGATCCCACATGAGGGCCAGTGATGCTGCGCCCTCTACAGCTAAGATGGTGAACAACAGCTCGACCTGGAGCTGGGCTGCTGTGAGTTGCCAGCAACGGCGTAGGCTGCAGTGAGCTGCCATAAGCTACCGTGAGTGGCTGAGAGCCAGCGTGAGTTGCCAACAGCCAGAGTGAGCTGCCAAGAGCCGCTGTGAGCGGCCGTCCAGTGGCCGGCGACCGATCTGCCTCAGCCGGGAAGGGCGCAATGATAATACCAACATGGGCCAATGAAGCGACGTCCTCCACAACTAGACTGAAGAACCAAAGGACAGCAGCTTGTGTGTTACCCTCCCCCAATTTCCCAATAAAACCTTTAAAAGAATAAAAAGAAACCCAAAACAGAAAGTCTAAAAGCATGCCATGATATTTTCATTCAACTTTCTAATTTGTCTTTATTGCCATTTGATTATACGTATGGGTATCTACTTTTCATTTCACTGTACGCATATATTTCAGCTTTAATAGGTCAGCTTTCATTAAAAATAGAAATTAAAAACTCAAAGCCTACAGGGGTCAGTGGGTATTAGGAATAAGTGAAGTAGGTCAGCATTTTAAATTGTATTCTCTGAATAGACATACTATTATTTATTTTACATGACTATCTTCTCATCATTTTTTTCATACATGTGGCCCTGTCAGTCGACCTTCCATTTCGCCATTTTTTAATAGAAACTCAGTAGAACTAGAAATATATTTACCTCAATAACAGCACAGATGTGATAATAAATAGCAATTGCCAATGGTAGTAGACACAACAGGAGTTGAGGTTTAGTGGAAAAGCCATATCCCTGTGGCAATATTGCTACTTGGGGCGCATCTATTACTACCATCTTAGAAAGAGCCCAAGTTGGAAATACAGATTTTTATGTGAATTCAATCGACTTTTAAAAGTTGGCAACTAATTTTTAAAATTTTAAAAACTTTGCAGGCTAACAACCATTCTGCAAGCTGTTTGTGGCCCATGGGCTGCCAATCTGCAACCTCTGATTTAAACTCTCAAGTTCTAATGGCATCCTTGATTTCACTTGAGTTTACAAAGAAATGGTCTGTATTCTGTTACCTTCCTGTTAACAGGAAGTTTTGCAAAAAACAATTTGAAATTTGGGTCAAATATCCTAATAACAAGAATTCTTCACAAACAATTTGACATCAATTAATTATTGACACTTTTATAGGTGAAAAAAGAGATGCTTAGAGAAATGACAAGATTTGCTCCAATAGCATAAAGCTCACAAAACTTATACATTCTAAATACACATCTTGTATTCCTTCCAAACACCTTGTGTTATATAGACTGAATTGTGTCACCCCCAAAATTCATATGTTGAAGCCCTAATACACAATGTGACTGTTTTGGAGACAGGGCCTTTAGGGAGGTAATGAAGGTTAAATGAAGTCATGAGAGTGGGGCCTACATATGCGTATAACAGGACTGGTGTCCTTATTAGAAGAGGAAGACATACCAGGGGCAAGTACAGAGAAATAGCTATGTGTGGACACAGCAAGAAGGCCGCCATGTGCAAGCCAAGGAGAAAGGCCTGAGGAGAAACCAACCCTGCTGGCACCTTGATCTTGAGACTTCCAGCCTCCAGAACTGTGAGAAAATAAATGCCTGTTGTTTACGCCTCACAATCTGTGGTATTCTGTAATGGCAGCCCTAGCAAAAAAAATACCTCAAAATGAGTACAATACAACAATCATTATGACATCTCATAAAGCTTTCTGTGACACGACATTTGTATTTAAATTAGCAAGTCCATCCTGTTAATTCCATATTTCAAAAGAGGCAACAAAACCTTGAGAGCCAAACCAGAAGTGTATCGTTTAATCACAAACATTTGCGGTTTTTTACCTACACTCTAATGGAGATCTGTTTGAACACGGTGACTACTGCTCTCTAACAGTGTGTAAGCAAATAAAGAAAGATACAAACTAGAATATGAGATGTGCCATGAATGTGTTACAATGAAGTGTTCGAAGAACGCAGAAGCTCTGCAGTAACCTAGAAACAAAGAATAAATCATAGGCCCGGCTTTTACAAACTATCTCTTACTCAATACTGCTTTATTTCAGCAGATTTTTTTTCGTTTACAGTAGAGGGTATTTAACATTCCATGCAAATATACATCCTCAAATGCTACATCGACTTTTTTTAACCTTTATTCAAAAAAAAGCACACAACCATAATGCCTTAATAATAACTAATATATAATGATAGCATTGTGTGTCCTACATACTGTGACAAAAGCATTTTATATATTATTTCAGTCAATCCTCATAACAACCCTACCCCCAGTGGGTATTATTGTCCTTCTCACAAACAATATATCACCTTATAGAGTTCCTTGTATTTTATCTTCAAATATCTCAAAAATGATATTTTTAATGAATCTAGATCCATAAATCCATTCTCAGTCTAAAACGTTCACTATTTCTAAAAGTATTTCTTAAGTCCTAGCTAGACATTTACAGAAGAGTAATTATATCTGTATATAGCACAGGATGATATAGAGTTTCAAACCAAATTCCTGAAATCATAAATATTTCCACTAAAAATCAACTGCATTAAGCTGTAATAGAAAATGGTCAAATATCAGCAATTTATATGGTTAAACTTTAATATATGACAGGTAAAAAATAAAAATAAAAACAAATCTCACTTTAATTAAGGTAACCCTTTCCCTAGCTTACACAAATATGAAATACAGATAGAGTTTTTGGGTTTTTTTTAATTTTTTTATTGGGGAATTGGGGGGTTGGGAACAAGTGCTGGGGAATTGGGGGAAGGGGAACAGACAAGTTGCTGTCATTTTGTTCTTCCGTCTAGTTGTGGAGGACGTTTCTTCACTGGCCCAAGTTGGCACCATCATTGCACTCTTCCCGGGCAAGGCAGATCAGTCGCTGGCTTCTGGGCGGCCACTCACTGCGGCTGCTGGCCGCTCACGTTGGCTGCTGGCTACACATGTTAGCCCATGGCAACCCACTGCCACAGTGGCTGCAGCCTATGCCGTCGCCGGCGACTCAGGGCAGCCCAGCTCCAGGTTAAGCTGTTGTTCAGCATCTTAGCTGTGGAGGGCAGTGCCACTGGCCCTCATATGTGGGATCCAAACCAGGGCCCTCTGGCGTCCCAAGCCAGTTCTTAACCATCGCGCCACTCGGCCGGTCCCAGATAGAGTTTTATGGGGAAATACTTTTCCTGCAACACTTTTCAACAATCAAGAGACTAACTCTTGTAGTCGATTCAACATATGAGTTGATTTTTCATCCAACATGACAATTAACTACTGTGAGTTCATCTTCAGTTTCCAGTTTTTCCCATCTCTGACACAACTTTTATTTCAGTTTAAGAATACATTAACTATCTACTTACCATATGCAAAGCTACGTTGTAGGTATTTGGGATTTCCTACCCATTTCATTCAATGGTCTCCTATTAAGTGTCATCAAACTAAAGACATAGTAAACAACTTAACACATATCATTCAACTCAAAAATAGAATACGTCCATTAAAAGCACTAAAAAACGGTAAAAAGGTCTTACTTCAGAGAGTAAAAAATAACTAAACTTAAGTATGTTAAATCAGAATCAAAATTTCATAAACCACAATGCTGGTAATTCTATTATAATCAACAGATATTAGAAAGCAAAATATAACTTTCTCTTCAAGTGCTACATTCATTGTTAGAAAATTTTAAGGCATATTAATAAAAAACCAATAGGAGACTCAAACATTCATGGTTTGTTTACTTTATGCACTAAAAATGCTTCCCTGTGGTCCTCCCCTAAACCTCTACAACTCAAAGTGCGCTCTGAGACGGGAAGCACCATTCTCACCTGGGAGCTTGTTAACAGTGCAGGTTCTCAGATTCCTCTCCAACTTTCAGAATCAGAATCTGCATTTAATATGACTACACAGTGGTCCTATGCACACTGAACCTACAACATGGGTTCTTAACAGGGGTCCTAGGGACAAGGTGAGTTTCATGAACCCCTTGACATTTCATGCAGAACTTTTTGTGAGTGGATAGATGTATATTTTACTAAGGAAAAAAACTCCATATATTTTTCATGAAACTCTCAAAGTAATATATGACCCCTAAATAGATGAAGAACCACTGCCCTAAAGGATTTTATGCCACAGTTTAAAAAGTCAAAATATTTCAAAAACTATTTACGCTGCTCTCAATGAGGTCTATTGAAGAATGACAAGAATGAAGGTCAGAACGTCACAGTGGGTCACGAAAGACCTTATCTGAAGAATTTATTCACACCATGCAAGAACTATGCCAAGAAACCAGTTTGGAGACATCTAAATAAATAATTCTCTACATGAGGTTTGAGATTAAGAATGTGCACTTGAAGAAGATTCAAACTGAGAAGTAAATAAATATAAGGTAGAATTTTTTTATGATAGGATGCCATTAGATGACAGTGAAGTGCTGAATTCTTGTTGTAAGAGCTCAATCAGCAAATCTCTAATGTGAATTCTGTTTGATTTGGGATAGGAGAGCATTTTTCAATGTTAACTACCAAGTGCATTCTTGTAATACTTCCTTTATGAGGAACCACCCCCCCAACACACTTTACTAGTCCCACTTTCTTCGTCTTCTCTGGACCTCAAAAGATAAGACAGAATAAATATGGCACAGAAATGAAAAGGGATGTATTCAGGGTCTTCAATGAGTTAATGATAAAGAATGGCTCCTATCCAGAAGGTTCTCAGTGATATATGAGAACTATGTATATATTTCATTCTTTTATCTTATCTAATCGTGTCTTTGCGGTATGTATTACCCAGGAGCATACACTATGTCTAACTTCTGTTTTCTTAAGCCACAGTGCCTGATACAATTTAATTTCCTTGACAAGCACCCAAAATGGAAATAAAAAGCATTAGCTGGTCTTTCTCGAGACTGATTCTTTATTGTATTACTACTGTAACTTGCCATCAGCGATGAGCCTAATGCCTGACAGTCTGGTCTCCGGGGCAGATCAAGTCATTCCAGGCAAGAAGAGAGAATACCAGAAAGCATTCCGGGGGATCGAGTCTTCTCTGCCCCTTTCTATTTCCATGCGTATCGGACAAATGTCTGGTTCTTTTCTTGGGTCTATTTCTTAGAGCTATTAAAAGTTGTTGCTATCCAAATATGATAGGGGTTATGATAAAACTTTCACACATTGTTAACTATTGATATACCTCATTTACATGACAAGCATATCCTGATAAAGTATAAATTATAAATTAAATTCACTTATACTGTAGAACTGCGTCCCTTCCATAATGATAGCCATATAAAAGAATATGTAGTTCTCTACACATATGATAGTCTCTCAGACAGTCAGTCAAACTTAAATGCTAATGCTTTAGACACATAATTAACTTGGTTATCTGCTTTTCAGCTCAAACTGTGACAATTCGATTTTTGACGTGACAGAGGAATAATAATAAGGACAGGCATACTGATGGTGGTGACTCATAATAGAAGTCAGCAAGAAGGAGTCATGAAAACAAGACAGAAGCTAACATTTGCAGGAACCACCTGTTATGGCACAGGCACTTGTGCAATCCCAGGGGTGCAGAGACTACTGTCTTTCCGTGATAGATGCAGACACTAAAGTTCCAACAGGTCCAACAATTACCTAGGATTACAAAGTTCGACAATGGCAGGTTTTGGGGGGAAAAGAGAGTAAGCAGAGTAGTAAGGGTATGACAAAGAACAAGGATGGAGAAAAGACAGTGAGCCTGGTTTTATCTGGAGAAATGAAACAATGAAAAGGAGACAAGCACTTAAAGGCAAACAGGTCACTGCGTATAGAAGTAAATGGTTCCTCGTACAAGTCACTGAATATTTTTAAATTAAATGATATGATTATAAATGATAATGTTTTTAATAAAATAAAATGCAGATTCGGGGTTTGAATGCAGTCTGTCTAACTCCAATGGTCATATCAAGAAGGATATTAAAATATGTACTAGTGAAGCCTCTTAATCTTATTCTTTACCTGAAAGTGACACACAACTAATCTAAGAGGTTACAGACATGTCACAAAATTCCCAGATTCCCTATAATCATTCATACACTTATTTCCTCTAGAAATGTATTCTCAACCTTCTGGTACCTTCTCATATTTTCAATCTGAACCATATCTCAAGGCTAAGAAATCCCTTTGTTTATTCCCTACTGTCCAAAGTAACATCTTTTTTCTCAAGTAACTTTGTTCCAGTTTCAGTGGAGATCACCTAGATCTCTTTCTTCAGGTTAGGTACCTACCTACCCAGTACCTACCTGGCCAGTATACAATCAGAAAACTTATAAAAAACTGGGGGCGGTTGGGTGGCTCTGTTGGTTAGAGCACGTGCTCTGAGCAACAGGGTCGCAGGTTTGAGTCCCGCATGGGATGGTGGGCCGTGCCCCCCACAACTAGATTGGAAACAGCAATTGGACGTGGAGCTGAGCTGCGTCCTCCACAACTAAGATTGAAGGACAACAACTTATAAAAAATGGACAGGTGTTTTTAAAATCTAAAGAATTAGAATCTAAGATATCTTAGTGCATCTTCAGTTTCCTTAAACCAGGGCCCATTTGTATTTAAAATGATATCTAATTCCAGAATATCACATAAGCTGTATTAAATAGATAAATTCTTCATCACATTTCAAATATACTGTATTTCAGCCTAACAACAGTCTCACATCCCCAGTTCAAATGATAATTACCTCTTCGTCATCTTCCTCATCTTCAACATCCAGAATTCCAGAATCCTGTTCAGACTTGGGGCTAGTGCTTTCTATCTCTGTATCAAAAATTGTATAAGCATCTTTCTTAGATTTTCTCTTGCTGCCTATTCTGGGTTGTTGCAAGACGATGTTGTCCAGGTTTCTTTGTTGTTGAGCCTAGGATTGAAACATACACACAAGTTAAAAAAAAAAAGAAAGAAAACAATTAGGTATTCAAAGAACTTCTAATTTTGAACAAATTGGTATCTTAAAGAAAATACTACAACAAAATGCCTTAATATATAAAGTTTTAGTTCCAGAAATAAAACCAAACATATTAATATATACATTTTCAACCCGGAAATTACCCCCTGGATTCATTTTTCCCAGTTTCCATAAGGGGAAACAAAAAAAAGAATAATCGGTCAATATTATCATAAAACTTTCCAAAGACACCTATTAAATTATCACAAAAATGAAGTCTACTCATTTTCCTTTAAGTAGCCAAGAGATAAATGCACACGACCAAATTTTTATGTCTTACAAGATAAATGCCATACTGGAATCACTGTGGTTGGGGAAGGAGAGACAAGAGCCTTTAAGCTTAGGGGACTCTTAAAAACATAAAAACAGTTGTGTGTATATAAGAAATCAACACAATTCTCCTAATTAAGAAAATAAAATATCTTAATAGAGTGATTTAAACTAGCTAATCCAACAAGATTTCATGACCTTAATCTGTGGAAAACAGTGTTTCAAAGGGTTTCTTCTGCATTTTTAGAGAAAGGAAGGGTAATCCCCTCCACTTAAAAAAAAAATATATATATATATATATATATATATATATATATATATATATATATATATCCCCCCAAAATGATGGTGTTATTTCAATAGATACAAAGGGTGGAAAGCATCAGTTTCCAAGGTCAACAACAGAAGTATTAAACCAGATAGTATTAGAGCTGGAAGTGACCTTAGTCACCACTCAGAAAACTGAGGCTAGAAGACAAAGGATTTGTATGGGGTCACAAGGCTTGTTTCTGGTAAATCAGAATCTTGAAGTATGATCTTCTGAATTCCAGATCAGTGATCTTCCCACTACACTAACAGTCCCTCAAAGCATGGCAAAAAGTTTTCCCCAAAGAGGGGTTCTGTGGTCAAACAAATGAGAAACACTGCATATCACATAGCCTTCCTGTAGATATATAATGCTCATTAACAGAATAAAAACTGGGAGAAGTCCTCTTTTAAGAAATTTCTTTAATTTTACTTAATCCAGCATGTTCCAAAAGTATTTCACAATGGAACTTTCCTTTTTAAAAAAAATAATAATACTTAGTATTACTGTACCTAAGATACAAAGCTTGAGAAATGTGGCTTTTCAGAATATACATTCCTTAATCAGTATGTGATATTCCTCCTCAATGACAAACAGATATAGTTCAGGAGAAAATCAGTTTCCAAATATTCTGAATGAGGTTAAGGAATTCAAGACAAATATTAAGTATAAGCTGTTAGTCCAGGCACTGGTTAAATGAAACAATTATAATAGGACAGAGAAAAACTTGAACTATGTGAGCTAGCTTCTGCCAAGAAAATGAAAAGAATCTACATTCCAGAGATTTGAATCAATGGACAAACTTGTTTCTCTACATAGTAGTTTGATATTTTGCTTTGACTTACATAAAATGTGTGGCTTCAGTAACAAACTGAGATAGAGAAGGCACCCCAGAACAATTAATTTAGGTTTGAATATAAGACATATATATCCTTCAAGCATCAGAGACCCCTAATTAGATAAAATATTCTTTCTTTTCCTCTCAAAAGTAAGAAGTTCTTCCCTAGTTACTTCCAATGCAAACCACACAAAAAGGAATCAAGGACTCTGGGGAGGCACAAAGGGAGGGAGAACTTTCTAAAGATTTCACATTAAGAAAGCAAGCCCTCAACTAGAGAATGATCACTTGCTCCTTAACTCCATCCACTCTTTCAGTACAGCAATCCCAAAAACTTTCGTAAGTTGCTCTTCCTTTATTGAATCCCAAGTTAATTATTTTTCTTTCACAATCAACAAAAAACTGCCATTGTAGCAAAAGCAATCAAGACAAGCCACACTTATGTACTGTCACTTAAACTTGAAATGATACAAATCTCAAAGTATCCTGTGGAAGTGATTTTAGATCTCCTATGATTTGTTCTTTTTAGGTGATACGTATCTGGTTTTCTCATCAATTTGGAAGAGCGCAAAGTAGTTTGGGCCAAATCAGCAAATTAAGATAGCAAACCCAACGTTAGAAATCAAAGCATTTTAAGTTGTATTCCAAATCTCTACCAGAACGTGGGGTCTCTGTTAGAATTATCAAGGCTTCTCCAGTCTGTAAGTGAGCAGTCGGGGAAGATCTGCCAAGCAGGAGCTGGTCAAGGTAGAAACCCTGAATCTCAGGTAAAACAATGAAATAAATACTCAAGTGTTACCCATTATGGATGCAAATGAAAATTACCATCTATTCAGAATATGCATTATGGGACTGGCAGGGAGTGGAGAAGAGTAAAAATAGATATAAATATGTAAATACATATAATATATATTAAACTAAAAAGCCCATGGGGAAAAAAACAGGTAAAAGCACTTCAGAGCTCTCTTCTGACGAGCTAAGCTACCTCACCAGGACTATTTATTCCGTCCTTCCAGGGACAACCTGTATAATCATAAGCCGAAGAAGCATTTCTGCCACCCGGGTTGGAGTGGTGTAGGGGACATGAAGCATACAAGTAGCAGCTAGACCTTAGAAAGCATTCAGACGCTTTCTTTTTCTTAGTTGTTCATTCTCTTTGTGAATAATTTTTTACACATTTAGTCACCTCTTTCTCAAGATGCCTTCATATACATTCTTCCCTGGCTTCCTAATACATAGAAATTAAGCAAGGGTTATTCTTCAGCTCCTCTTCTCTTACCATTCTTTCCACTCTCCCAAGATCCAACAGCACCCCTCCAGTTTCCAGATACTACTGTATGCTCTACCAGCACTTCACTTCCAACATCCCTAAAACGGAACTCATCGCCTTCGCATTGTAACTCCCCTGTATACTGCGGGCCAGGCTCTTCTTAAACCACATCATTCATCACATCAATTAGGCACGAGGGAAATTGGGGGGAAAATTTAAACAGGTACAAATCCAAACTCCATAATCCATCACAAGCTTCACCATAATGGAAGCTGAACCTAATTTTCCGATGGACTTATCCAGTACTCTGCAACTTGAATCTTCCACTTGAATCAGACGCTACTTCATAATATACTAGGTATATTTCCACTTCTGTACTCTACTGAATGACTTCTTTCTGCCTGAATCTAACCTTTACTTCAATTCTCAACAAAAATTCTTCTACCTTTAGAGAGCCTCCTCTCACTGCACTAATTCATGGTGCTTTCTTTCTTCTGTATTCCTCATTTTTTTTTAAGATTTTTATTGGGGAAGGGAACAATGTTGAGGAATTGGGTAAGGGGAACATTGTGTTTTTCCAGGACCCATCAGCTCCAAGTCAAGTTGTTGTCCTTCAATCTTAGTTGTGGAGGGNGGGGTTCATCCCACCATCCCACGTGGGAGTCAAACCAGCAAGCTTATTGTTAAGAGCATGTGCTCTCACCAGCTAAGCCATCCAGCCACCCATTGACAGCTCAGCGGCAGCTCAGCTCAGGCGCAGCTCACTGGCCCATATGGGAATTGAACCAGCGACCCTGTTGCTCAGAGCTCACTTTCTAACCAACTGCGCCACGCGGCCGGCCCTGTATTCCTCTTTTCAGTCAAACATATATTGAAGGTCTGCCTGGTACCAGGCATTGTGCTACATGCTGGGTATACAAAGAAAAAGATGGAGACTCTGACTCATGAACCTCACATCAAAACCATTATGAAAAGCAGGCAGGCAAATAAGTGAATGAAATTCTGTGCAATACGTATAATAATAGAAATAAACACAGAGGACACTGGTTGAACAAAGGAGAAAGTAATCAGATCTGCTTGGAGAGGATTCAGGAAAGGCTACAAAGAGGAACAGGTAGCAAACTATGCTCTGAAAAGATAAATACGATTTTTCCAAAGGGAGGTAAGTAGAAAGGGTAACCATTCCAGAAGAAAAGAAACAGCATGAGAAAGGATCATGTGTGAAATAACATTATCCAAGGAATAAGTGATTTTGTATAAGAGCATAGTTTATAAAGGACTAACAACAGATAAAAGTTCAAGATATCATACAAAGCAGTTTCAATGCTAGCTAGTAGGCAATGGAGAAACCATGAAAGAGTGAGCAAGGGAATAACAGGATCAGCTTTAGAATTCAGGCAAATCCTCTCAGAGCAGAGGAGTGGTCAACTGGGAGTAGATAAAAGCCTAGAAACAAGAAAACCAATATAGGTCACTGTAACAGTCCAAATAACAGTGATGAGGGCTTGAGTTAAGGCAGTAGCAGATACATTAGAGGCAGAAGCACCATTTACTAATTGGAACATAGTACATGCTAGATGGGAAGGAAATAAGAACAACTCTAAGTATTCTGGCCTTGATGACCAGATGGTGAGGTCATTCCAAACAGTAGGAACCATGGCAATAGCAAGTTGAGAGCAGGATGGAGAAGATGAGTTCAGTCAACTTGTCAGATACCCAGGTAAACAAATGACAGTACGATACTTCAGTATGTAACTCTTATTTGAGGATAGGAAACACGCTTTACCATTCTTCGAGTCCCCCAAGCCCAGATACAGTGACACATACACAGTAAATTTAGATGATTACTATATAAAGGCAACAGACAACAAAAGAAATCTATGTGACAATGAGATTTTGCCCAACAAAAGGGAAGAATATCTGCAAAAGAGATAATTGGGATGTTTTCCTACCTATTAAAAGAGGGAGAAACCCCATAAGAACTACCTAACCTGAACTATTTAAAAATGTTGCTATTAACACTTTACAACTGTCAGAGTGTCTATGCAGCATTATGTAATATATATACATACATATATATATATATATATATATATGATAGAGATAAGATAGAGATAGAGATAAGACAGAGATAGAGATAGAGATACACTATAAAATAAAGTTTTACTGTGAAATACAATTTCCAGGGTGCCTAGCAAGAAGACTTAAAATTGCATGAATCAAAACCCGAAGGCGCCTGTCTTTATCAGCCCAATACTGACCTCTAGTGGGCTCAAGGAATACATACAAATGACCTTTAGAATGAGAAACTAGTAACTGAGAAGGGTATAAGCCGGAGGCCCGATATATTTCCATGGACTTCAATACTACAGGTTGCTATAGCAAAAACCAAACAAACTAAGTAAAATCTTCTTGGAGTAAGACAGGTCTTTAAACCTAAGCTCTGCAATTTATTAATTCTATAACCTTGGGCAGTTTCTTCACTTCACTGGGCAACATCCTCACCTATTAAAAAATCAAAGTTAATAAAAATGTACCTTAGTACTGCCACAGGGATTAAATGAGATAATACAGGTAAAGTATCTTGAATTAAAAGATAATTAAAACCAAAAAAAATCTACAAATTTTAAGTTCTACCTGTTCTTCCTTCTAAAAATGAGACAGGAATCTTGTTTTGCTGTGTTATGGAAGCACCTGAAATCCAGCAAATATTTAGATACATCTTTACTGGCATCTCATACTGCTACACATCGCCATTCAATTTTGCATTTGTACTACGTTTCAAGTATTCGATTATTGGCACCAAACAGTCTAGTGCTCTGCTTCGGATCCTCTCAGCCTCGGCTCTTATTCTAGCTAGATGCTGCATCAGTAACCTGTTCTGGGCAGACTAGGAAACGGCACATCATGTAATCTGAAACCAACTCTAACACTTACTCCACACCTCTGGGTTCCTGCCCTGCGGCTTCCCTGAAAATACCGCAGTGTAAGGTCCCACAAGAACCTGATTATCAACCCAGAGGAGAGGTAACCATTGACCAAGGAACGAACAAATTCTACCTCCCCCCCGCCCCCCGTGTCCCTCCCCTAGTCAGTTCCATATGGCTTCTCAGAAGGTCCCATGAATTAAGAAACCAAACTACTCTACTACTGTACTCAGGCTACAAACTTCTCTTTTCACTCCTCCTGACCCTTAAATTCCTGTTCCATGGATCACATGCTTGAATAAACCACTTACATCTCAGTCTCTCAGGTTCCTTCAGGGAAACCAAGGCTAAAATAACATCCCATACAACAAAACAGTGAGGTAGGAGGATGACTCCTCCCAACCCCCCGCCCGTTTTATGTCTGAAGCCCAAAGGATAACTCTGAAAAGAAACAATGACTCTAAAACTGCCTCTTCAAGTCTCACCAATCAAGACAATTGCAAAAGAGCTGCAATTTCAAAACAGGGCTTCTTCACATTTATCAGCACTAGCTCTGGCAACTAGCATTCTTCGGCAAATAGCTTCAATATCAGATTCAAACCAACAAAATGAAAACAAACAAGGAGAGTGATTCAAAATGAAGGGGAAAAAACATATCAAGATCATGTAAAAAAGTTACTTGCACATTATTGTACACAGGCACGTGTATGACATTTTATAAGGGATAACAAGAGAATTTATCATATGCTTTAATCAGGTCCCAAAGAATTTGCAGCAGTAGGATGAGAAATCTAGAATTATGACACTCGGGATGCTTTTATTAACTGAGGGAGGTGGACACTATATCATCTTGAAAATTGTAACTGAGATCCTTAGTCCTCTGAAAGTCTCCAGTTCATATTTAAACCTATATTTCATTGGGGGGAAAGTCTTTGCACTAACAAAATTTGCTGCAGTAAGATGTATTGAATGTAGGGTAGTACGTCTTGTATGAAGTAAGAGTAAAATTTTGTAAATTTCTCTTGTGAATTAGGATAATTCCCAGCTACATATTTTTAAATACTATCTTATTCCTTTGTCAACAGACACGCACACCACAAATATACAACATATGTCCATTGCAGTTAATTGGAAAATAAATTTTAAAATAAACATAAAGAAAAAATGGGGGAAGAAATCTAACAAAATCTTTACTCAGTAATAATCAGTTACTTTGTGATTGACAATTCATCCTATTTTATGTGCATATACAGATTTCTCTTTTTACTTCTCTGCATTTCCCATTTATCTGCAATTAGCATTTATATTGGTATGCCAGAAAAGAATCATACTGGATAAAAAATTTTTAATCTGGATAAATCTTTTTGCTTAAAAATATTTCACAAATATCTTTCTCTCCAAATAAAAACACTTATAACAATATATGTTATTGTATTTCAAAGGACAAATGTTTATTTACACATAGTCCACCACAGGACATTTATATTGCTTCCAATAGTGTGCTGTTTAATAATGCTGCAAAGACTATCTTCAAAGCTAAAATTTTGTGTGTATCCTTAATTATTTTACTAGGGGAATTTCTAGAAATAGAAAACCTAGATAAATGTTGCAGAATAAATAAACACCAACAAACTGTCCTCCAGAAAAGCTATGCCACTTCATAGTAGCACATAAAAGTATATGAATGCATATTTCCTAGCCCCTAAGTCATCAGTAGGCACTATTTCTCTTTACCATTAAAGTAAAGTTTTCTAAACATCACAGCAAAGGAAGAAACAATAACACATAATTAGATTTGGCTATGTAAAAAACTGAAACTATCCCATTCTACAATTACATTAATATTTATTTATTTTTCTCTAGCACTTCTAGACCTTCATTTATTCTACATTAATATTTTTAATCCTTCTACAATTTATTGTGTTATATGAGGCAGAAAACTACTCCCTCAAATGGTTATTTATCCCAACTCAACTTGTTAGAACAATTCATCTTTTCCCAATTGTTTTATTTTAAATGTCTGCCAAGCAAATATAAGCTCATGGTTTTAAAATTCTAACAATACTGAAATTTTTTTAATGAAAAAGACAGTAGGATCCACCCCCAATCCTGTTCTGTAGAGCTAATATTTTTACATCCATATTTCTAAATAATATCCTCACTTTATGGTTAAAACTTAGTTCACTTAAAAATCTACACCCCTTACCCTACTGCTTCTTCAATTATCCTCCCAACTTAGTATTTTAAGTTAAAGCAATAATCAGTGTTAATCATTATGCACATAAGCATACTGTCTCACTACAAAGCCAAGGACATAGCAATGGTTACATGTGTTTGATTACAGTTCCCTTCTGGTACAGTTTTTTAGTTGTCTTGGGGCTTCAAATTGCCTACATTTTTTATAAATTCTCTTAATATAATAACTACAATTAATATTGATTTTTTTCCCAGAAGCTCATCATAATACATGTTGTATCCAAACCCTACTATTCCTAAAAGTATAATCTGGGCTGATTGTCCTTCACAACTGTCATTCTAGAGGGAACTTACTTTTATCTCTCACTAGAGTTAGAGCCATAGTTTCATAAATTCCATATCTATCTTTCATTTAACTTAGTCCCTCATTTTGTTGGAGCATATCCTCAGGTGATTCTTAAGAAATGAAACATGGCAGTTAAATTTCTTGAGTCCTTGCATTCTAAAATGACTTTAATCTTCACATTAAACTGAGATGTATTTAACTGAGTATAGAATTCAAGGTTGAAAATAATTTTCCCTCAAATTACTGAAGGCCTTGCTCCCTTGTCTTCTAGCATCTGTTATTGCTAATGAGAAAGGCAATGCCATTTTGATCTTCATTCCTTTGTGTATTTCATAACTTTTTTCTCTCTGGAAGCTTTTCAAACCTTTTACCTATCATGTTCTAAATTTCACAATGATGTACCTTGGTGTAGGTCTTTGTTTAATTTGTTCATTATTCTGGGTAATATATCCATGAATCTGGAAGTTTAAGTTCTTCAGATAAGGGAAATTTTCTTATATTACTGCTCAGATAATTTTCTCCCTTTGTCTAGAATTCCTAATTGGTACTGAATTCTCCTATAGTTTCTCCTGATGATCTCTGTAGCATTTTTATATAAAGAGCCAAATTTTTAATTTTTGAGGATACCAATTAATTTTTTTGACAAATTCTGTTTTCTGCATTATCTGTTCCCTTTCGGTACTTTTTTATTGTTCATATTTTCTCATACTGGTAGTTTTTTATCTCTCTCTTTCCAGTTGGATATTTTCCTCAGATATCTGCTGATCCTTGGCCAATCATCCATATTTAATAATAAATCACTTAAGAGCTTACAGAAAAGTCTGTGGTCACAGGAAGACTTGTCAACTAGCAAGCTTCACTTTAGGAAGTCTAGGAGGGAGATCACCTCTTTGCTGAGGAAATCCAAATGGTAGTTTGTGGCAATCTTTATCAATTTCTCTAGAAAAGAGTCCTCTAATCTCCCACCGAAAAATATAAGTGCAAGTATTCCATGCATGAAACAAGAGAAAAGTGGAGGAATTAAATGTTTTATATACTAATTTTCAACAAATCACACCTTTAAGCTCCTCGTCTTACCCCCATCATCTATCATAACTCACACCTCTATAGTTTCAGACAATGAAGTTCTCTGTACTGAATTGTTTCTCCATTCCCTGTGCACCTCTGTTTAAACTTGCAGTTGTGGCTTCATACACCCTGCTATATTAGTTACCACTCTTCCCTCAGCTTTTCTTTCTTCCAGCTTTATTGAGGTGTTATTGATGTGTCACATATGTAAGTTTGAGGTGGACAACATGCTAATGTGATGCACATATATAATGCAAAATGATTACCACAATAGGTTACTTAACTTCTTCATTCTATCACATACAAGTTCAAGACAATTAAGTTCAAGAACTTGTCACTGTGCACTTATACTGGCAGTACTGCACAAATAGCTCAGTAAGGTTAATAGCTCAGTAAGGTTTCATAACCTTAGTATATCAGGTCTCACAGCTGTGTTCATGTCGACATGTGACAGTGTCTTGCTGAGCAGCGTTCATTATTGTTGTGTGTTTTTGTCTGCCATTGCGAGAATGTCTGAGCTTGAATTAGAGCAACGAACAAACATTAAATTTATTGTTAAACTTGGTAAGAGTGGAAGTGAAATCAGGGACACATTAGTCCAAGTTTATAGGAATAATACCATGAAGAAAAGGGCAGTGTACAGATGGAGTAAACGTTTTTCTGAGGGGAAAGAACGCATCACTAATGAAAAGAGGTCAGGGCAGCCAGTAACGAGCAGAACGAATGAAAACTGCAAAAATTTGTCGAATTGTGCATCAAAATCGTCAGCTGACTGAGAAGCATAGCAGACCAAGTAAACATCGATAGAGAAACTGTTAGGAAAATCTTAACTGAAAATCTTGGCATGAGAAAGGTGTGTGCAAAAATGGTCCCGAAGAAGCTCATCAATGAAAAGCAAAGGAGAGCTGAAGTTTGCCAAGATCATTTGGAGAGGCAAGACGATGTTTTGGGCCGTGATCACCGGTGATGAAACATGGGTGTACCAATGTGACCCTGAAACAAAGAGTCAAAGTGCACAATGGAAGTCGGCCAATTCTCCATGACCAAAAAAGTTCTATCCATCCAAATCAAGAGTCAAAACTATGTTGCTAACCTTTGTATATCGGAGGGATTATTCATTATGAATTGGTACCAACTGGCCAAACAGTTAACCAAGTTTATTATTTGGAAGTGCTAAAAAGGCTATGTGAAAAAGTTAGAAGAAAACAATCTGAACTTTTCGCCAACAATTCATGACTCTTGCATCACGACAATGCACTAGCTCACACAGCACTGTCTGTGGGGGAGTTTTTAGCCAGTAAACAAATAACTGTATTGGAACACGCTCCCTACTCATCTGATCTGGCCCCCAATGACTTCTTCCTTTACCCAAAGATAAAGGAAATACTGAAAGAAAAACATTTTGATGACATTCAGGACATCAAGGGTAATACAACGACAGCTCTGATGGTCATTCCAGAAAAAGAGTTCCAAAGCTGCTTTGAAGGGTGGATTAGTTGCTGGCGTCAGTGCATAGCTTCCCTAGCGTTGGTGCATAGCTTCCCAAGGGGAACACTTCGAAGTGACCATAGTGACATTCAGCAATGAAGCATATAGCACTTTTTCTAGGATAAGTTTGCAAACTTAAGTGTCAGACCTTGTAATTATCACTTTGGTGTGCAATAACATTTATGATATACTCTCTTAACACCTCTCAAGTATATAATAAACTATTGTTAATTATAATGACCATGTTGTATATTAGTTCCCCAGAACTTGTTCATCTTAAAGCTGGACGTTTGTACCCTTTGATCAACATTTCTCTATTTCCCTTGTCTCCCAGGTCCTGCCAACCACCTTTCTACTCTCTATTTCTAAGATTTTAGCTTTTTTAGATTCCACATATAAGTAATCTTTCTCTATCTGACTTATTTCACTTACCATAATGGCCTCAAGGTTCATCCATGTTGTCACAAAAGGATGAATAGTATTCCATAGTACTTATACAGTGCATTTTTTTTGTCTGTCCATCCATCAATGGACAGTTAGGTTGTTTCCATGTCTTGGCTATTGTAAATACTGCCTCCAGTTTTGTTATTCTTCTCATAATTGCCCTGGCTAGGTCTTTGGTAGTTCTACACAAATTTTATAATTTTTTTTTCTACTTCTGTGAAAAGTACCATTGAAATTTTGAAATGCATGGCACTGAATCTGTAGATTGCTTTGGATATTATGGACCTTTAAACAATATTAATTCTTCTGATCCACAAACATGGGATATCTTTCCATTTATTTGTGTCTTCTTCAATTATTTTCATCAATGTCTTGTAATTCTCATTGTGCAGATCTTTCGCTTCTTTGGTTACATTTATTCCTAAGCATTTTATTATGTTTGATATTGTAAATAAGATTGTTTTCTTTATTTCCTTTACAGATAGTTCATTATCAGTATATAGAAATGATTTTTGTATGTTGGTTTTATATCCTGCAACTTTACTGAATTTGTTTATTAGCTCTAACACATCTTTGGTGGAGTCTTTAGGATTTTCTATAAGTAAAATCGTATCATCTGTAAACAAAGAAAATTTTACTTCTCACTCTCTGATTTGGCTGCCTTTTATTTCTTTATCTTGACTAATTTCTCTGGCTAGGACTTCCAATACTATGTTGAATTGGAGTGGTGCGACTGGGCACCCCTGTCTTCTTACTGATCTTAGTGGAAAAGCATTCAGACTTCCACCATGATGTTGTTGGTTTTTTCTTATAGAGCCTTTATTATGTCAAGGTATGGTTTGGGTTTTTTATACCCAATTTGTTGAGAGTTTTTAGCATGACAGAATGTTAAATTTTTTCAAGTAACTTTTCTGCATCTACTGAGATGATCATATAATTTTTATCTTTCATTCTATTAATGTGGTGTATCACATTTATTGTCTTGGGTATGTTGAACCATCCTTGCATCCCAGGAATGAATCCCACTCAATCATGGTGTATGACTCTTTTACTGTGCTGTTGAATTCTGTTTGCTAGTATTTTGTTGACAGTTCTTGCATCTACATTTATCAGGGATCTTGGCCTGTAGTCTTCTTTTGTTGTAGTGTCATTATCGGGCTTTAGTATCAGGGTAATACTGGCCTCTTACAAAGAGTTTGGGAGCGTTCTCTCCTCTTCAATTTTTTGGAAGAGTTTGAAAAGGACTGATGTTAATTCTTCTTTAAATGTTTTGTAGAATTCACTAGTGAAACCACCTGATCCTGGGCTTTTCTTTGTTGGGAGGTTTTTGATTACTGTTGCAAACTCCTTACTTTTTAATGGTCTGTTTGAACGAATGAATGAATGGCATCTGAAATGAAAAATTGTTGAGCAAATACAAAAGAGGAAAACAGAGGTTGCTTTTGAATACAGAGTGATCAAGGAGTGTCTCTTTCATAAAGTGGTATTTGTGTTTCAGACCTTAGTGTCTATTTATTTAATTGTTAGGGGCTTAAGAAAAGAAGACACAAATACACGTGGTCCATCCTTTAATCCTAAGTTTTTACTTGCTTTTTAAACTATTATAAACATTATAACATATTCTAATACCTAAAAGGACAATGTCTACCATGTTAATCACATTTTAAGAATTTCTTAGACATTTTAAAATAGAACAGTTTTTTAGAATGCTAGCTACCTGAAGATAGGATGGTGGTAGGTTTTGCTTAATGTCTAACACATCAACTGGTCACTTAAAATCATTTATGCATGATTCTAAGATAGGCTGGTTCATGAATAAACTAAATTTCAAGGTAATTTTTAACACTATTTCTCACAATAGCATTAAGTCCTCTCCACAAATTTTTGCCACATATCAGGTTAAATTTTACATCCTTTATCATTGTCAATCTTTATGCAGTGATGAAAATTACCCCAAAATATAGGTAAAATTGGGAGGAAAAGTAATCAAGCATAGGTAGTATTCTCAGAGTAAGACTCCATTAGGTGCTTAGTATTTTATGTTTTAACTTAGTCTCCCAGAAAAGATAAGGCCTATATAAGAAAAGTTTTCTCCAAAGACCCCATTCCAACCTGATAAGGACCAGAAAAAGTTATAATTTTAACTACTGGTTCATGCCAATGTTTCAACCAAACCAATAGTTTCAGCTATAACTATGGTATCAACAAGATGCTAATTTTACATCCTACTTGCAGACTTTCATTACAGCAAAGGATAAAATTATACAAAAAACATAAGACTTTTATGCAGTCCCCTTTTTTCCCCCAGAAGTCAACTGCTAAAACTGGAAGGAAAGAGAGTAGGCATACACACCAACTACATACTGTGGTCAGGCTTAACAGCTCACATAACTTTTAAATCACTCTTCTCAATCAACTCAACCTAAATGAGATCTGAAAAGTAAATACCTAATAAATGTGTTACTAGGTAACATAGTCATAGTATATCACCAAACTACATAATAAGCATTATTTTCCATGTCCCTACCATTTCTGCCACATAAAATAAGCTGAAAGAGAAATGTCTTTTTTTCTGTCATTTACAAGACTTGCAATCAAACCCAAGTGAGAAAAACAACACAAGAATACATTTAAGAAATGTGGTAAAAAGCAAAATTAATAGCATCTTGGGATCTACTCCTGAACAGCAAGGATTATTCCATAATTACCTATTCTATTGAATCACCCTATCAACAAATTAAAATTCTAATAAATCATTCTTTAATTATCCACGTTCTTCCTTCTAGGAAACTGGGTGAGTCTTGCCTTCACCCATACCTTTAAATTCTGCATTCCTAATAAAAGGCAGAGTCTCAAGAGCTGTCAGTAGCAGAGGAAATACCCATCTTTCAGAGTGTCTGATACAAGTCAGTTCACCGAAGGCAAGTATTGTTACTGTATTTCTTCAATCCCTTCCAAACTCTGATAATTATATTTGTTTGAATGAAGATGAGGGGAGAAGAGGAGCAGAGAGTGGTGGGGAGTAGAAGAAGAAAAACAATGTTAGGTAAATGTTTAAAAAAAAAATCAAATAGAACTACCAGTAGACTCCAAAGGAAAAATGCTTCAAATTCTAACATTATATTGATTATTGCAATCCACTATAAACTTCCTTTCAAATATACCATTAGTTTTTCTCTGTGCAGTAACCTATCATAAGAAAAGGAATACAATTAGGCCCCTGTTGTTTGGAATCGGCTGTCTGAAAGATTTTTTTTTTCTGACATATTTCTTCACAAGGAAGTTAAAATTAAAGGAATTGCTAAAAACAACTAAGCAGTGTGACTAAAAAGAAAAAAATACTGGACAAAGAGTCAGACATAACTTATATACAATTAATTAGTTGTATATCCTTGTATGATTTCAGTTTGTTCAGTAAAAAAAAAAAAAATGAAGAGTTTAAGTCTCTAAAGATAAATCTAGCTTTAAAATTGTATATATCTATTAGTTCAACACCTGAAACAACATTAACTCAGTAAAGAAAAAAAAATGTATAGAATAAATCGTTACCAGACTTTGAAAATGAAATAATAATAATAATAATAATAATAATAATAATAATAATAAAGGGATCACTTTTTTTAAGTGCCATAACTTTTTCTGACAATATACATGATACAAAGTTAAAACTCCTGTAATAATTAATATCCACACAATCTGAATCAAAATAGTAACTAGAATTCTAAGTAAACTGCAAATTTCTCCTTTCCAGCTCCTTCAACAAAGTGCTACGAAGTGCCCTGAGTTTCCTAAATGTTATCAAAATGGAAAATATTCAATAAAATATATTAAATATTTAAAACACTTAAGCACATGGTACAGAAAAAAACTATTCTTTTGTTAAAAGAAATAAGTTTTAAATTTTGGAAAGAAGCATGATATTAAGCTATAACCTATAATTTCTTTGTACCCAAGTGATCCACTGAGACATACTGTCTGCCTAAAAATTGGTTTTACCCAGCAAAATGAAGAGGAGTCTAAAACCAAGTTGCTATAAGTATGTGCCCTGAGACACTAGAACTACTTACTTCCCTATGTCTACCTACTTACTCCCTTCTCATGTGTTTGCATCAAGAAAATGATATAACAGATCCAATGTAATTTACTTGACATGGTATTGAATGAAAAAAAAAATGATGTGTTAGAAAGCCACACTGGATTTAAACATTCTGTTTCAAATAAAGGCTTCTATAAGAAGTCCAATGAAGAGAAGAAATTTAAAAACCACATCAAAGTGAAGGCAATACTCCAAACTGCCCTCTAAAGAGAGGAGAATAATGAAGGAAGCCAATTTTCAGCAGAAGAAACCCATACCTTTAGTGTGGTTTACTAGGAAAGCCAGGGTATGTTTCTATCCTGTAAATTACCTTGACTTTGGGATATAAGT
Organism: Hipposideros armiger; assembly: GCF_001890085.2. Taxonomy (NCBI): domain Eukaryota; kingdom Metazoa; phylum Chordata; class Mammalia; order Chiroptera; family Hipposideridae; genus Hipposideros; species Hipposideros armiger. The sequence goes on along the minus strand of NW_017731464.1, from coordinate 558,362 downwards.
CACTAGCTATGTAGAATGCTAATGAGACCAAGGATGGGGAATTCAAATGTATATAAGACAACTTCTCATGGAGAAAAACTCCATACAAGGAAAAACTTGGTTATGGTCCTAGTAAAATTCATACATTGTATAAACTACTGGTAACAAAGCAAATCTGGAAAAATAATATGAATAACATTGTAGTTTATAAATATAAATAGAAAAGCTATGAAAACACTAAGCTTATGTTCACATTCTAATACAAAGAATGTCTGAAGAAAAGCTACCAAGAGACCCAATCTACAAGGAATATGAATATTTACAAGAAAAATATGTAAGTCATCATGCTGTGCTTGATTCATATCCTCTGGAAACAGAAAAATAACAAAGAAAAAAATTGCAAAAATTAAGGTTTCCATAGCTGAGCTTGAACCACCTTCAGAAGTTTTCATACAAGTGTCGAAAGTGCTAAACAAACCACTCTCTTCATTTTATGTGAGTGCCAAGCACTATAACTGGCACAAAGTAAACATTTGAAAAATGACATTTTCTTCCTTCCTTCCATAATCTAATGTTTCTTTTCTTTATCAATGGCTTCCTATCAGCACAGAAGATATATTTTCCATGAACCACACTAGTTGAGTAAAAATATTATCAGAATAGACAGAGACTAACGCCACTACCCACTCCTTTAAAACGCGCCATAGGAACAGGAACAGCACAGTTGCAATTTAGTCAATGTATGAAAGACTAAACATAACAAACATGATGTAGTTTATAAAAATAAATTAAGGGCCGGCCAAATGGAGCCTTGGTTAGGAGTTGGCTTGGGACGCCAGTTCTGAGCAGCAGGGCCCTGGTTCGGATCCCATATGAGGGCGAGTGACGCTGTGCCCTCTACAGCTAAGATGGTGAACAACAGCTCGACCTGGGGCTGGGCTGCCATGAGTCGCCGGCAATGGCACAGGCTGCAGTGGGGCTGCAGTGGGGCTGGCCGACCTGGGGTGCGCTTTCATGAGCTGCCGTGAGCCACGTAGAGCAGCAGGCCAATGGCCGGCAGGCGACTGCCTCACTCGGGAAGGGAGCAATGATAATACCAACATGGGCCAGTGAAGCAATGTCCTCCACAACTAGACTAAAGAACAAAAGGACAACAACTTGTCTGTTCCCTTTCCCCAATTCCCCAACACTGTTCCCCTCCCCCCAATTCCCCAATAAAATCTTTAAAAAATAAATAAAAATGAATTAATTAACTGATTAAAAAGCTGAACCAGATTTTCCACAAAATTAAATTTTGATGAACCACAGTAAACAGGAACAGTGTTATGGAATATAGAGAACATATCTCTACCACGTACACCTAATAAAAAGTGCCGCAGGAAAAAGAATAGCAATAATTATAATTTAGCCAATCTATAAAAGATCTAACAGTACAAATATAATCTAGTTTATGAAAAGAAATAAAAAGGTTGATACAAATGTCACACAAAAACTGAGTAGAAAGTTGTAAGATTTAATCTCAATGACGTTATTAAAATTTCCAGTTTAGATGTCTGTCTACAAATGTGATTTTAAATCCCTCACTCTTATCCAAAAAAGAAGATGGTGATGTTTATTTCATGAAAAAATAATAATAATTTGCTGTTTTGTGATGATCATTGCAAGCTGATTTACTATGAAACAGAGCTAAAAGAGAGTTATGGTTAACTCCGTGGTTCTGACTAGTTGCGGCATATTTTGTGTTATGATGTTTTATGAGTCTTTTTAATGGACTGAGACACACAATTTTAAGACACCATTTTACAAGATCCTTTTGAATGAAATCACATTTTTTTAAACAATATTACAAAAAGCAGGCTTTCTGTAAGAAGAAAAAGAGAACAAAGTTAATAAAAAATGACAGCAAGAATGGCTCAGGGCCAGAGTCCCATTTGAAACTTATAAAATCTTCCTAAGATCAGATGGACATATGTTCTCTTATTGCTAGGTGTAAAACTATACACTCACACAAGCTTCTGTTTCCAGTTTTAACTTAAAAGCCAGGTGTTTTTCAAGATATTAAAGGTTCCTATGCATCCTGCTAATAAAATTCAATTTTGTTACCACAGTAGGTACCAGTCCAGTAAGGATGACCAAGTTTACATTCATAAAATGTGTAAAGTAGAGGGTCTGTAAATAATTTTGAATCTACAAACATCATTATAACAAATAACAAGAGGGATGTCAATGTCTACTAACAGAGAATTAGCTCAGAAAAAAAAGTATGGGAAATTATGCAACATAAATGTGAAGAAATATTATTCAGTACATTTTTAAAAACATGTCTTTAAGGACATTTAATTAGATGGAAATATGTTCTTAATATTATGTCAAGTTAAAAAAATCAAGATGCAGGAATACCTTGGTTTGCAAGCATAATTTGTTCCGGAAACAAACTACTCATATTGCAAGATATTGCTCATTTACCACGTTAAAATGTATTAGAAATGTTACTCGTCTTGCAGAACACTTGCAAACCAAGTTACTTGCAATCCAAGGTTTTACTGTATATTTATATATAATATAATCAAATTTTTAAAAAATAAATGTGGCTATAAATAACTATAAATATCGACTTCTGGCAATGGTGAACTAGATAATTTAGATAAGAAAAGCTGAACAAAATATAAAAGCCATCTGTTTTAAACTTCAGGGAGCTAACAAGATGGTGAAAACTTGTTAGGCCAGGATCCAAAAAAGGGAAGTGGCATGGGATTTGTATCCATTCTTCCTTTGAGTGCATTTACCAATACTTAAAGGATAACAGACTGGCTAACTGGCACTTTTTACAATGCAAAGCGATTAGACAACAGGAATAAAATTCAAATTCCATCAGGGAGGAATGGCCTTGTTATACTATTCATTACGGGTTAGAATCTTGAACAGGTGCACTCTAAAATAAGGTTAAACCAGGGTTAGACAGGCCTTTGTACAGACTCATACTAAGCATTAAGTTGGATTAAATTGATCCCAAAGTATTACTGTCCCCAAGCATCCTAGAATAATACTGTCTACTGGTATCTGATAAAAGCAAACAGAACTCTTCTCCAAAGATACCATCATCCTAAGACTTGACCTTTTTTCTACAAACAGTTTTGAAACTACAATGCCCAGAACATAATCAAAAGTGACCAAGCACACAAGGAGATAAGACAATAGGAACAAAACCAACAGGAAGGAAAAAGACAGATGAAGAGAATATATCAGAGGTCCAAAATTTGTAATAATTAGATACATATTTTAAAGATTAAAAAACAGGACATCACTACAGACCCAACAGACATTCAAAACATTAGGCAATATTATGAACAACTTTAGCCTATATATTCAACAACTCTGATGAAATAGATAAATTCCTTGAAATATATAAACTACTAAAGCTCACTCAAGAAGAAACAGATAACTTGAATAGCCCTGCATGTATTTTAAAACTGGAGTTTGTAGATAAAAATCTTTCAAGAATAAAGCAAAACTGCAGGCACAGATGGCTCACTAGCAAATTCAATCAAACATTTAAGAAATAAATATATGTCATATATATATATCAATTCCACACAATGCTTCCAGAAAATAAAAGTGAACAGAACATCTCCAACTCATTTTAAGAGGCTCGTATTACCCTGATACAAAAACCAGACAAAAACCGTACAAGAAAACTACAACTATCCCGTGTGAAAATAGACATAAAAACATGTAACACTTTTAGCAAATTGAATCGAACTGTGTGTGCATGTGTGCGTGTGCGTGTTGCTAATAGTTCATAACCAGATGGGGCTTATCTTAGGAATGCAATTTTGAGCTAACATCTGTTTTTACGCACAACAGGTCTTACACCAAATGTGTGTGTATGTTTGGGGGGGGGGGTCCCACACACCAACCAATTGTCCAACTCTCTGGACACCAAATGGGTGTCCTACGATTCAATTCAGTTCTTACACTAACTTAACCAGAGTTAGCATTACACTCCACAGGTTTATGGTCTCAGTCTAACAAAACTGTTATCCTTCCAGGCACCAACCACAAGTACTGGGTGCCACATTTCTGTCCAATTTGGCTACAAACTGGGAGTTCCTACAACTCCCTCATTGGGTTCAAAAATTTGCTAGCATGCTCATAGAACTCAGGAAAGCACTTACTATTACTCATTTACTATAAAGGACACCGAAACAGTCAAATGGAAGAGATGTATAGGGCAAGGTAAGGGGATAAGGGGATGGTATCCAGAGCTTCCATGCCCTCTCATGCTACACCACCCTCCCGGCACCTTGATGTGTTCACCAACCTGGAAATTCTCCAAGTCCCATGGTTTAGGGATTTTTATGGAGGTTCCATTATGTGGCCATAATTGATTAAATCAGTGGCCCTTGACGATTAGTGCTATTGCCAGCCTCTCCTCCCTCTGTCCTCCCCAGAGGTCAGGGAATGGGGCTGAAAGTTCCAATCCTCAAATCACAAGGTTGGTTCCCCCTGGCAACCAGCTCTCATCCAGAAGCTATCTAGGGAGGTACCAAGAGTCACCTCATTAACATAAACTCAGGTACAGCTGAAAGAAATTTATTATGAATAACAAAAGATGCTCTTCTCACTCCTATAATTCAGGTAATTCCAAGAGTTTTAGGAACTCTGCTAGGAACAATAAATAAAGATCAACCATATATTTTATTATATCATAATATTATATAGGTTCACATAAAAAATTAACCATGTAATGCATTATATTAAGAGACTACAAATGATTAACCAAATGATCACTTCAATAGATGCACAAAAGAGCAACTAACAAAATGCAACACGCTTTCAGATAAAAACTTTCAGCAAAGAACAAATAGAAGGGAACTTCTTCAAACTAAAGGGCTTCTACTTAGTGTATAACATCATACTTAATGGTAAACAACTAAATACTTGTCATCTTCCATAGGAAACAAGGTGAAGACAGTTGCTCCCACCACTTCTATTCAGCACTGTACTGGGAGTCTCAGTCAGAATAAAAAGGCAAAAATAAGAAACAAAAGGCATACAAATTGGGGGGTGAAGAGAATGAAACTGTCTTTATTTACAGATAACATGATCATCTATAGAAAATAATATAGAATCTGAAAAAATACTACTAGGACTAATAAGAAAATTTAGCAGGATACATGGTCAATATACAAAAATCAAATGTGTTTCTACATTCTGTCTGGCAATAAACAATCTAGAAAAAAACAATACTGTTTACAATAGTATCAGAAATATGAAATACTTAGAGATATATTTAACAAATGTGTAATACTTAAACATGTACAATGAAAAATACCAAGTATTGCTGAGGGAAATCAACAAAGACCAAAATAAATGAAGTGGTACATCATTCACATGGATAAGACTTATTACTGTTAAAATATTAATCCTCTCCAATTGATCTACAGATGCAACAAATTCCCAATCAAAATCCCTGAAGAATTTTTGCAAAAATTGACAAGAGATGATTCTAAAATTTATGGACCTGCAAAGGATATAGAATAGCCAAAATAATTTTTCAGAAGAAGAACAAGCTTAGAGATTTTACACAACTTGATTTCAGAACATATTATAAAACTACAATAATAAGACAGTGTGGTATATACTGGTGTAAAGACAGAGACGTGTACATAAATGCATCAGAGCAGAATCCAGAAACAAATCAACACACATTTATGGCCAATTGATACCTAGTAATTACAAAGGCAAAATAAGTAACTTTATAGTAGCGAACCCTGGCAGACATCACAATAACCTAATGATCAAGGTTAGTAATACATATCAACATCATGTAACCACCAACATGATGCACTGAGAACACAGTACTTCTGTGCTATTCATCCTAATAATTCATAACTTTAATCTACTCTTGAGAAAACATCAGACAAACCCAAACTGAGGGGCATTTTACAAAATAACTCATCAGTATCAAGGTCATGAAAGAAAGGAACAACTGAGGAACAGTCATAGATTAAAGGAGAATAACAAGACATGACAACTAAATGCAACATGAAATCCTAGCTTGGATCCTGGAACAAAGAAAAGATATTAGTGGCAAAACTGGTAAAATCTGACCAAATTCTCTACAGTAGTTAATAGATCTGGATCAAGGTTAATTTCTTAATTTTTATGTATGTTAATATTCTATCATTATGGAAGATGTTAACATAAGAGAATGATGGGTAAACATACATGGTAAATTTCTACACTATTTTTGCAACTCTTACATAATTCTAAAATTATCTCAAAAATTTTTTTTAAAGAAACAAAAATCAACAACAAAAAAGACTGCCAATCCCAAGAGAGGAAGTGGATCAACTGGTACTCTCATATTTTGCGAGTGGGAATACAACATGCTACAGCCACTTTGGACAACTTACAAGGTTAAAAAATACACTTACTATATGACACAGCAATTCCACTTTCAGGTTTACTAAAGAACAACAAACTGTGTGTCCACACAAAGATTTATACATGAATGGTAATGACAGCTTTATGTGTTTTTTTAATAGATGCACCTCCAAGGGAACACAATTATATATATTTTCAGAAAGTACTTTGATAAAAATTACCCAAACTGTGTCTGCTGTCTTATTACCACCAACTTGTTCATTACCTTAACAATGGCAAGAACTTACAATATTTTGCCATGTATAATGCGCACCCACTTTTTTGGCCCAAACTTTCAGGGAAATAATCTTTTGTTTTAATTTTTTAGTTCAAATTTTTATTTGTTTACATTTAGGTACTTGTTTTATAAAGGAATTTTAGCATTCAGTTTTTAACATATTATGGCACAAGAAATTTTATGTACTGGTAACAAATTTACGATGTTTATGCATCACAGAAGTCCAAGAACTCTTCATTGTTGCAAGTTCCTCGTAAGTTCAACAAAAATGATTATCATATTCCAGGGTATTATTTTGCATACAGATATTGTTATTGATTTCTAGAGTTACACTTTTAAGTCATAAGCATAAATAAAAGAATTAAAAACATTTATACAGACATGGAATTAGTATTACCCATGTATATAATGTGCATCCTTATTTTTCCCTCACAAATTCAGGCCAAAAAGTGCACCTGGCAAAATATGGTAAATGCCCACTAGATGTATGCTCCACGAGGACAAAGATATCCATTTGTTTAGTTGACTAATATAGCTAAAGTGTATACAACAAGATCTTAGAAGACACGTAAGAGGCACTTAGAAGACAATAAATACTGGTTATAGGAATATATGAATGTCTACACAAATTTTTCGAGTTCTTTAGTTCAAGTTTTAAAACATGACTCAAATAGTATATAAAGACTTTTATTCACAATGTTCTTTGGAAAATCACAGGTCTAGAAATAAACAAAGACAATACATAAAAACCAGAATTTTAAAAAAGAACAAAAAGAAAAGATATATAAAATCAAAAGACAGGCAAAATTTTTTTTAATTGGGAAAAAGTAATTTGATACAATAAAAGAAACAAAAACAAAGAAATTAATAAAACATGAGTACTACAAAACAAGTGATCAAAGAAGAGAAATAACACCAAAACAAAGTAATATTTTTAAGAGCAATGAGAGTTAGTGGAAGAAATTGAATAAAATATTAAAAGCATTAAAAAACTGAAAGTATATTAGAAGCTGGAAACAATACGAAGTTAGGGACAAGAAGCAGAAAATCACAGAAAAAATATACATATACATAATAAGAAAACAGATAAAGATATGAAAAAAAATTTGAGAGATGATGATAAACATGGAAGACTGACAGTGGAATGCTAACATAGTGATTAAGTATTGTTTCAGATAAAAAGAAAACAAGTAAAATATAAAAATATTGAAAAATATCAAAGGATATAAAATTTTCAAAGTTCTAAATTTGTACATCAAAAAACAACTATTATGTTCCTCCCCCCAAAATAATAATCAATACCAAGATAGAACCTGGTAGGATTCCAAAAGTTTAAATCTGAAGTTTTTAAAAAGGAGTAACTAGGGCTGGCCGAGTGGCGCGATGGTTGAGAGCTGGCTTGGGACGCCAGAGGGTCCCGGTTCGGATCCCACATGTGAGGGCCACTGACACTACCCTCTACAGCTAAGATGCTGAACAACAGCTCAACCTGGTGCTGGGCTGCCATGAGTCACCAGCGATGGCGTAGGCTGCAGCCCCTGTGGCAGTGGGTTGCCATGGACTACCGTGTGTAGCCAGCAGCCAGCGTGAGCGGCCAGCAGCCGCAGTGAGCCGCCGTCCAGAAGCCAGCGACTGATCTGCCTCATCCAGGAAGAGCGCAATGATGGTGCCAACTTGGGCCAGTGAAGCAACGTCCTCCACAACTAGACTGAAGAACAAAACGACAGCAACTTGTCTGTTCCCCTTCCCCCAATTTCCCAATAAAAATCTTTAAAAAAAATAGAGTAACTAGGGAAGAGTAGGAAGACAATCCAAACACAATCGGGCAAACAAAGACACTCGAGCAAACTGAAGCCTATGACAAACTATAGTTACAGCAAACATTAAATACAATCTAACGCCTATCCAGATAAATATAAACACTCACATTAAAATCCTATTTACCTCAGTTCCTATTATCTGATGCTCCATGTTTGCTAACAGAGGGTGGGAAGGGGAATAAATACGTACAGGGTTTCATTCTGGAATGATGAAAACGTTTTTGAAGTAGATAGAGGCAGCAGTTGTACAACACTGTGAATGTATTAAATGCCACTAAGTTGTTCACTTTAAAAGTTAATTTTAAGTTATCTGAATTTCACCTCATTAAAAAAGATTTTTAAAAATTTAAATAGCTAAATGTGTTGGGTTATTACAGTTTATCGATAAGAGAAATGCATAACAGCAATGACATAAGAGACCAGAAGGAAGAACTGGGAATACTGTTATATCTGCCCTACCTGTGAATTGTTATAATGTTATTTGAAAATACACTTAGGTTAACTATAAATATATATTGCAATTGCTAAAGCAACCAGTGGAAAAAAATTTTAAGTATAATTATTTGCTGAGAGAAGAGAAAATAAAATTATAAAATACTCAAAACCAGAGAAGGCAGAAAAGAGAAGATAAAAAAAGAAACAAATAACAAAGGCAATGAATATAAAAATTACAAATATGGTAGATACTAATCCAACTATATCAATAATCATTTTAAATGTAAATAGTCTAAATATATCAATTTAAAGAGACTAAAAGAGTAGATAAAAAACAAGACCCAACCATATGTAGCCTACAAGAAACACACTTTAAATATAAAGTCACAGGTTAAAATAGTAAAGAGATAGAGAAAGGTAGTACGCCAATGCTAACACTAATCCAAAGAAAGAAGGAGAGCTGTGTTATTTTCAGAGAAAGCAGACTTCAAAGCAAAGAAAATTATCAGGGATAAGGAGGATATTACATAATTACATACTTCCTAAACTTGATGAAGAATGTCTATAAAAAAACAATCTATAGCACATCATACTTAATGATGAAAAACTAGATGCTTTCCTTCTAAGATCAGGAAGAAAGCAAGGCTGTTCTCTCCCAACATTTCCATTCAACATCATATTAGAAATCCTAGCTAATGCAACATGGCAAAAAAATGAAATAAAATGTATACAAATTGGGAAGAGAAAAAATGAAATTGTCTTTGTTTGAAGATGACATGATTGTCTACGTAGAAATTTCCAAAGAATCAACAACAAAAAGAACAAAAAACTCCTGGAACTAGTAAGTGATTACAGCACAATTGCAGGATAGAGGTGAATACACAGAAGTCAGTTGCTTTCCTAAATTCATGCAATGAACAACTGGAATTAGAAATTTAAAACTCAACAGTACTTACATTAGCACCCAAAAGAAACACTTAGGCATCTAACAAAATATGTACAAAACCTATAGAAGGAAAACTACAAAATTCTGATAAAAGAAACCAAAGAAGATCTAAATACATGGATATATTCCATGTGCACTGATAGGAAGACTCACTATTGTTAAGATATCAATTCTTCTCAACTTGATCTACAGATTCAATGCAGTACCAATAAAAATTCCAGCAAGTTATTTTGTGGTTATCGACAAACTGATTCTAAAATTTATATGGAAAGGCAAAAAAAAAAAGATGCAGAATAGTCAACATAATATTGATGATGAACATCAGAGGGCTGATAAAGTTCAACTTCAAGACTTAGCATAAAGCTATAGTAATCAAGACAGTGTGGTATTGGCAAAAGAACAAACAAACAGATCACTGGGAACAGAGTACAGAAATAAACCCAAATAAATTCAGTCAACTTATCTTTGACAATAAAACAAAGTCAATTCAATGGAAAAGAGATAATCATTTTAACAAATGGTGCTAGAACTGTATATCCACATGCAATAAAATAAATCTAACCACAGACCTAAATACCATTTACAAAAAAAATTACTTCAAAATGGATCATAGACCTAAATATAAAATGAGAAAATGTAATACTACTAGAAAATAACATTAGAGAAAATCTAAGCGACCTTTGGTGATGACTTTTTTAGATAACAATACCAAATGCATGCTCCATGAAAGAAATATTGATAAGTTTGAATTCATTAAAACCAAAAACATCTTCTGTGTCAAATACATTGTTAAAACAATAAAAAGACTTTGACGGCTTATGCTAAATGAGATAAGTCAGAGAAAAACAACTGCTATATGACATCACTTATATGTGGAATCAAAGAAAAGCCAAATTTATAAAAGCAGAGGGTAGAATGGTGGTTACCAGGGCCTGTGGGGGTAGAGAAATTGGGGAAATGCTGCTTAATGGTAAATCAACTCGTTGTACACCTTAAACACATACAATGTCAACTATATCTCCATTTAAGAAAAGAATTGGTTCATCAAGTGTAACAAATATATCCCACTAATGCAAGGTATTAATATGAGGGGAAACTGAGATAGGAAGAGAAGGGGTATATGGGAACTCTGACTATCTGTTTAATTTTTCTGAAAACCTAAAACTTTCCTTAAAAACACAGTCTATTATTTTTTTTAAAAAAAAAGCTAAGAAGTTATTTTAAAATAACAAATATCAGGGAGACATATTCATATGTATATATTTTAAACACATGGGTAAAATTCACATTTCATGAATCCTACTTGAAAACTCTACTTGAAGGTAGAAATGTAACTAATCTTGATTCAAAATAAAGGACTCATCACTGGGGAAGTTGGCTATGAAAGGATCAGTAGCACACACCAGTTTTTTTTTAATTGAATTAGTTCTAAATAACTTATCACACATTGATAAGGCAGCATGCAATTGCTATAATTAACAGAAGCTTTATATGACATAAAAACTATAACACATTAAAAAAACGAGATTATATATAAAAAAACATTTAATTATAATTATGAGCAGAATTCATGCTTCTAATGAGTTAAAAAAAAGATAGGAATAAAAAAGATGAAAAGAAAAAAGATATAGTATAAGAGCATTAATTTCTTTTTCCTTCATTGGCAGAGTCATCAAACATTCAACAATAAGAAGTAAGGCATTCCCAATATGCCAGAGTAAACTCCCAAAGCAATCAGTGTATTTCTCTGTTAAAGCATCTATCACTTAATATTATAACTAGACCTAATTTTTTTTATCAGACTGATATATGCATAAACTCTTACAAGACAAAGTCCATGGTTTATCTGTGTGCCGAGTGCATATAGGTCTCAGTGAATACTGAACTGAACTGGAAAACATCACTGCTAAAGCATTAAAAAGAACAATGTGGCTGAAGTTTCATTCAAGAGGCAAGTATGGCTAGAAGGACATTTTTTCTTTTTTTCTTTTTTAATTATTATCATAAAGTACAAGACCAAGTTTGTGCATAGAAGGAAAAGCACCAACCAAGAGATGGAAAATGTAAAGAAAAGAGGATTCCCTCTATAGAGACAATGTTTTAGAAAAATTGAGAAGAAATCAGACCAAAAAAAAAAAGCTTGTAGCTATTAGCCTCATTAAGGAAGCCAGGCCCTTCTTTCTTTGAAATAGGAAAGAAAAGGCAATGGCCCAGAGAAAATTTGAAATAGAAAAAAAGAAATTTGAGAAAGTTATCCTAAATCAGCTAGACCTCCTTTAAACCTTTACTTAATGATCTCCCTTTTCTAAGTAAAGATTATCTGCTGAAATGTAGGACAGAAGTAAACCTGTGGGATGGAGTGACATGAGAAAAGTTTAGAACAGTCACCCCCACAGAAAGTAATCGGGATTTATGAGATAATTACGTATTTGTAAGTAGCCATGAATGTCTAGGTGAGTTTAGATAGCATGATTATAGTGGATACAATCTGGATAATTATATTACTTTTTCCAGGAATGAATTCTCAGTAGCGGTAATGTTTTTCTTGTTATGAATTTTACTGCCTGTCTCTTGCTTAAATCAGTAAAGCCATTGTACTTCTTGTGAGGAACACAGAGCAACAATGAACATAGTGGTTAACAGTTAATAGAACATTCTCTCACCAACATGAGAACAAAGCAACCATGTTGACATCTCCATATTCAGCCAACTATCAATTAATTAAAACCTTATCAAATACCTGGTTGTTACTTCAGAACCCATTTGCTATAACAGACTGCTTATGTGGTACAGCCATGTGGCATCAACTTTAATTCCCACTAACACTTAGTAAATTCATGCCAAATATGTTTTTGATTATAAATACTGCACACAATTCCTATTATAGATAGCATCATTTTATCATACAGATTGTTGACTTCTGCGAACATATCCAAGACAGACAAACAGGAATGAGCCCCAATTCAAAGGGAGCAGTCTGCTGAGACCGAAGCAGCAGCCTTAGAGCAAACTTGAGCATTCTTCCTCCCCACTTGGTATCTTTGGATCTGGATTAAATTAATCAGAGCCATCAATGTATAAAAATGACAGCTTCTAGGAAAAGGTGGCACACAAATTTTGTGAGGCCAGGGATATGGCTTTAACCTGAGTCTTTGATCAAAACAAAGAAAGAGGAGGAGGAGGAGGAGGAGGAGGAGGAGGAGACACAGGAGGAAGAGAAAGAAAAATCGTCAGGGTTAACTTGCGTATGGACAGATGGATTTTTTTTTAAAAGCACTTTCTTTTCCACCAGGGAATATCAATAGCCTTTTAAGCAGTCTCACATTTAAATGTGTGTTCTGACAGTCATGTCAGAGCCTGGGTAAAAGCCTTTTCATGGAAATCATTAAAACGAAAAGAACCAGACAAGAGGCCTGTTTTTTTCCAGGGAATGAGGGTGGAACAGAATCATGTCAGTTTTAAAAGATGGAAGTACCTCAAACACTGATGGGATAGATTTGAAACACCTTCCTTCCTCTCCCATCCCTCCCCTGGCCCCTAAGCACCTGAAAATTTTTACCTGCTGCTGTCTAGAATACTCTATTACAGATAGTCAAGGAACCTTGGGGGCAGGGTTAGGAGTGAGGGGAAAGGAAGAAAAAGCCTACAACCAGCACAACAGCCTGTGATTCAAAGCAGAAGGGAACAGAGGAATCCCAGAAGCATTCCAACTGAGCTGACCCTCCTGGGGCGGGTGCTCCCCACGTGGAACTCACAGCTCTCAACTCGAAACTGCTGAATCATTTCAGCAAGTGATGTGTACCTATCTGCTGGTGAGAAATAACAGTCATTCCTTGCTTCGACCATCATTTCCTTGCTTCCCACTGCTAAGTGATCTGCTGCCCACTGTCAAGTGCTGGAGCAATGCTGACTCCCTAGGAAAACTTGGGGTTGAGCCAGCCAGCCATGAAGGTCACTTTATATCTTGGCTCAAACACCAGGCCCTCTGCAAAAGATGTTTTTTGTTCCTGAAAGACCACAGAGATACCGCTATTTCCCTTACCCAAGTTAACAGCTCTTCAAGGACTTCCACCACGCACCACATTTTCCTCTGATGGTCCTGAACTTCTTTCCTTAATATCAAGACTGGAATCTAGACCTAAAAGGATTTTTTTTTCACTGATATGCTCCATCAAGACAGTTTCTGAACAATTATTAACTGTACCACACAAAAAAAATCAGATTTATTTTAGTCCCTGGTCACTTGATGCTGATGGGAGTTTCTGTCACATTGATCTTCTAGATTCCCCAAATGATTTAATGGCTCTGACCACCTTAGAAAGAAGTATAATACAAGAACCAAAGTCAATGTTATTAAAATAAATCTCAGAGATGCCTGGGGATTTCCCCTTGAAAATTACTGTTATTCATAGTCTTAAACCCACTAGAAAATATCCTGCGAATAAACTCTGGTTTCAGGTCCTTCAAAAATACTTTTAAATTATCACTTTACCCTTAAAAAAAAGAAAATCCTATTTGTTGAGTCTTAAAAAAAATCATTAAAACATTCTTAGTTAAAAAGAAAAATTTCTTTCTAGTCAAAAAGGTTTTCTATCAAGACCAGCTTTTCCACAAATTATTTCTTCAGAATCACTAATTCATTTACTGTTTCTCCGTTACTCACAACTAAACACAATAAAACAAAAAATGATAGCTCTATGTATTTAATTATTGAATGATATGTGTATAAAAATACAAGCATCTCTTATGCACTTACAATCTCATAAAATCTGAAAGCAAAGCACTACCTGGAAAGATTACAATTTAGAATATCCATTTGCAGAGGGAACACTAAAGCCCCAGGATGAGAAGGCATGGCATTGAATCAGTTCACACTGTAAAGACAAACTGGGGAGGGTTTCACAATGCCCAGTCGCATCTAACTGTCTCTTCCCATCCTTATCTTGATTATATAATTGTCCTCTTAACCCAGAGGAAAGCATTTTATAAATTTTTACTAGTTTTTACTATATCATATTAACTTATCTCAAAGATAAAAAGAACTAAACTGTTTGTTTGCATTTTAAGTTCGAAAATGCCTGCAATAAGAAGAAACCCTCAACTTTACTCTTTTTTGTTGTTATTCAGTGGGAAGAACCACTCCTGTGGAATTTCAGGAAAGATTGGACTGGCATACATAGGTTAAAGCCTGATTCATTAACTACTGCATTCCAGACAAACAGGTCTTAGGAAGCTTTATTTATACTTTCTTTTTTCATTTAGTTCACAGAAAAGATAAAACCACAGTCAAAGAAATTATTGTAACAAAAAATTCATTGTAATTGAATTAATTTTATAGTTTCATAACTATCTTTTACATCAATCCAATATCACTAAAGATAATAATCTTGATAGTTATGACATATCATAGAATATGTTACTATAATTCAGAAACTTTTCACCTTATATAATGACTTCAGATGAAACTGAATATATAAAACTATATTTACTATTCATGTAGTGCCCTCTACAGGCCATCAGTGGAATGAATCAGAAAGCAAAAACTAAATAAAAGGTTTATCAGAATCAGTTATTATGCATTAATATAATTTTACTTTCTAGATGGACCAATAATAATTGCTCTCATTTTTAACCTATACAAATGTCAAACAAAATATTCTAAATGCTTTCAACTCTTTAAACAAAGTCTTTCAAGGGCCCAATTAGGTCATTTACCAAGCTTATTTAAATTCAATGTCCTATTATAATAAAAGGAGATATATATATATATATATGTNTTAACCACTCATTACTTTTTTCACTCTTGCAGGCTGAATTATACCCCATATGCTAATTAAACTCTTTTATGTAAGGTTTATAATAAAAGGAGATATATATATATATATATGTATGTATATATGTATATATATATATATATATATATATATATTTGCCATAAATAAACACACACACACACACACACACACTACTGAACAGGCCAATGGAGTAATTAAAAATCTATCCCACATTAGTAAAACCTTACACCCATCCCCTTTCCACCAAAAATAAAAGATATTAGTGATGATTCTACAATATAAAGTTTAGAAGATAATCGCTTCCTGGAAATATAAATATACTATATTCACATTCTCTTAACCTAATGTTATCAAGATTTAATCTAACAAATATCCCAAGTGTTAAACTTAACAAAATCACCCTCGTGGTTAATGCATATAATACAACGAAACAAGAAATTTATTTCAGCGAAATCATTTTCTCATGGCACTTTAAACATACTGCAATTCTCAAAACAGCATTAAGAACAGACAGTCCTTAAGAACACAGATTGCAATATAAAGAACCTATCTCCCATATAGGGTTAGATATGAACTTATTCTAATTCTAAATCTCAAGCTATTTCCCCCAAATAATTAGAACAGTCTTGTGTCTCATAACTTATTGAGGATACAACTATACCCACCCAATTTTTAAAAATTATCTAAGTTTTAGAAACTCTCTCAAGAAATAACATTTTTACAAATACATACTATGTAATGCTCAATACAAGTCTTTAGGTGAATGTGTAAAAAATATGTGTTATACCCTAGTGTCAGACATCCAGTCATTCCCTGGTCCACAGAAAGAAAAACCAGGCATCCTTTTTAATGAGGACTGCATGGAAATTGGACAATAATATGATAAATTCTTCTAAGAAAAATTTAATATAAATAACTCTTCTAAGATTCTGTGAAACATACGACTCAATTAAATGTCCATATGTTGGTATCACTTATATGTGGAACCTACACAAAAAAAAAAAAAGAAAGAAAAATAGGACTCATAGAAATAGAGTAGAAAAGTGGTACCCAGGGGCTGGAGGGTGGGGAATGAGGGAAATATGGACAGGTTGTTAAAAGGGTACAAACTTTAAGTTATAAGATGAACAAGGTCTGCCAGCTCTGAGCATCAGGGCCCGGGTTTGGATCCCATATGAGGGCCAGTGACACTGCACCCTCTACAGCTAAGATGGTGAACAACAGCTCGACCTGGAGCTAGGCTGCCATGAGTCACCAGTGACAGCATAGGCTGCAGTGGGGCTGGCCGGCAGCAGGCATGAGCTTTCGTGAGCTGCCATGAGCCACCTTGAGTGGCCATCCAATGGCCAGCGAGCAACAGCCTCACCTGGGAAGAGCGCAGTGATAATACCAACATGGACCAGTGAAGCGACGTCCTCCACAACTAGACTGAAGAACAAAAGGACAGCAACTTGTCTGTTCCCTTCCCCCAATTCCCCAAAAAAATCTTAAAAAAAAAAAAAGATGAACAAGGTTTGAGGCTCTAATGTATAACATGGCGATACAGTTGATAACACCATATAGTATAACTGAAATTTCTTAAGAGAATAAAACTTAAATGTTCTCACCACCCTACCACCAAAACAAAGGTAAATATGCGGATGATGGATGTTCATTAATTCAATGGGGAAAATCCTTTACAATTCATATGTATCTCAAATCATCACGTTGTACACGTAAAATATTTTACAATTTTATTTGTCAATTATACATCAATATAGCTGAAAAAATGTCTATGTGTGAAGACAAGGTATATATTTTTTTTGTTTTTTTTTTAAAGAAAGAGCCAACACATGATAATCCAAATATCTGATTGTACTCAATGTGCCAATCTAAGAAAATATGGGTACAATGCTGTTTTTTAGACAGCTGGCCTACTAGCTGACAGGTCACACTCAACACTTACCCAAGTTTCAAAGATACCAGATAGAACTTTAGTAAGACTTTCTAGTGGGTGGCTAAGACTGAAATTTTCATAACCGTTTGGATGATGGAATGAAAATAAGTACGAAAGTGTTAGTAAATTAAAACAAAAGATTCAATTAAAGTGAACAGAAGACATTGAGGAAATTATCTAGAAAAGAGCCAAAACAAATGGGATATTATTGGAATGAAGGGTAGTTTTATATAAATTCAGCAAATATAAAAGAAGGCCATCATCGAAATAAGTTTAAATGAACTAAACAATGCTATTTAGACTTCAATTCTAAATAAATGAAAAAAGAAAACAAAATATGAGTCTAACAGTTCTCTTCCTAAACTCTGAGTTATACAGATCTCAGAACGGAGCATTAATATTAAGTACACAAAGGCCCAAAGCTTTAAGAAACTTTAAAAAGTCTTAAGAATTTAATAAGGTACTCAATACCATCACAAAGAAGGTATTAAAGGGATGCAGGTGTAAAAAGCAGAGAATGAAGAACGAACAATAAAATTAAGCAAGATTTCCATATACTAAAGATAGTTCAATTCCAGAATGTCCTGAGTAGTTTATAAACTAAAAATCCCTTTGTATTCCTCAACTTCAATGGTCATCAGTAGCCTAATTCTTCTCATCCCTCCCTCATCCCTCTTCCCCAAAATAGTCATATATGCACACAGCTGTATTGAACCAGACATTCTTTATCATTTCTTTCTTTCATTGTGTGTATACACACACACATACACACACACACACACACACACACACACACACACACACACACACACACATGGTAGACATGAGATTTGGAGCTACGTTATGTTAATGTTTCGAAAATGAATGTCAAAGCTGAAAGAAATTTTCTAAACTAAATTCAAACAAGAAAAAGGACTTTCAATTCTAGTTATGCTGTAGAAGTCCACAGAAGACCATTCTTCTCACCATCCCAATAACAATGAAAATACATACCAAAAAGTAAAATTTTTTTATCTATATATAAGAGATGTAGATGAAAAAAAAATCTAAAAGAACAAAGTACCAGAAAGAGACAAGCCCTTCTGCAGGTTAGCAGAGAATGGAACCCACTATCCTCTAAGCACAGATAGAAGAACACTGTTGGAAAAAGGAGAAAGCAGTCAAATTTTTAACATAGAGGCTTAGGCTGCTGTGGGACAATGGAATCTTGAGATGCCCGAAAACAAACCAAGTTATCCCCAGCTTTCATTCAGCACCTCACTCCCCACTTCTGCTCACAGATCCGTAACTGAGTAAAGCAAAATGTGGGAAGATAGGTATGGTATTGGAAAACACAGGAAGAATTAGAGCCTCACAGTGTTTAGATCCTAAAGCCCTGATGGAAAAGCAAAGAATTGAAAATTAGGAGACATGGGAAAAAAAGCAGAAAAAGGCGACTCATAATAAGGAGAACAACCAGCAATACAAGCAGACTCACCGATTACTCAGATGTTCAAGTTAGCAAACAAAACACTATAAATTAATTACTATAAATACATGAAGAATTTAGAAGACTGGAGTACACAAGAAAAACAAGTAGATAATTTCAGCAGAGAAATAAACTCTAAAAAAGAATCAAATAGAAAGTCTAGTATTGAAAAATACAGTATCAGAAGTGAGGAATTTATTGGATATTCTTAAAAGCAGACTGAACAGGGCCGGCCGAGTGGCGCGATGGTTAAGAACTGGCTTGGGACGCCAGAGGGCCCCGGTTCGGATCCCACATATGAGGGCCAGTGACACTGCCCTCCACAGCTAAGATGCTGAACAACAGCTCAACCTGGAGCTGGGCTGCCATGAGTCACCAGCGACGGCGTAGGCTGCAGCCCCTGTGGCAGTGGGTTGCCATGGGCTACCGTGTGTAGCCAGCAGCCAGCGTGAGCGGCCAGCAGCCGCAGTGAGCAGCCTCCAGAAGCCGGCGACTGATCTGCCTCGCCAGAGAAGAGCGCAATGATGGTGCCAGCTTGGGCCAGTGAAGCAACGTCCTCCACAACTAGACTGAAGAACAAAACGACAACAACTTGTCTGTTCCCATCCCCCCAATTCCCCAATAAAAATCTTTAAAAAAAAAAAAAAAGCAGACTGAACAAACCAGAAGAAAGCATCAATGAAATCAAACAAACTATCAAAGGGCAGAAAAAGGATCAGAGACCAATGAATCAATATTTAACAGTATGACAGAGGTATAACTGTATTCCCAAAAGGAAGAGAGACAAGATGGGACCGAAAAAATATCTGAAGAGATAGATACTGGCCAAGAATTTCCCAAAATTAATAATATTTCATACCCAAGATCCAAGAAGTTTGGTAAATCCCAAGAAGGATAAACACACACATACACACACACACATACACACACACACACACTATCTCACCTAATCACACTGCACAAACTTAACAATAAAGGAAAAAATATTAAGAGCAGCTAGAAAAATGGGACATTACATTCAAGGGAAGAACAATCAAAATACAACTTATTTCTCATCAGACACAATGGATGCAGAAGACAAAATGACAGTTTAAAGTTTAAAGCACTATGAAAAACTAAATTAATCTGAAATTTTATATCTAGTAAAAATATCCTTTAAAAATGAAGGTGAAATAACCACATGCCCAGACAAGTAGAAACTGTTGCCAGAAGACCTGCATTATAATAAATACTAAAGTGCATTTTTCAGGCTGTAGGGAAATGATCCTGGATAGAAGCCTAGTTATGAGAGAAGAATAAAAAGAATACCACACAGTGTAAATAGGTGGGTACATATAACAGAATTTCTTTAAAATTTATTTAAAATATTACTATTTAAGATAAATATAATAATAATATAAAATATGTAGGAAAATACAATATAACAATAGCACAAAGGATAGGAGTGAAAGTCAATGAAATTATACTGTTGTAAACAGCACAAATTGTTAACTGGTATTACATTAATTAAGGGTGGGCTGTGATAAGCAAAGTATACACATTTAGATTGTTAGAGTTACCAATAAAAGTTGGTATAAAGCTGAAAATTGAGATACAGATTTAAAAGCCCACTGAGAAGATAAATGCATTTCTAGAAAATGCTCAATGAATCTAAAAACGGGCAAGAAAGGAAGAACAAATAAATAAAGGCAGATATGACAAATAAAACACAAGAAAAAATATGAAAGATTTAAATACAAGCATATAAGGATTTACAATAAATGCAAATGAACTAAAAACACTATTTAAAAGATATTGTCCAAATGAACTTATGAAAGCAAAAAAGAAAGACTAAATCTATGCTATTTACCAGAAATGCCACTTTCAATAAAAGAACACAGAGAGGTTAAAGTAAAAAGATGAAAAAAGTTTGCCATGTAAACAGTAATCATAAAAAATATTGGGTTGTCGGGCCGGCCGAGTGGCGCGATGGTTAAGAACTCGCTTGGGACACCAGAGGGCCCCGGTTCGGATCCCACATATGAGGGCCAGTGACACTGCCCTCCACAGCTAAGATGCTGAACAACAGCTCGACCTGGAGCTGGGCAGCTGTGGGTCACCGGCGACGGCGTAGGCTGCAGTCCCTGTGGCAGTGGGTTGCCATGGGCTACCGTATATAGCCAGCAGCCAGCGTGAGCGGCCAGCAGCCGCAGTGAGCGGCCATCCAGAAGCCGGCGACTGATCTGCCTCGCCAGAGAAGAGCGCAATGATGGTGACAACTTGGGCCAGTGGGGCGACGTCCTCCACAACTAGATTGAAGAACAGGACGACGGCAACTTGTCTGTTCCCCTTCCCCCAATTCCCCAGCGCTGTTCCCATTCCCCCAACTCCCCCAATAAAAAAAAAAATCTTAAAAAAAATAAAAAATAAAAATAAATATTGGGTTGTCAGAAAAGTCATGACGTATTTTTCTATGTTTTTTCGTTGCAAAAATGTGTCATGATTTTTCTGACAACCCAATAACTGGTGTGGCTATCTTAACATCAGGCAAATGGATCTTAAGACAAACCATATTACCAGAGATCAAGAGGTACATTTCATAGTAATAAAATGGCCAAACCATTAAAAAGACATACTAAAACACAATGTATCTGTGTGCATACATGGGTTAGTAATACAGGCACATATCCCCTACTTCTTTCTGCTGAGGGCCTAAAATGATGATACCCCGCTAGCAATGCACATTCTCAGAAACCAGAACTTGGTTTCTAAACACCATTCTCCAATAAAAAGAAACCAGGGCTACCTGGAGAAATGGATGATTCTAGGGCTAACCCAGGGGAAATAAAAGATGAGATTGGAGCACCTTGTAATAACAAAAAGTAAACTGCTTAAAAAATAAAAAGATGGGGGTTTATCAAAGGGATATAAAAAGCAACTCCCAATGGCCTAAACTGGAACACTTTGAGCAACAAAATAAATAATATAGTATTGGGTTAAAACCCAAAGCATAAAATATACATGAGTGCATACTGATATAAAGGATTGAATCAATAAACTAACTGAGGAGAGACAACTCTTCCTTACAGAAGAATTCCAAACAATTTATATAGATATTCCTTCCAGTAGGTGAAGTTTAATCCACTCTTCCCCACCACAGCCCACACCACCACCTTAAGTGTAGGCTATACTTAGTGACTCATTCCAAAAAACAGAGGAAAGAAAGAGAAAAATAGTAATTCTTCAGTAAGAAACCTGGCATGTTACCCAAGTGATGAAGGCTCATATCACCAGTGATGTCATATGGATATCACATATTCCCTGATATAATGAGATGAAAGTGGCAGTTCACCTCTGTGGTATTCTTTCCACAAACCCACAACCCCAATCTAATTATGAGAAAAGTATCAGACAAACCCGAATTGAGGGACATTCTGCAGGATACCTGGTAAGTACCTCTCAACACTGCCAAGATCATGAAAAACAAGGAAAGATCAGAGGGAAATGGGGAGGCCTGACATCTCAACAATGTGCTACCCTGGTGTGCATCCTGGAACAGAAAGAGGATATTAATAGAAAAACTGGTGAACTACGAATGAAGTCTAGTGTTTAGTTCATAGCAATGTGTCAATACTGGTTTCTTAGTCCTCACAAATGTAAATGAAAGATGTTAATGGGGGTGAAGAGTATACAAGAACTGACCATGTTATCTTTTAAACTCTTCTGTAAATATAAAATTACTTTCCCCAAATTGTAACTATATAAATAAATAATCAAATTAACTAAATAAATGTTTAACAGTAGGAAAATTGGTAAACAAATTTTGGTACATCTGTATCTTGGAATACTATGTGAAGCCTTCAAAAATATTTAAAAGGAACTTTAGTGATGTGGTAAAAGCTTATTAAGTAACATTTTAAGTGTGAAAATCACGATTGAAACTATATAAATAAGTATGATGTAAACCTTGTAAACCTCACACACAACTACACTATAGAGACTCATACATAGAAAAAGGAACGTAAATTAAATAAACTGTACATTTTTCACATAATAGTTTTAAAACTTCTCACATCGGTGCACCAAGTATGATGAGGACCACTGTGCCTTGGAGACATTTCAATGCTATGACCTCTCTGTGAGGTTTCCACAAAGACGCCTCCTAAAGAAAGAAGATGCTAACACTGACCTATCCGTTACCAATTCTCGCCTTCCATACCAACTGAATTCCAGTGGTGAAGTGGCAATGCTCTTAGGTAAAAAAAGCTACATTTCGAGGGCCGGCTGAGTGGCGTGTTGGTTAAGAGCTGGCTTGGGACGCCAGAGGGCCCCGGTTCGGATCCCACATATGAGGGCTGGTGACACTGCCCTCTACAGCTAGGATGCTGAACGGCAGCTCGACCTGGAGCTGAGCTGCCATGAGTCGCCAGCGACGGCATGGGCTGCAGCCCTTGCTGCAGCAGGTTGCCATGGGCTACCATGTGTAGCCAGCAGCCAGCTTGAGTGGCCATCCAGAAGCCGGCGACTGATCTGCCTCGCCCGGGAAGAACGCAATGATGGTGCCAACTTGGACCAGTGGGGCGACGTCCTCCACAACTAGACTGAAGAAAAAAAGGACAGCAACTTGTCTGTTCCCCTTTCCCAATTCCCCAGCGCTGTTCCCATCCCCCAATTCCCCAATAAAATCTTTAAAAAAAAAACAACTACATTTCAAGAGGTATACAAAAGTCATTAGGTAAGGCTTCTCAGGATATTCCTTAAAAGAGGGAAGACTCAGCACAATTTGCATTCCCCTCTGCCTTTTGTTCTTCCTCTCTTCTTGACATAACGCTGGGGGTAGAACAGCCATCTTGAAAATGTGAGAAGAAAAAGCAGGAGGGTGAAAGGCACATGTTATGGATTTCTGAACTGAAAGAGAGAAGCAGCCCCTGCCCCAATTAGTGTCATACTCCTGCCGCATCAGCCCTGAACTGCCTACCTCCAGGCTTCATGTTACAAGAGAAAAATAAAAAACCTCCTATTTGTTTAAGCACCATTGTCCCAAGTTTTTTATTCTGTTTTTCATGTTTCATTATATGTTACTTAGTATGAAATGCTTAAATAAATACAATTCTGGCTGTGTGAATATATCCTGAAATCTTCCCATTGTAAAACACTTAAAATGCTGGGTAAAACAGAAAAATACTTTTAATTTCATATTTAAATGAACATTAAGCTTTCCTAAGCTTGAACTGAAGTGAGAAAAATCCTACAAGGGCCAGGAATGAGAGCAGCAGGGAGGACGCATACCTCAACGGTCCAAAGCCGGGGCTGGAAAACTATGCTCTACAGGCCAAATTCAGCTTATAGTCATAAACTAAGAATGGCTTTTAAGTTTTTAAATGTTGAAAATAAAAAAGAAGAAATCTTAACAAGTGAAAATTATATGAAACTCAAATTTCAGTGTCTATAAATAAAGTATTTTACAACACAGCCACGCTCAGTCATTTGAGTACTGTCTACAGCTGCTTTCGTATCACAAGAGCAGAGTTGAGTAGTCGCAACAGAAACTGTATGACCTGCAAAGTCTGAAATATTTTCTATCTGGCCCCTTACAGAAAAGGTTTGCCAATCCTTAGCCTAGAGCTTCATTTTTAATGACTACACAAGGGGGACAGGAAATAAAGCTCTGGCTCATGCAGGGTAAGGAATCAGAGATGTGGTAAAAAGGCAGTAACACCAAACAGCTAGACACTTAATCAAAAGCGAATTAGAGAAATATATGCCCACAAAATCATACTGCACGGACACATACCTGCATCCACGATGACTCTTCATGGAGCAGGGAGCAGGGTAGGGAACCAGGAACAAGAAGAGGAGTTTCCCCTGAGCATTTGTGGCCACAGGACACCCTGAATATGGGTCTGCGGCT
Organism: Hipposideros armiger; assembly: GCF_001890085.2. NCBI lineage: Eukaryota > Metazoa > Chordata > Mammalia > Chiroptera > Hipposideridae > Hipposideros > Hipposideros armiger. Next base: position 533,426 of record NW_017731464.1, on the reverse strand, counting down.
CAAAAAATACCCATGAAAACCGACGGCTGCCAGAGGGGAGGAGGTTGGGGTGATGGGCAGGAAGGGGGAAGAGGATTGAGAGATACAAAATTCCGACTGTAAAATAACTCACAGGGATGTAATGTACAGCATAGGAAATATAGTCAATACTATCATAACTGTGCAGTGACATCTTACTAGACTTATTGTGGTGATAGCTTTGGAAGGTATATAAATGTGAAATCACTATGTTATATACCTGAAATTAAGGTAATATTGTATGTCAACTGTAGTTTTTTTAAAAATCCAGTTGAGAATTCAATTTAAATTGGACTCAAGTAATTACTGTCCCATACCCTATAGTCACCTGTCTGAAGCTAATACAGATTTTCTTAGGACTACAGCATCCATAAATAAAGTTCCAAAGAAACTGAGTCAGCACTAACAACAGCAAATCACAACAGAAATTCTATTTCTACTAATGCAGAGCTTGGTTACTCAAACCAATATTTCTGCTTAAAACAACTAAAAATGTTAGTTAAAATATTCCAAACGTGAAGTACAAAGCACCGGAGGGCTAATAAGCTACTGTGAAACCACCAGGGTATATTCCAGAATAAAACTTATACCCAGAGAAGTATGGAGCATACTAGAGCGCCAAACCTAATTTTGAACTGAGGGCATATGACAATTACAATTCCAGAAACTTGGAATTGTGGAAGCCTGCAAAGGCAAGGAGGGCATAAGTTAATGCTCAAGTCCATTCAAGATGAGGAGTGTTACAGGTGATTCTCTCCCACATAAATCTTGAAAAGACTGCATCCTAGAGATAAGGCTACATCATAACTAAATCCTTCCCGTCCAGTAGGGAGTCCAAGGAAGGTTGCCTTGGTGCAGAGCAGAACACATTATTTCAAATAAAAGGGAGTGGCGGGGGGCGGGGGGCAGACGAAAACAAAATGCTAAAGAAGCGGTGGTCACAGTCAAGGCCTCACAGGGATTTGGAGCCTAGGCTTAGATGGACAACATGAGTTTGGTTTAAGAAATTCCCTTATTGGCAGTGCTACTGGGAACCTGACAAGCAAACAAAATTCTTCTCTGGAGGAAGGTACTTTCATCCTAGGCTTCAAAGCGCGCGCGCGCGCACACACACACACACACACACACACACACACACACACACTTTTTTCAGAGTACTAGCCAGAACATAGTCAAAGACAAACAGGCCAAAAAAAAAATCAAGATCCATTGAGTGTGGAAAAAAAACCATAAAGATTCCAGGTTTTAGAAATATAGGCACAGATATTATAACTATTCTCACTCTGTTTTAAGAAATAAAATTGTTGAAAATATCTTCTAGAAATAGAAGACTTTGGGGAGAAGCGGGGAGAGAGGGAGAGAAAGAGAGGGAGGGAGGGAGATAGATTTGGGGAAATAATAGAAATTCCAGAAATGAAAAGAAAATCACCCACTGAAAGTCAAAATTCAGTGTATATCACTGATAGATGGAATACAGCTGAAGAAAAAATTAGAAATAGAAGAAATTATACAGAATAAAGTCAGAGAGAAATGATGAAAATATAGACCAGGAAATAACAAACATGCAGTTTACAGTGAAATTAATCTAATGTGCATTTAATTAAAGTTCCAGAAAAAGAATGCAGAGAGATTAAGGCAAAGACAATATTTAAAGAAAGACACTCTGAGAATTTTCCAAAACTGATGAAAGATACCAATCCACAGATTTAAGACACAACAAATCCCAAATAGCATAAATTAAAAGGAATCTACTCACAACCATATCACAGTGAGCTACTGAAAACCAAAACATGGAGAAAATTTAAAAGCAGACAGGAAAGAAAAGGGATATGTTACATTGAAAGTGGCAGTCAGACTGACAGCTGACTTAAAACTATCAAAAACAGAAGCTAGAGACGTAATATACTAATGAAAAATAACTGCAAACCAAAATTACATATCTACTTTTAAGAATAAAGATGAAATAAACAAATTTCAAGCCAAACAGAAGGGGAAAAAACCACTGAAAATGTTAGTTGCAGACAGACTTTCATCAATGGAAATTGTAAAGGACACACTTTAGGCAGAAGGCGAGTGATCTCAAATGGAAGGTCTGAGATAAAAGGAAAGAAGATATTAAGAGGTAAAATGCTGCCAAATATAAACTACCACTGACTATATGAAACAATAATAATACCTAGTAGGATTAAAAAGAAAATTAATAGGATGCTGAACGGGCAGCTCGGCCTGGAGCTGGGCTGCCGTGAGTTGCCTGAGTTGCCGGCTACAGCGTGGGCTGCAGCCCCTGCTGCAGTGGGTTGCCATGGGCTGCCGTGTGTAGCCAGCAGCCAGTGTGAGTGGCCAGCAGCTGCGGTAAGCAGAGGTCCAGAAGCCGGCGATTGATCTGCCTCGCCCAGGAAGAGTGCGATGATGGTGCCAACTTGAGCTAGTGAAGCAACATCCTCCACAACTGGACTGAAGAACAAAGGGACGGCAACTTGTCTGTTCCCCTTCCCCCAATTCCCCAGCGCTGTTCCCATCCCCCAATTCCCCCATAAAAATCTTTCAAAAATAAAAAAATAATAAAAAAGAAAAAGAAAATTAAAATATAGAATAGTGATACCACAAATGAGGTAGAGTGTAAAGGGAATTTAAGTGTTCTAAGGTCCTTTATCCAGGAGGAAAGTAAAAGTTTTGATTAACTTTACACTTTCATAAGTTAAGGGTGTATGTTGTAATTTCTAGGGTAACCACTAAAAAAATAGAATATGTGTATAACCTTCAAAACAGGGAGGGGGCTTGAGGGATACGGGATGGGATGATTTTTTTAAATCAATCCAAAAGGAGGCAAGAAAAGGTGAGAAAGAGAAGAGCCAAAAAACAGAAAACTCAAATTAATAGATGAAACTTCAAATATATCAGTAGTAGATTAAATATAAATAAACTGAATGTTCCTCTTAATAAACCCTGATAATTAATCACATTGGAATTTTTAAAGTCCAGTCATATGTTATTTACAAAAGACATATCTAAAACCTTATTTTCAAAGAAACTGAAAATATTGAACCACTGAAAATACTAAATAAATAAAAGCTAGCATTGTTCTTTTAATATTACGCAAAATATCAGGCAAAAGCATTACTAGCAATAAAAATAATCTTATTAAGACTCAAACACCTAATAACATAGCTTTAATACAAATAAAACAAGTGACAGTAAACACAATAATATACACCTATGTAACCATTACATGTATAATTTTATATACCAAATCATACTGTACTACTTTTAGGTCATCAACCTTGCCATCTTCAAATATGCATTTTCAGTTGAAGACAGTAAAGTTCATAGTTATATTTTTCTGGAGCAATGAAAATAAATGAGCTACAAAGACATGGATGATTTGTAGCTACATATGCTGCATGTAAAATGCAAGACTGAGACATGTTACCCTTTTACAAAGATCAAAAACAAGGAAAACTAAATAATATATAATATATGGCAGCACACATAACTAAAAGAAACAGAAGTAAATGATAAACGCAAAATGCAGCTTACTGGTTATCTCTGGCGGAGTAGGAAGTACTGCTATAATGAAGTTGAGCACTGCAGACAGCTTCAAAATTGTTGATAACACCTTTCTTAAGCTAGGCAGTTGTACAAAAACGTTTATCTTATTTTTATGTTTTAGAATCTATATATATATTTGAATGCGTTAATTATTTCATAACAAATGAGAAATATAAATACTAAAGTATATCCAATAATTCATTATAAATATGATGTCAATGTCTTGAATAAATATATATATGCTTATATTTCCTTTAAAAAATAAAATCTATTAAAATGTTCACAATCTCTTTCTGGATGATACATTATTAATGATGTATATTTCTTCATTATACCTCTTCACATGTTCCGAGTTCTCTAGAATAAATATATATTACTTTTCAAATCAGGAAAAAAAAAGTTTCCATAAAATTAAAAATAGAAACAACAGCTCAAGGCAAATGTTTGGAAAAATTTCTGCCTTATTGTTTATTAGAATTACAACTGATTTTAATAAAATAAAATATGGCTGCAATTTTTTAAATAACAACAACACTTTTATGTTTTACATAAGGAAAATCCCAATAATTTAGCCTTTGGGGCACTTTAGAAAAACAGTAGAACACTGAAATGGTCACAGTGGTCTCAGGCCAAGAGCCCCATCAAAAATCAAAAGATGTGGGTAACAAACTATTCCAAATATCCACAACTGAAATTGGATATAGAAAAATATGTTCTCAACTTTTACTTCTGTTTACAATAAAACCAAAAACAGATGACCCCAAAAAGCATATTGTGTGAACTGATAATTAACTGTCTACAGATGTTACACAGTGCTGATCATTTCCATGCAGGACCCACAAAGGTCAACAAACAGGTAAGCAGCTGAGTCAGCTAAAGTGGTCTCAAGAGATAAAAGGTGAAACAGAGGTTGATAATCCTGTCTTCCTTCCCTGGCGTATTTTATACTCTCACAATAATGGAAGGGGACGAAATCACGAAGCAATCACTTGGGTGTCTAGTATAATAAGACAAAGAAGAGTTGAGCTGAAAAAAGGCAAGTAAAGAAAAAGCAGGTAAGTGTAAATCAAAAGAAGGCAAAAAATACAAACAGAATACAGTCAACGGTGGGTAAAGACGGAGCCTAAAGGTTTATACTGGAACCTACTGTTAAACAATCTAAAAGGTCAGTTAATTCTTCATACTGTCAAAGGATTTAGCATGTATTCCCAGAATTGCTGATTCTGCTGGCATTTCTCATACCTTCAACCTCTTCAGGTAGTGGTTGGGAAAATACATTCAAGAAGTTTAAATGACTTCACTAAAGTCTTAAAACAAGTCTAGGGCAATACTAGAACCTAACACACCCACAATATTCTTCTTCACATGGTAGCGCTAGAACAAGCTGACTAGGATCTACCCATGATTTCTAGTCTATATTGACTCACATGTATTCTAGTGTGAACAGTACACAAAAACACTTAAAACTAACATGGTAAAAATTTCACTCTTAGATAATATCACTCTCAAAGAAGGCAGAGTAAGCACAGAATGAAAAGCTGAGCACATTTTTTTTTTCTGCTTACTGACAAGTTTTGTGACCACAAAGCTAATCCTCTCACTTTTTCATCCTATCCAATATAAATCATAAAGATGTGACAGGGATTAAACAGTCAATGCAAAGCACTTTGAACACTAGGAGATTACAGCTATGTAACAAATGTGTAGGGGTTTTTTTCAGGTTTTTACTTGCCAAGAGTCCAAAACGACAGGGATACAACAACAAAGTACATATTCTTTGACTAGATTCAAACAGTTGAAAAGCACAATTTGGCAAGATAGAGTGGGGATATTGTTAGACTGCAGGAATGAGAAGCCCTGATGTCATGTATGACAGGGAGAAAATTGACCAAAACAGCAAACAAACAAACAAAACCAATATAAGGGCAAGGGCAAGAATTACCCTATTAGAAAATAGAATCACCAGAAAACATAGACTTAATGATTCCCAAGAGACCTTAAAGCAGCGGTTCTCAATCTTTCACAGGGGTCACCTAAGAACATTGGAAAACACATATTTTCGATGGTCTTAGGAACCGAGACAGCGTTCCTCTATCCATCTCCAGGCCCACTTGCAGATACGCCCACATATGAGTACCCGGCGACCCCTGTGAAAGGGTCGTTCGACCCCCAAAGGGGTCGTGACCCACAGGTTGAGAACCGCTGCCTTAAAGAAACCCAGTGATATGAGCCAGTCACCAGAAGAAAAAGCAGATTTGGGAGAATAAACAAAGACTGGATCGGCCCACAAAGAGAGGAGAGGGGAAGAAAGAATTCAAGGAAGGAATTATGTAAGTTTGTTTAGTAAAAAGAGAAAAATATACCAAGAACAAGACAAAATACAAGAAAAAGCATAGTGGCAAGAAAACAGAAAGAAAAGATTCTGAGGCTAAGGTGAGACACCAAAGGTGGAATACGGAGAAGGAACCCATGAAGGAATTAGAGAAAGAATGCTCACACAAACAGGTTTCTGGTCTAAATGACTTCAGAAACCATCAAATGTACTGTTGCTAGAAGGAAAAGAGAGACAGGAGGTAGCAGGAGAAGAACAGGGAGTAGACAGGAAACAGATAATGGACAGTCTTGAATGGAGGGATAAGAAGCCTGGACATTATTTCCAAGTGTTGGGGAGCGACTGCTATTTGAAAAGAGGGAATTGATGTTTAGTGCTGTCATCCTTCTGACTATGTAGAGTGGACGTGGGGAGAAAACAATGGAAGGCTGCAGAATTGGTTAACCCATACCCACAATGATGAGAGTCTGAACTGGGGCAGTAGTAGAGGCGGATATGAAGCGAAAGATTAAAAAATATCATCAAGATAAAATTACCAACACTTGGTAAGAGCAGAGGTTGTAGAGCCAGAGTGCCAAAACCTTTCAAGCTCCTCCACATTCTATCTATGATCTTGAGCAATTTAATGTCTTAGTATCTCAAATACATCATTTGTAAAGCAGGGATAATAACAGAACCTACCCTCCAAGGTGTGCCATAAGAATTAAATGAATTAACAGAGCTCAGAAACAGTGCCTGCCAAAGCATGATCACTGGAAAATGGTTTGGCAGCAGTGGCAGTAGTAATTGTGGTGCAGACTGTAATAATGAGATGGGTGTGAAAAGAGGGAGGGAGAAAGATGAATGTCTAGATCCCTAATTTGTAAGATTAATCCGTCAAGCTACCAACTGAGGAAGAAAAGAGAAGAGAAAGTTTCGTTCAGGTCTACAGTGTGAATGAATATGAGTTTAATTTTAGATATTTAGAGTGTCGAGTGTCATTATGAGTTTTATCAAGTGAAGCTGTCTTACAAATAGTCAGAAAACAGGAGTGGAATTCAGGTGAAAGTTCAGAGCAGACAAAGATATTAGGGAATCAATGATACATAAATGGTAGTTGAAGTCCTGAGAATTTTCATGTTACCTTAGGCAGAAAACTTAAGAGTAATAACAAAAAATGGCCAAGAACAAAACTTCGACATTATTACAAGTGATCAGAGCACGTTGTAGAGTCCTTTGGTGGAGGAAGGGATAAATGTGCTATATATTGGGTTGTCGGATAAGTCATGACGTATTTTTTCTATGTTTTTCATTGCAAAAATCCGTCATGACTTTTCCGACAACCCAATACCAAAAAAAAAAAATCATTCAACAAATTGAACCACTAAGAAATAATGGAGAATGGAAAGATGGGAAAGGCACTGAAAAGGGCAAATGGGGGGGGGGGAGGCTACAAAACTCTACACAGCACTTAGTACAAGAGTATTAAGAACAATATATCATGCCAAATTTGAGGAACACTAAGAAGGTGTCATACCCTCTCCCAGTCATGGAGGTGCTGGCGAAGGCCTAGTGTGAAACCTGAAATCCCACCTCCACCCAGTAATAATAAGGCACTCCTCCTCCCAGGGTGTCAAAGGAGGCCAAGAAGGGAACCTGGACTTCTACTACCACTGACAGTAAAAGGTAACCTGTTTCCTTAAGCGGTATCCAAAAAGTCAGCTAAAATTGAAAATTTAAATAAGATCCAGTCTTATAATACATAAAATGCACATAAGTCAAAAATCATACATAATATCAAGAGCCAAGAAAACTTCAACCTAAACTTTAAAAAAAAATGACAATCAATAGACACCAAAAGCAAGATGACACAGAACTGAAATTTATGACAAAGATTTTGAAGCAACCATTATAAAAATGCTTTAACAAACAATTACAAACATGCTTGAAACAAATGGACTGTCAACTGTAAAGGACTACACAAAAGCTAACTAACGAAAAGGATACACTTCTTCCTATTCCTCCCAATAAGGAGAGCTAAAAATATTTTTAGAACTAAAAAATACAATAGCCAAAAATTTTAGAAATCCTCAGTGGATGGGCTCAATAGAAAAGAGAAGACAAAAAATAAAAAATCAGTTAACTTGAGAACAGAACTACAGAAATTACTCAACCCAGATAATGGAGAAAATAGGATTAAAACAAAACAAAACAAAAATCCAGAGATATGTAAAACTATAACAAAAGATCTAATATTCTTATCATTGTAATCACAGAAGAACGGGAGAAAGGGATGAGGCTAAAAAAGTGTTATAAGAAATCATGACTATTTTTTCATATAAAACCACAATGAGATACCACCTTACCCCGGTCAGAATGGCTATCATCAATAAATCAACAAACAACAAGTGCTAGCGAGGTTGCGGAGAAAAGGGAACCCTGGTACACTGTTGGTGGGATTGCAGATTGTTGCAGCCACTATGGAAATCAGCATGGAGGTAGCTCAAAAAACTGGAAACAGAACTATCTTATGACCCAAGAGCAATTCCACTCTTAGGTATTTACCCAGAAAAACCCAAGACACTAATTTGAAAAAATATATGCACCCCTATGTTCGTTGCAGCACTATTTACAATAGCCAAGACTTGGAAACAACTGAAATGCCCATCAGTAGACGACTGGATTAAAACACTGTGGTACATTTACACAATGGAGTATTACTCAACTATAAAGAAGAAGGAAATCGTACCATTTGCAACGATATGGATGGAACTAGAAAACATTATGCTAAGTGAAATAAGTCAGTCAGTGAAAGACAAATACCGTATGATTTCACTAATATGTGGAATCTAAAGAACTGGATAAACGAGTAATGTAAACAGAAATAGTCTCAGAGACAAAGAGGAAAAACTGATGATTGCTAGATGGGACTGGGGTGGGGATGAGGAAGAAGGGGAAGGGACAAGACAACATAAATTGGTAACTACAATATGGCCTCAGGGATAGAAAAGACTGGGGAATATAATCAATAATGTTGTAAATATTTTTTAAGGGGCCAGATGGACTCATGTCTTGTTAGGGAGACCACTTCATGGACAGTGTAGAGGCCTGACCACTGCACCGTACATCTGAAGCTGCCGTTGAATAATATTATATGTCAACTATAATTTAATACATATATAGTCATGGGATGTGGAGTATAGTGTGGGAATGGAGTCAATGGAACTGTAATAGATATGTATGATATCGGGGAGGGGCACTGGATGGGGGGAGGGGAGTTGTCATTTTGTGAGGGGTGAAAAGGATAACCATTACATTGTTTTGTACATCTGAAAATAATAATAATAATAAAATAAATTTTTAAAAAAGAATGACTAAAAATTTTCCAAATTTGTCAGGAGACACAAATATACAGATTCAAGGAGCTAAGTCAATTTCAAACAGAATAAAGGCAAAGAAATTGATCCAATACACATCATAATTAAACTTCTGAAAACTAAAGACAATAAAAAAAAGTCTTCAAAGCAGGCAGAGTAAAATGATACCTTACCTATAGGAAAAACACAATTCAAACAATAGTAGGCATCTCATCAGAAACTATGGAGGACAAAGGAAATGATACAGCATCTTCCAAGTGCTAAAGAAAAAAAAAGTCAATGCCAAATTTTGCATCCTGTAAATTATCCTTTGGGAATAAAGGGGGAGTCAAGACTTAGATGTCTCAAGACATTCAAGATGAAGGAAAACTAAGAGAATCTGTTACCCACAGACCTGCCCTAAAGAATGACTAATGGATATTCATTAAACAGAATGGAAATAAATGAATCTTGGAACATCAGGAAGGAAGGAAAAATAACAGTAAGCGAAAAAACATAAGTAAATACGATAGGCTTTCCTACTCCTTTTGAGTTTTCTAAATTATATTTGATCAAAGCAAAAGTTTCATATTGTCTGGTAGAGATTTCAATACATATAGAGGAAATTTTTAAGACAATTATATTTTCAATATGAGAATAAAGAGAATAAGAGAAGTAAGGTTTCTATGCTTTACACTAATTGGTAAAATACTGATACCAGTAGATCCTTGTGGTGATGGAATAATTCTATACCTTGATTGTAACAGTGGTAACAGAAATCTACACAAATGATAAAATGGTACATATACATGCACATTACATTGTGCCAATGTCAATTTCCTTGTTTTGATATTACACTATAATTATGGAAGATATGGCCACTGAAAGTTAATTTTCAGTTAACTTTCTGAAAATTTCCTATCATTGCTTTCCCTTAAAATGGCCAATAAAAAGTCATTTAATGGGTTAAAAGGGGTTATTTTCCAGTTAAAAAATGAAAATTATTTGAAAAATTCATTTCATCACTATAGCATATCTTTTTTTTTTTAAGATTTTTATTGGGGAATTGGGGGGATGGGAACAGCGCTGGGGAATTGGGGGAAGGAGAACAGACAAGTTGCTGTCCTTTTGTTCTTCAGTCTAGTTGTGGAGGATGTTGCTTCACTGGCCCAAGTTGGCACCATCATTGCACTCTTCCCGGGCAAGGCAGATCAGTCACCGGCTTCTGGACGGCCGCTCACTGCGGCTGCTGGCCACTCACGCTGGCTGCTGGCTGCTGGCTACACACGGTAGCCCATGACAACCCACTGCAGCAGGGGCTGCAGCCTACGCCGTCGCTGGCGACTCAGGGCAGCCCAGCTCCAGGTTGAGCTGTTGTTCAGCATCTTAGCTATAGAGGGCAGTGTCACTGGCCCTCATATGTGGGATCCGAACCGGGGCCCTCTGGCATCCCAAGCCAGTTCTTAACCATCGCGCCACTCGGCCGGCCCTATATCATATCTTTTTAACTTCTACTTTGTGTGCATGTTTTATAATGTTCATAGTATAATGATATAGTAGTACTCATGTAATTTCTAAATTAATAAAATTATATTTTTTTTACTATCAAGTGTAAATTATCAAAAAATTTAGGAACCACTGACTTAAGTCCTGTCCCAAAACTTACTGAATGGAAGTCCTTCTAAGAAGGGTAGAGTCAGAAAAATGGCAATGAAGTTATCATAGGATTCCCACTCCAGTTCAAATGCTGTCATCTCAAAATTCTAGACTTGCTATCCAACCATGCAAAACCTCCAAATATAAGTCATTCTGGTATATGCATTTAACCAGTATCCCCTCTTTAATTATCTGTGTGTTTATATGTCTGTAATTCAGAAAGGCACTTACTTCTTATTGTGTGACTGCATAGTATTTTCCAACCCCAGATGCTATTACGAAACTAGATGATAAAATCTCTTAAAGGAGCTCTATTCTGATTGGCTTAGAGATAAATTAGCACTTATACAACTGGAAATATTTTTTCAATACCCAGAAATTAAGGAAATTAAATTTCTAACATTTTCAATGTGAAAAAAGACGTGTTCTTATAAAAACTCAAAAATATTTTAAGAATTCAAGTTCACATAATTTAGGTAAATCTTTGGTGAAGAAGACTAATTTAATATTTTTGGCTTATTAAAAACAGCTATGTCTTCTCTGATACCAGCATTAAGTATAATACATGCATAGATTTTTTTATTCTATTTTGGTGTGTTCTTCCTAAGCATATACTTGACTGATCAAATAAGCTGGTGCTGCTTCTACTTAACGTTTGAGATTGTTAAAAATGTAAATTTCTGTTTATCCAAATTGAATAATTATTCTGACAAACTTGATCTCAACAGTAATTATGTCAGCTTCAAGATATCAGATCAGTAATTATGTCAATTTCCAAGATATACAGGGACGTGAGACTCGCGCACAGAGGCAAGGACAGTGCCAAGGCAACCCAGACACGCATTTGTTGCAGAGACTGTGCATCAACTGCAAGAAACAACATTTCACAAACAAGCTAAATTGGCATTCAAGAGCAAGCCTCCTGACCTTGGGTTCAAGATGGCAGAGTAGGAAGGTCCTGAGCTCACACCGCCTCTCATTGACACCAAAACTACAACTACATATAGGACAGCTATCTCTAAGAACAACCTGAAGACCAGCAAAACAGATTTTCTACAACTAAGGATATAAAGAAAACCACAATGAGACACATAGGAGGGGCAGAGACTTAATCTAGTCAGGACACACCCTACTCCTCACTCCCCGAGTGGTGACCCACAAGTGGGAGGCATATCACAACCTCAGAGGTGCCCCCCACTGAAGACCAGCAGGTCCAAGCCCCAGCCTGTGGGACTTGTACTGGCATGAGGAGCCCCATAACATCTGTCTTTGAAAACCAGCAGGGCTTACATCTGGGAGAGCCAACGAGCTATAGGAAGCCAAGGTCACGCTCTTTCTGAATCCCAGCACAGAGAAAGCAGTTTGAAAAGCACCTGGCTTATATGTGAAGGTGATACATTGACTAATTTTAGGGTGTGTGCTAGTGGGCAGGGATCTGTTCCAACTTCCTCCAGGGACAGAAGAGCTGGTGGGTGCCATTTTGTATCCCCTCTCTTTACTCTTCTTCCACCTTTCTGGTCTGACACTGGCAGGCACCATTTCTGCCACTCTTTATTAACGTTGTTAATACTGTTCACGGTGGAATTTCCCTGATGACCCACCCCACCTGGCACCCCTCCAAAGTGGCTCCTTCCCTGTCACATAAAGTATGTGGCCTTGGCCATCACTGGTATCCTCCCAATGTGGCACTCGCCTCTCTACACCTCATGGGCAGCCTCAGTCAGCACCAGTGCACAGCAGCATGTCTGCAACAGTTTACACTGGGTCTCTCAACCAGCCACACCAGTGGTCTGTCCTGCATACCAGCACTCCAGCAGCAGTTGCAATCAAACCCACTAGCCGGCTGCCTGGGGGTGTGAGGGAAGGCTGCCCTACATACCAGCGTACCTACAACAGTTGTGTCCAGGCCTCACAGCCAGCTGGGCCAGGGACCAGCCTCTCCTGCCAGTGCATCCAGAGCAGCTGTGGCCCAGCTACAACAGGAGGCCACACTAGTCCAGACAGGGAATACCTCTTTTAAAAAGTGAATCTTAAGAGCGGCAGGAGAAAAACAACTAGTTACATACAAGAAAACCCCCCCATAAGGTTACCAACTGATTTTTCAGCAGAAACTTTGCAGGCCAGAAGGAAGTGGCATGATACATTCAATGTAATGAAAGGAAAAAAACCTACAACCAAGAACACTCTAATCTGGCAAGGTCATCTTTCAGAATTGAAGGAGAAATAGTCTCCCAGATAAGCAAAAGCTAAGAGTTCATCACCACTAAACTGGCATTATAAGAAATGTTAAAGGGAATTCTTTACATGGAAAAGAAAAGGCCGAAACTAGAAATAAGAAAATACCATATATGAAAGACAAAAATCTCACTGGTAAAAGCAAACATACACAGTAAAGGTAGTAGGCCAACCACTTGCAAAGCCAGTATGAAAACAAAATGGCAATAAGTACATATTTATCAATAATTACTTTAAATGTAAATGGATTGAGTGCTCCATTCAAAAGATACAGGGTGGCTGAATGGATTAAAAACCAAGACCCACACATATGCTGCCTACAAAAGACTCATTCCAGATCTAAAGACACACAGACTGAAAGTAAAGGGATGGAAAAAGATATTCCATGCAAATGGAAATGAAAAAAAGCTGGGGTAGCAATATTTAGACAAAATAGACTTTAAAACAAAGACTGTAACAAGAGATAATGGTATGACATAATAAAAGGATCAATCCAACAAGAGGATATAACACTTGTAAACATCAATGCACACAACATAGGAGCACCTATATACATACAGCAAATATTAACAGACATAAATGGAGAGCTTGACAGTAATACAATAATAGTAGGGGACTTAAATACTTCACTTACATCAATGGATAGAAAATCCAGACAAATCAACAAGGAAACATGCCTTAAGTCACACACTAAATGGACTTAATAGATATGTACAGAATAGTCTATGCAAAAACAGTAGAATACATATTCTTTTCAAATGCATATGAACCTTCTCCAGGATGTATCACATGTTAGGCCACAAAACAAGTCTCAATAAATTTAAGAAGATTAAAATCATTTCAAGCATCTTTTCTGACAATAATAGTATGAAACTAGATATCAATTATAAAAGGAAAAACACACATGGAGGCTAAACAACATGCTACTAAACAACTAACTTCAGTGAGGAAATCAAAAAATACCTTGGGACAAATGAAAATGGAAACGTTACAAAATCTATGGGACATGGCAAAAGCCTTCCTAATGGGGAACTTTACAGTAATAGAGGCCTACCACAAGAAACAAGAAAAATCTCAAATAATCTAAACTTACATCTAAAGGAACTAGAAAAGGCAGAATAAACAAAGCCCAAAATTAGTAGAAGGAAAGAAATAATAAAGACCAGAGCAGAAATCAATGAAGACCTCACTCTCCCTGATTTCAAACTATACTACAAGTCTATAGTAATCACAACAGCATGGCACTGGCACAAAAACACACATAGATCAACAGAACAGAATGGAGAGCCCAGAAATAAACCCACGCTTATACAATCAATTAAATTTACAAAAAAGGAGGCAAACTATACAATGGGAAAAAGTCTTCAATAAATGGTGTTGGAAAAACTGGACCACTTTCTTATACCATATGCAAAAATAAACTCAAAATGGATTAAAGACTTAAATATAAGACCATAAAACTCCTAGAAGAAAACACAGGCAGTAAACTCTTTGATATCAGTCTTAGAAATATATTTTTGAATATGTCTCCTCAGGTAAGGTAACAAAATAAAAAATAAACAAATGGAACTACATTAGACCAAAAAGATTTTGCACAGCAAAGGAAACCATCAATAAAACCGAAAAGCCCACCTACTGAATGGGGGAAGATGTTTGCAAATGACATAGTTGATAAGGGATTAATATCCAAAATACAGAAAGAACTCATACAACTCAACATCAGAAAAAAAAATAATCCAATTTAAAAATGAGCAGACGACCTGAATAGACATTTCTCCAAAGAGGACACGCAGATGGTGAACAAACACATGAAAAGATGCTCGACTTCACTAATCATCAGGGAAATGTAGATAAAAAACCACAATGAGATTATCACCTCACACCTGTCAGAATGCCTATCATCAAAAAGAAACAAGTATTGATAAGGATGTGGAGAAAAGGGAACCCTTGTGCACTGCTGGTGGGATTGTAAATTGGTGCAGCCACTATGAAAAATTGTATGTATGGAGGTTCCTCAAAAAAATTAAAAATAGAACTACTAAACAATTCAGCAGTTCTGGGCATTTATCCTAAGAAATGAAAAAACTAATTTGAAAAGATATATGCACCCTTATGTGCACTACAGTATTATTTACAATAGCCATGATATGGAAGCAACCTAGGTGTCCATCGACAGATGAGTGGATAAAGGAGATATGCGTGTGTGTGTGTGTGTGTGTGTGTGTGTGTGTGTGTGTCATTGTCGTTGTTGTTGTTGCTATTTGCAACATGGATGGACCAAGAGGGTATTATACTAAGTAAAATTAGTCAGGGAAAGACAAATACTATATCATTTCACTTATATGTGGAGTCTAAGCTAAACAAATGAACCAACAAAACAAAATAAACAGACTCATAGATACAGAGAACAAACTGATAGTTACCAAAGGGCTGGGCAGTGGATGGAATGGACGAAAATGGTGAAGGGAATTAAGAGGTGTAAACTTGTAACATAAATAAGTCATGGGGACAGCACAGGAAATACAGTCAATAATATCGCAATAACTTTGTACAGTGACATATGGTTACTAGATGTCTCTCGTGGTGATCACTTCATAAGATATATAAATGTCAAATCACTATATTTTACACCTGAAACTAATATAATATTGTATGTCAACTATACTTTAATTTAAAAGAGCTTCATATTCCAGAACAGAAAAAAAAAATTCCAAGGTATTTAGGTAACTTAAGATCTTGGACTGACAGTAAATGTAATTAATGGGCATCCATTAATTACCTGGACCATTTCTAAGCATGCATGATGGAATACTGAAACACTGATTAGTAAATATAATTTAAGTTTGTATAGTGTTGCCTATTTTTATATGCTACAGAGAGCTATTTATATTTCAATCTGTTAATGAATGAGTTCATTATTGCCGCTTTGAGAAGTGATTGGATATAGAGAGCTATAGGAAGTTTGGAAAGAAAATTTTATACATCATGGTCAAAGCTAACTAAGGTTTGATGAGTTTATTCCTAAGATTTTCATAAAGAACCTCAATATCAGACTGATGCAAAACTAGAATTTGGTTATCTCTGTTAAAATAACAACATTTTCTTAATTATTGGTCTGCTTTTAAGAAGTTGTAAATCTTTTCCTTTCTGTAATCTACCCAGATAGCAAGGACTGTGTGTCTTAACCAAAAAACCTTCTATGGTTTATGCTGACTTTATTATGTCGTTAATTATTTAAGAAAACAAACATTTCTCACTTAGGAAAGAGGTTCTTGACAATCATGTTACTTCTTATTCTTGCTTTTAAAATCTTTATTGTCACTCTAATTAAATAAATAATTAAGTATTACTTCCCAGTAACCCATGAGCCTATCTGAACCATGTATTCAATACTCCTAACATTTTTTCATATTTTGCCTTTCTAACATTGAATCCTAAATGATACCTTCTGCACATAAAACTGTCTTTGAGATTTCCAAGAGGGACCCTGGAAAATCACAAAGGATTTATTCTTTCATTCTTGTAAAAAGGCAAGTCCTAGAAACACTTAGGTTTATTTAATAGGTTGCTATTGATGAGTCAGCAAATCAGAAGAGGTACTTAACGTTCCCTAGATTAAATTTGTAAAATGTGGTAAATGTTTCAGAAATTGCATGCTGTACAAAAAGTTCCCAGAGAACTGTCAACAGCCTCACTGTCTGTAATGTTTCCATTTATCAGGATCTTGGTGCTGCTTTGCCTGATATTAGTCAACAGCACTGTGTTACAATCATAATTTCAGTCATTTTTAAAGTGTTAACTTGGCCACAGCTTTATTTCTTTAACTTGAATCTAGCACCTTCCAGAAGTAGTCTGCAACTGGGGATTCACATTACTTATCTATTAAGTTTTATTAATATGTAAATGTTTAGGACCTACTCCAGACTTGGATAATCTCTTAGATAATGTCAGGATTATTATGTAATATCTGAATATTTTATCTGTAAAGGCTATGTTCCCCCATTTTGATGAATTAGATGTAATATACATTCTTCTTTGAAAACAGGGTCAATCAATATAGTTTTAAACATATTTGTAATTTTTTTTATTGACTTTTATCTCATTTTCCAAGCCACAGAAACAAATTTCAATTATTCTTGTTATTTACACTATTCTTATAATAAACTCTCATCAGATCTTCCACTTTTGAAATTACCAATAATAAGTGAAACACAGTCAACTTAAATCTTTTGTCTCCTACAGATACTTTTCTGATATTTCCCTGAAAATACCTGCCATCAGCTACAGGACACTGTGCTTTATCTTCAACAAGAAGTCTCAGACCCCTGTGGACAAGGGCTGTGGCAGGTCCTCTTGGTACAGGATTCTGAGACATCGCTTAAGCAACTCTGAGACCATACTAGTGGCCTAAGGAAGGATTTCTAGAACACTGTTTGAAAAGCAAATGGGTTCTTGAGTATGATAACCCAAGATGAAGCGGAACAAGAATAATTACATAGGACTAAAAAAAATGATGAATGACTAGAGATTTGATTGGAATATTACTCACATTTTAATGCTCTATTTCTGAATATATAAGAAACTCCTTTCCAGTTACACTTCTCTTGTAGAAAAGCAAAATTAAATGCTAATGGAGAACTTTAATCCATATACTGTTTTAGTCCTGAGTAGAAATGAAGATATAAAAAGTAACTCTATATTTTCTCCCTTTAGAACTAAATCTGAGAATCTTATTTTCCTGAATTTTATTTTTAAAAGCATTTATATAGTACCAGCCATTTGCCAGGCACCATTCTAATACTTTACACGTATTACCTTATTTAATTTTCATGTTAACCCTATGGAAACAAAAAAAAAGACACCAAGAAGTTAGGTAGCTTACCCAAGGTCAAACATATTGTAAGTGACAGAGTTAGGATTTGAAATAGATGTGTGATTGCAGAACCCACACAGTATTAACCAGTACACTCTTCTATATCCTAATTAATTATAACAGCCTGGTGGCCTGTCTTTCTGTATCTTTTTCCAAGCTCAAGAACATAGAGAGTTTTTCTTTTATATAAAAAGAGACATAGAAAAGACTTTCAATGCTGTTTAACATTTGTTCACTTTGGAAATTCCAAATGGGACTGAAAGTTTTTTATTTGTCCAGAACCCCAAAGACAGCTCTACTAGGTTCACTGCTTTCAGTTATCTCTCATGAAAAGTGACTGCCAGACTCTGACAAGGAACTGACCTCTCTCCTGTCCAAAAGGAGGGCAAAGAAACATCAGTTTCTTGTTTCTCCTATTGTCCTTATTCCAGCAACACATGAGAAACTCTCCCATGTCACACATCTGGAAAGAGAACATTTTTTTCCCAAATTTTGGTAGCCTATGACAAGAAAAGCTCCAGGCCATACCAATTACCTCCAAATTCCTGCACTCTTATTCAAGATCCCAAATGTCATACATTCTCTTGGGATTGTTGGTCTTTTACTTAATTGTATAAATATCAGAGGATATTCCTACTCTCCACCCATTGGACCACCAGAGCTGATCCATTACTAACCGAACTTCAGGAATACTCTCACCTCCAGTTCAATTCAGTCATCATTTACACTGAACAATGGTTTTCAACTGAATTTATTGTGGTTTTTATAAAACTATAACTTTTCCGTGGTTTCAAAGAAACTAAGCTTCTGTTCTGGCTATCCTTCAAAGTTTCTACTAATCTATCCCTCCCTTCTGAATTCACCCTCATTCAAAATTTAACAGTTCCTTCATTTCCTAGATCAGGACTACTGTATACGCGTAAATCAAGTAATTTAAAGCTATGCTTTTCCCCATCTCCCAGAACACTTCGACAAACCTAGAAACAATAATTAAAATTTCAAGACTTTTTTTTCACTCAAAAGAATAAGATATGAGGCATCACAATACCTGATTATGAAACTATACTACATGGCTATCATAATCAAAACAGCATGGTACTGGCATAGAAACAGACACATAGATCGATGGAACAGAACAGAGAGGCCAGTAAATAAATCCATGTCTATATGGTCATTTAATCTATGACAAAGGAGGCAAGACTATATAGTGGGGTACAGACAATCTATTCAGAAAATGGTGCTGAGAAAACTGGACAGATACAGGCAGAAGAATGAAACTGAACCACCTTCTTACACCTTATATATACAAGGACAAACTCAAGATGTACTAAGGCTTAAATATTAGACCTAAAACCATAAAACTCCTAGAAGAAAACATAGGTAGTAAATACTCTAACATTGCTGTTAGCACCATTTTTTCTGATATGTTGCCTCGGGCAAGAGAAACAAACAAAAATAAACAAATGGGACTACATCAAACTAAAAAGGTTTTGCACAGTAAAACCATCAACAAAAGAAAAAGAGAACATACTGAACGGGAAAAGATGTTTGCCAATGATACATCTGATAAGGAGTTAATATCCAAAAATATGAGCCTATATAAGAAACTCAAACAACTTAACACCAAAAAAACTAACAATCCAATTAAAAAACGGGCAGCAGACCTGAATAGATATTTCTCCAAAGAGGACATACAGGTGGCCAAATAGACATATGAAAATATGCTCAACATCACTAATCATTAGAGAAATGCAAATAAAAACCACAATGAGATATCACCTCACACCTGTCAGAATGGCTATCATCAATAAATCAACAAACAACATGTGTTGGTAAGAATGCGGAGAAAAGGAAACCCTTTTGGTGGGACTTCAAATTGGTGCAGCCACTATGGAAAACAGTATAAAGGTTCCTCAAAAACTTAAAAGTAGAACTACCATATTATCCAGCAATTCCACTTCTGGTATTTATCTGAAGAAACCCAAAACACTACTTTGAAAAGTTATATGCATCCCTATGTTCACTGCAGCATTGTTTACAATAGCCAAGATACGGAAACAACACAAGTGCCCATCAATAGATGACTGGATAAAGAAATTGTGGTACACATATACAATGGAACATTACTTGGCCATAAAAGAGAATGAAATATTACAATTTGCAACACCATGGATGGTCCTGGAAGGTATTATGCTAAGTGAAATAAGTCAGACAGAGAAAGACAAATATCACATAATCTCACTTATATCTAAAGAACAAAATAAACAGACAGATAAAACAGAAACAGACTCATAGAGGCAGGGAACAAGCTGATGGTTGCCAGATGGGAAGGGGTTTGGGGGGGGGGATGAAAAAGGTGAAGGGATTAAGAAGTACAAATTGACAGTTATGATATAGTCATGGGGATGTAAAATAAACCATAGGGAATATTGTGAGTAATTGGTAATAACTATGTATAGTGCCAGGTGGGTACTAGACTACTCAGGCAGATCACTTTGTAAATTATGTAAATGTCTAACAACTATGCTGTACACCTGAAATTAATATAAAATAATACTGAATGTCAACTGTAATTGAAAAAAATTTTTTAAGGTGAAAGGGAATAAGAGGTTCAAATTTCCTGGTATAAAACAAGTAAGTCATGGGGAAGTAATGTACAGCATGGGGAATAGAGTCAACAATATTGGATAGCATAGTATGGTGTCAGATGGTTGCTGGACTTACCATGGTGATCACTTCCCTAGGTATATAAATGTTACACAACTATGGTGTACTGAAACTAATATAATATTGCATGTTAGCTATATTTTAATAAAAATCTTTAAAGAATAAGAAATGATAAAATGTAAAACTATCATAAATTCATTCTTGTAGATGAATTCACATTCAGCAGTAGAAATAAATGGCTTTCAGCATTCATCTGACTGGATTTATCAAGAACAGAATAAACACTAAATGGTTATCAAGCAGAGAATCCCCAGGACTCCTAACAGTGTTTAGAGTTCATATGAAGATAACAAATAGCTGGCATAACAGCTTCCAAATTTAAATTGAGGAATAATTTATGGTTTAGCCCCATCCAAAGACGTAGGTTTCTAATTTTACAGGTACCTGACTGTAGACTAGTCAATCCTGAAATTGGCTATTAAACAAGATGATTTTTTTTGGTCTCTTAAAACTGTGAGATTCTGTGAATTCTGGTTGTTTATCTTTCCTTGACCATTTATCACCAACAGTGATGGCTTCCTGTTCCGATACTCTTTCCTACACATTGAGTTTCTTTCTGTATGTTATAGTTTTGTCTTCTCATGTGGACTGTAATAATATTAAAGACAATACCATGTCCTTTTAATAATGTTTGGCATCTAACTGGTACAATACTTTACACAAATTAATAAACATTGCTAACTTTGGGAAGGAGCTTTTTCCCTCCTCAGTACCCCATAATCTACTTAAATGGGAGAAGGTCTCTTTTTGCTTTTATATTATTTTTAAATATATTAATTAGCCATCTAAGGTGGACTAATCTTATGCTGTAGGCTAAAGTTTGGTCCCTACTGGGCCATGATCTTAATTAAGATGATTCTGATCTGTACCTTATTAGATATAGAATTCAGAAGCAATTTTAATTTCTTTTTAAGGAGGCTGATGGAGTGTTCTATTGCAGAGGTTTGAAGATTTGAGAAAGAGAGCAGTATAGGAGGAATATCATATGTTTTGTAGTTGAGTGAGGTGAGACTGCCCTCTGAGCTGTTACAAAGATAGGGGATGGGGGCAGAATTCGTGCACAAGCTATTAGTAAGCAAAATGGAAAATCAGTCTTATTGTTGTTCTTCAGCTGTTCTCAATGCTGTTGTGCATGCAAAACTGTTCCTTTCTTCATCTCTGCTTCTCAGGTTACTAAAAGTCAGGGCAAACTACAAACCAAATTCCTTCTCTAATTGAGTCTTAAGGTCCTACAAATGTACATATTAAAAACACTCTCCATTTCGGCAGTGCTCCCTTAACTGGTGCCACATCAGAGGTCTCTGCCCAATTGTATAATAACTTGTCACTCATACAGAAGAACCTTTGTAATTTAACAAACTATGCTGTACACTCTTATGCAACCCGTATTCCATCCACATAAATCATTCCTGAGATGAAAAAGCTTTTTTGGAGGTAGTTAGCTTCAAGTAGAAAATATTATTTTTTTATTCAAAGAAAAAAGTCAATAAAATTACTAACAAAAGCTCTCACTTAATGAAATGTGCTGGTTGTTAATCAATTATCCTGCATAATTTTGTCATCCTGGAAGCATGTGCTCTGCAGGGACCTGGCAGAAGCCTATCTTTTCCTTGCAATCTTTTTTTTTTTTTTTTTTTTTGAGAAAAGATGACATAGTACGTCCCTGGTGCTTTAGGTGTTTGTATTCAGAAAATGCCAGGATTGGAAAATCCACTCACAAGAAACACAAACATGTCAGTTGAGGTTCCTCTGTTTCTCATTTTTTTGTTGTGATATCTTTGTTATATATTCTTACAGATGCAGTTGTTGTTCTTAGCTAGTTTTGTAAAAGCAGGAGGTGGAAGCCATTTGAAGTGGAGGACTGGCTTTTTTTTTTCTTAAGATTTTATTGGGGAATTGGGGGAGGGAACAGCATTGGGGAATCGGGGAAGGGGAACAGACAAGTTGCTGTCCTTTTGCTCTTCAGTCTAGTTGTGGAGGACGTTGCTTCACTGGCCCATGTTGGTATGGTGATCATTGTGCTCTTCCCGGCTGAGGCAGATCGGTCACCGGCCATTGGACGGCTGCTCATGCCGGCAGCCGGCCACTCACACTGACTGCCAGCAGCTCACACTGACTGCCAGCCACTCACGGTAGCTTACAGCAGCCTACTGTAGCCCCACTGCAGCCTATGCCGTCGCCGGTGACTCCCAGCAGCCCAGCTCCAGGTGGAGCTGTTGTTCACCATCTTAGCTGTAGAGGGCGCAGCATCACTGGCCCTCATGTGGGATCCGAACTGGGGCTCTGCTGCTCAGAGCTTGCGCTTCCAAGCCAACTCTTAACCAACGAGCCACTCAGCTGGCCCAGGATTGGCTTTTAAATACAGTTTTAAGCAAACATGGAATTAGTAAACTTTCAAAAACATTTTATAATATAAAAAGTTAATATTTTATAGAAAATTATTTAAATAATACTTGATGTGCTGAGTATTATAAGGATTATATGATTTAATACATATCAAATTACCTGTTTAGTATGAAATGTTACTTCCCATCCGCACCCTCATTTTCCCCAACCCCAAAGCTTTTATCCATCTGCTATAATGCTACTCTCTTGGTGCCAAAAAACTATAATTCAAATCAGTTTTCCATGTTTAACCCTTCAAAATATAAAGTCGTATCAATGGCCTCGATCTGTTTTCTACATTAAAAATATCTTTTATTCCTTCAACTACTCACCATATGCAATGGTGTTTTGTTGGATATCTACTCTATTTCCGTTCCCCTGAAGACAGTCTGTTTCACTTACGGCCTATTAAACTGTGGCACCAAAAGTGGACTATAACATTCCAGGTGAATTCCAAATAGAACAGGATCCCTCACCCCACACTAACCTATTCACGCAGCCTTCGCTTTTTTGAATGACCACGTTGCACTGCCTCCACACACACTGCTTATAAACTTTTCCCATCCTATACTTATAATTAGTAATTTTAGATTTAAGAGCAGTGCAATGTATTCAAGATCAAATTTTAACTCAGATAAAATTTAATTCTAATGGATGAAGCTGAATTCACCACCCTGTAAGGACATTTCAGAATCTTGATTCTAATATTCATCCTGTTCATTAACTACTCATCAGTAATATAATAAGCATACTGTTAACATCTTTATTCTGATAAGAGAGCCAATACTCAACACAAAGGATCCCATTACAATGGCAGCAATAGCAACCATCTTCTTGTCTCAGAGATTTACTTATCGTACTTTATATTCAACCAGTTATCTATTTATTGGTCTTTTTACTCAATTCGTAGTTCTTTACCTTGTATAAATAGTAACAAAGATTCCAATGATATAAAACAATGTTAAAAATGAGGACTAGTTACAAGAAGTGAATTATTTTACAATTCCTAAATACACCATCCTCCCAAGCCTTCAGGCCTGTGTAAACTTTGTCCTCTGCCCACTCACCACCCCACCTTCATCAAGCTCCTCTGTCTCAGCTAATATACCATTTTTTATGGGAGGCCTTCCTTCATCTAAATCTGGGTTAGATATCCCTCTTCTGAGAGTCAGAAATGCCCCGTACTTCCTCTACTACAACACTCACTGTACTTTATTATCATTTCTCCCTTACTTGTCTTTAATACTCACCAGATTGCAGGCCTGTGGAAGCAATATTAGTCCTGGGTAGCATTACAACAGGGCAAGCCTCAAAGAGCCAACAGATGCAGACAGAAATATTCAAGACCAGACCGAGAGATCTGGTTACCCACCATCATTTCATAGGTACTAACTCTATCATGCCTCTAATCCATTTACCTTAATGATTAAAGTGTAACTCTCTTCAATCATCCATCATCCTTCAGAATGTCATCCTCACATGCTCTCTAGATCTCCTAAGTGAGAGATCTAAAATGTGTGACCTGCCAATTTTTAAAAACTAGGGGAATTCACACGAAAATCCAGGTTTCCAATACATCTTGGGGGGGGGGACATTAAGGTCTGGTAACACTGAGCCTATATTGTCCAACAGAAATAATCACCTAGAGCTGAACAGCAGCTAACCCCCTTAGACCGGCTGGTCCTCACTACACTCATTTACATACCTGCTTAGTTCTTGCACTTAACTGAATATGCGACATCTGTCCCTGTATGAACTGGTCCTATGCATGTCCATGACCTCTTCCTCCCCCTTCCACTGTGACCTCTGGAATATCATTCTGAGATCATCAAACTCCTATATCCTCTTCTCTATTTTACACTAAATGTGTATATAGTTTTTAAACAGAAAACAAAATAAAACTTTTTACATTTTTGAAAGCAATACTGCTGCCAGAAGACGTTAGGAAATATAGGATTACTTCTTGAGCTAAATCTGAGAGAAAAGAACTCCATAGCTATCTAATTAAATAATTACAGTAGGAGAAATGGCAGTCCTAAAGCATATTAACTGTATTTTTGCCCTGGAAAAAAAGTCTAATGTTCAAAGGCAAATCTCAGGAGGAAGCAGCAATCTGAGTAATAACGCTACAGTAGTCAACCCTACAGAAAAAACACTGGCACCACATCAAATCAGCAAACTAAACTAAATAATGCCAAAGTGATGTCCCAACATAGCAAACTATGTAACACACTCATCATAACTTTGCATTACCACCACTAATCAGAACATCCTACAAAAATTAACTTTGATTTATAAGGGAAAATATATCACAACCTGAACAGGCAATGCGGCATAGTTAATATGCCTTGAGAGTTATTATATAAAGCACAGAATTATGTGCATGTGTGTGTATATTTATAGATGTATATGCACTTACATGTATTCTTGTGTAAAACAATGTAACTTAAATTAATCAAAGATGAATTATCCATAATCCTATGTTACTATTACATAGGACTCCTGCTGCTCCACTCCATCCAATCATAATGTTTAACTCTGACATCAAACCCGTAAAAGATAATGCACAAACACAGAGGCATGTGCAGGAGTCACGTTCATAACAGAATACAAGGATTATCCAATAAATGGTGATGTCAGCCTGATAAGCAATTTAGATTTTCATATCATACTATACATGCCCCCAAAAAAAATTCCAGATGGATTAAAGAGTTAAATTAAGTGGAAAGAAACACTCAAACTATGTAAAAAAACAGGATCAAATATAAATGCCCAAACAGAGAAAAACAATAAGAAATCACCAAAATAAAAAAAGATAATATATGGGAGTAGATATAAATTTATTTAAAAAAGTTTTTTTACAAATTAGGTACTAGCTTCCAATAGAATATATAAGAATGAACAAGGGAAATGAACACACAATTCATAAAAGTATATCTAGTAGGTAAACACATGTTAAAATGTTTACTAGTGATTACAGAGAAGCAGAGCAAAGCCGTCCCTATTAAATTTTAAAAGACTGAAGAAAATAATAAAAATACATGCTACAGGCAAGAGTACAATGAAACAGAAACTCTCTGAAAGTATCAGTAAAATGTGAAAATTCAATCTGGAAAACAACTTTTTAATGTGTGGTAACTGCCTTCAAGATATTTATATTCTTTAGTGCAACAATTCCATTTCTTAGAATCCATCTTAAAGAAATTATCATAATATGGAAAAGGCTATGGGCACATAGTTGATGTTTTGATATTTTAAAAAGCTGGAAATAATCTAAACATCCATCATTTAGTATAAATAACTGATTAACATATAGCATAATGACTCTCTAGATGAATATAAAACGTGTTAAAAGTGATGTTCACATGAAATACATAACAACATGAAAATACATATTAGTATATGTGTAAAATAAGACACAATTGCACAGATAGTATAAGAATGTAATAGATAAGCATGATATCGGGGGGGAGGGCAATAGAGGGGGAGAGGGGGGTTGTTACTTTGTGAGGGTGAAAAGGATAACTATTGCATTGTTCTGTACAGCTGAAACTAAAAATTAAAAAAATTAAAAAAAATAAAGAATGTGTCTTTAAAAGTACAGCCAAGGAGACCAAAATTCTAGAGGAAAATAAGCAAAAATTTAATAATGGCAGTCCCTTATGTTCCACTTAGTTTACCTTCTAATTCTTAGCACCTAATATTATACTTGGTAAGAAACTACACTAATTGTCCCCCAAGAAATGTCTTAGACACTAGCTTCTTAATTTATACCCTGCCTTCCCAATGAAGGGCTTGGGATATGAACAAACTTTTTTAAACTGCCCAGCTGAAATGAACTGACCCTCCTCAGTATATCCACTCATATATCCTTTTTAAATTTTATATTATAGCATTTATTTAATTCAGCCTCATTAGCTTATTAGCTCAACAGCAATTACAAAACATAAAATTTGTCCCTCTGACCAAATATTAAGCCGCTTCACACAAAGTACTCTGTCTGCCAGCAGGTGGAGGTGCAGGAATTCTAAACATAGGAGCACATTCCTGGCCGGCGGTTTTTCAGTCCCTGAACTGGGAAAGGAATTAGGTAAGATCATATAGTGTTCGTTTTTATAGTGGTTGTTATTTTATTATCACTTCCCCATCCCCTATCACCATCAAGATTATGAAGCCTCAAGGAGAATCGCTAGTATAATTAAAACAAAGTAAATTTGGATTCAGCATACCGCCTGACTCTGGTCCTAGCTAACTCTCCAACCTTGAACAAATTACTTTAGCTCTTACAGCTTCAGCATCCTCGTGTATAAAAAGAAATAACAATATTTGCCTTACAGAATTCCATGAATATTAAATTAGCAAACATAGGTAAAACACCTAGAACAATATTTTAGGGCTGAATCCAATGAAAGTTTCAACTTCCCCTTAATAAAACTGTCAACTATTGTGTTGAGTGTTGAAATAACTGTTCTAAGGCAGTGTAAGCTGTTGTTGACTAAAACAAACAGTGTCTGTTCCATTAAAGAACTTACAATTTTGTAAGAATAAAAACAAATGTTAAATTTCTAATAAGATATTGTCATAAGTACTATAAAAGAAAAGTTGACAGTGTTATGAAGTAGTACAGGGGGATCTAACGTACATTGCTAAGGGTCAAAACAGGTCCATTTGAAATTATGATATTTAAGCTGAAATCGAAAGGATGACTAGGAGATATAGAGAGACAATGGAGACAGGAATGATCTAGATGAAAGAAAGAGCATTTGTGAAGTTTCAAAGAGAGAAAAGAGTTAACAGGTTTAAAAAAAAAAAAAAAAGCCAGTGGCTGCAGTATCTGCAGCAGCCAGGAGAACAACTCAAGATAACGTTAGAAACACATAGGCAGCTATCATGTTGGGAAACCACAGCCTGTGAATCAAATCCACTCCATGGCCTGTTTTTGTATAGTCCTTGAGCTAATAATTTTTTTTAACATTTTTAAGGATTGTACCAAAAATACACTAGTAAACAACGAGATACCACTACACACTTATTAGAACGGCCAAAATTTCAAATACTGACACCACCAAGTATGATGAGAATGTGGGACAATAGGAACTTGCATTCATTACTGATAGGAATATAAGATGGCACAGCAGTCTGGCAGTTTCTTACACAACTAAACATACTCTTACCATACAATTCAGCAATTATGCTCCTTGGTATCTACTCAAAGGATTTGAAGACATGTCCACACAAAAAGTGCATCCTGACCACAAATACTTATAGCAGGCTTATTCATCATTTCCAAAACCTGAAAGAAACCCAGATGTCCTTCAGTAGGTGAATGGATAAATAAATAAACTGTGGTATATCCAGACAATGGAATATTATTAAGCACTATAAAAAAAAGTGAGCTATCAAGCCATGAAAAAACATGGCGGAATCTTAAATACATATTACTAAGTGAAAGAAGTCAATCTAAAAAGACTACATACTTTTGATTACAATTATATGACATTCTGGAAAAGTCAAAACTATGGAGATAGTAAAAATATCAGTACTTGCCAAGGGTTGAGCAGGGGTGGTGAACAGGCGAAGCTCAGAGGAGTTCCAGGGATGTGAAATTACTATATATAATACCATAACAGTAGCTACATGTCATTATACATTTGTCCAAACCCAAAGAATGTACAATACCAAGAGTAAACCATAATGTAAACTATGGGATCAAATGAGTTAACCATAACGTAAACTATGGACTTCGGGTGATTATGACGTGTTAATGTAGGTTCATCAACTGAAACAAATACACCACTTCGGTGGGGGATGCTGATAATGGGAGTAGCTATGCATGTGTGGTGGCGGGGTGTATGGGGAAATCTCTGTACCTTCCTCTCAATTTTACTATGAACCTAAAACTGCTCTAAAAAAAATAAAATCTTGGGGGGAAAACTATTGAAAAGCAAAACAAAAAACAGATTTCCACTTCTGGAAAGATAGAACAGATATACTTTTTTTTTATTCTTCCTGCGAACTACAGCTAAAAACTTAAAACATTACATAGATTCTGAGAAGAGATGAGATAGTGGTAGACCATCTATGGGCCTCAGGGCCCAACAAATGACATGGCAGTGCGTTCCCTGGGCTTTATTTTGACTCATGTATATCAGACTAGGTACTAGGGAAGCCAGTGACCTGGAAAAGCCAATAAAATCAGATAAAAAAAGAAAAGATCAAAAAAATTCCCATCCCTAGCCAAAGAACCAGGAATGGGGACCATGTACCAAGACAGAAAACTTTTATACAGCAACTACTCTACTCCAGACAAATACCACAAAAAAAACTCCAGCCCCACCCACCACCACCTCATCAAAGGCCTATTGAGAAGCTGAGACTTCCATCCCCACCAGACTATAATGAGGTACACTAACTCCCCCCACCCTTTATGAATGCTGTCAGAAAAGATGGATTAGAGACCCAGGACGTTAATCCCTGCCAGGAGGTAACAAACAACCCCTGCAAGGTGTCAATGGAGACCATTTGATAGAATGGAAAGGAGAAATAGACAAATTGAGTTATAGCTGGAGATTCAACACCCCTATATCAACAATGGATAGGGCAAGTAGACAGAAAATCAACAAGATATAGAACTCAATAATGCCATCAACCAACAAGATTTAGTTGACATTCATAGAACACTCCTCACAAGAAAAGCAGAATACCCATTTTTTTTTAAGTATCCACATATACCAAGATAGACCATATTCTGGGCCATAAAACATATGTCAACAAATTTAAAAGAACTGAAATCATAGGGTATGTTCCCTGAAAATAATGAATCTCCCACACAGTTGGAAACTAAGCAAAAACACTTCTAAACAACACATGGGTTGTGAGAAAGTCTTAAAGGAAATTTTAAAATAGATTGAACTGGATGAAAATGTAAATAAAGACATCAATATTTGTAGGGCACAGCTAAAGCAGTGGGGACATTTAAAGCACTAATTATACACATTAGAAAAGAGGAAATATCTCAAATCAATATTGTAAGCTCCAATCTCAAGAAACTCAAAAAAGAATAGCAAACTAAACCCAAAACAAGGAGCAGAAAGGAAATAGTAAAGATAAAAGCACAAATCAATTAAATCAATTAAATTGAAAACAAGAAATAGAAAAATCAATGAAATAAAAAGTGGTTCTTTGAAAATATCAAAAAGTTGACAAACTTCTAACCAGACTGACAATAAAAAAAGAGAAAAGACATAATAAATAAGGAACGAACCAGGTGATATCACCACAGAATGTACAGACATTAAAAGAATAATAAAGGAAAATCAGAAACAATTCTACACATATAAATTTGACAACTCAGATGAAATGGACCAATTCCTCAAAATCTACACACAAGAAACAAACTGTGGTACATTCATAACATGAAACAATATATCTCAAGAACAAGCGAAAAAAGCCAATCACAAAAAATCATATACTGCATGATTCTATTCACATAACATTCTTGCAATGACAAAAATAGAAAGAGAATGGTGGTTTCCAAAGGTTAGGGATGTTGCAATAAGGAGGTGGGTATGACTACAAAGGGGTAGCATGAAACATTGCTTTATGGTTGATGGAATAGTTCTGTATCTTAAATGCAGATGGAGGTGGTAGTGATAAGAATCTGCACATGTGAGAATAGAACTATATACACACATTTTACCAATGTCAACTTCCTGATTTTACTATTGTACTATAATTATGTAAGATGTAACTGGGGAAAGTGTGTGGTGGGTATATGAGACCTCTCTGCATTACCTTTGCAACTTGCTGTGAATCTATAATTATTTCAAAATTAAGAAGTTAAAGAAAAAAAAAGTTGACAGACACTGTATGTGGCCCCAAAGCCTAAAATATTTATGATCTGTATTTACTCTCTGGTCCTTTATACAAAATATTTCCCAACACCTGATGTAGAATATTTGGGGAAAGAATAGAAGAGTATAAAAGATGGGAACAAAAAAATGATTTAGAAGACTATTTCATCTCTCCTGAAAATCCTATACAAATGCTAAGCAGTAAAATCCTGAATCCCTAAGTTTCACAATTAAGTTATAAAGACTAGTTTTATCCAAGTATTCACTGAAAAAGTAAAAGAATAAAACCAATGATAAAGTAAATGAATAATAAGAACAGCCAATTTTTATTGAGTGCTACTATGTACCAGAAATTATATACTAAACACTATTTGTTTTATCCCCTTTCAACCTTTAACTACCCTTTGAGTTAGGTCTTAAATTATGGATTACAGAAGTTAAATTTCTTGCCCAAAGCCTCACAGTTAGGAAGTAATCGAGCCAGGATTTAAAATTCAGGGAGTCTGACCACAAAACCTGCAGTTGTAATCCATGATTCCATACTGCCTCTACTATATTATCCTCCACCTTTATCTGTGAGTGAATAACCAAATAAGATGCAGGAAATTAAGTTTAAGACTGAGGTGAAGTGGTTAGACCTGAATTGATATAAATTTAGTTGACTTTTGAAAACGCACTTGAAAGGAAAACCTCTGAAGACACAATTGTCCTAAGTATAACTAACTGGTTAGAAGATGATATAATAACTTTTTATTCAGTGAGCATTATATAGCTTGTAATCGGAATGCCTGCATGTATTAATCCTAAAAAGATCTAGGATCCCATTCTACTTGAAGACAAAATATAATTATGACACAATGATCTATATATAGATTGTGTTGTAATTTGGGCTGCCTTCGGCAAGGGTATAAGTTAAATACCTTCTGAAAGTCTCTTCTAAGTAACCCACAATGTCTAGTATGGAATTTATTAATTTTATAAATGAGAACATTTATTACTTTTCTAAATTTCTATTTAAAAAGAACAATACATTGCCAGGTATGAGAATTTTGATATATAATACATTGTTTCAATATTCCTCCCAAAAATAAGAAAACAAAACAGTGATTGTAGCTAATGAACACAGTAGTGGGAAAGTCAATCTTTAAAAGAAAGTTAAAAAAAAAAAGTGTAACCATCTGGCAACCATACAATATTTGAGAAAATGTTAGTGTTCTAATTGAGATCTAATTGAGTTTGATTTACTTGTCAAGATAATTGCTTCAGTATTAATTAAATATGTCTCCTACAGCTGCAGAGAAAGCTAAACCTTACATTCTACTGATTATACAGGATACATAGCACTCATTTAAGTCAACACTGCTAGGCTCATGTTACCCCAAAATAGCTCTCTGGATATTGATTATTAACTTCTCAGATTTTGACATTAGTATTTTCTCCAAAGATTAAGGCTAAAATTTCTTAAATCTTGAGAGGAAATTGGGGAGGCTACCTAAAAATTAGTCAGAAAACTATTCACTATCAACAACATTCAAACGTGAACAGCTCTTTGGAGGAGAAATTTTAGTTTAGCTTTCTTTTTTCTTATTTTTCAATGACAGTTGACATTCAACGTTGTATTAATTTCAGGTGTACAGCATAGTGGTTAGATACTTATATAGCTTATGAAGTGACTCCTCTGATACATCTAGTATCCATCTGACACCATACATACAAGTATTACAATGTTACTGACTATATTCCCTATGCTAAACTTTACATCCCCATGACTATTTTGTAATTTCCAATTTGTACTTCTTAATCCCTTCACCTTTTTCACCTAGTCCCACAACCCTCCTCTCATCTGGTAACCATCAGTTTGTTCTCAGTATCTATGAGTTTGTTTCTGTTTCGTTTATTTATTTTGATTTTTGGATTCCATATATAAGTGAAATCATATGGTATTTGTCTTTTTCTGTCTGGCTTATTTCATTTAGCATAATACCCTTTGGTCCATCCATATTGTCACAAATGGTTAAGATTTCATTCTTTTTTATGGTCGAGCAATATTCCATTGTATATACGTATCGTATCTTTATCCAGTTGTCTATCAATGGACACTCATATTGCCTCCATAACTTAGCTATTGTAAATAACACTGCAATGAATATAGGGTGTATATATCTTTGCAAATTATGTTTTGTATTTCTTCAGATAAATGCCCAGAAATGGGATTGCTGGGTGACAAATTTTAGTTTTAAATCCCTGTGGTATCTGAGGCACTACAATTATCTGCATTTTATTGATTGACAAAATAAACATCAAAATCACCTTTATTTTCTTTACAACACTTCTCTACAAGGTTTTTTACAAATTAAAACAAAACAAAAATTAGCATGTCCCACTGCCTCCGCAAATAATTCCAGTTTTTATTGGCAGTCGTTAAATTTTTTCCCCATATATTGAATTCAGATTCTGCTATAGAATCAAATCAAATTCTCTTTCCTCGTGAAATGGTGGAGAACAGCTTATCAATATTCTTAGAAAATGAACTGTGCATGCATATATTTAAAGATAGTTATTAGGTCATCCTGCTAACTTTCAGGATACTCAACCCTCTCAATTCCCTGAATTGGTTATATTTTCTAGCTCTTTAATCATCTGGATAATTGTATCCCAAATCCTTTCCAAGTTTAGCTTCTGGTAAAAAAAGAAGTAAAGAGAATTTTAGTCTAACCAGAGCAGGCTACAAGAATCATAGTTAGGGCCCATCCATCAGTGTATCAGTCTCTACATCTCATCTTCATGTTTCATTTTCCATCTCTTCGTTCATTCACTCAATCAATTATTTCTGAAGCTCCCACTCTATGGCAGGCACTGATCCCTGCCCTCTTCGGGTTTACAATCAAATAAATAATAGACAAATAAAGAGACAACTAAAATGTAATGTGGAAGGTCTTCTGTTAAGAGAAGTAAAGAATGCCATGGAAGTATACAGAAAGGGTTCTTAACGTAGAATTAGGAAATGGTACAGGGAAGGAAGAAGTACCTTAGAAAAAGCTCCCCAGCTCTTCCCCTAAGCAGCCTGAGGTGACCTCTGATAATGGTTCTCTATTCACTTGACCCAGAGAACTCCACAAAATCGTGGAAATAGAGAGGTTCAAATCTTCGTGTTCACTTTAAGAACACTCAAGAAACTGCCCAGGCCCTCAAAAAGCCACCAAGTATCTAAAGGATGTCACATTACAGAAGCAACGTGTGCTTTCAACCTTGGATGTGCTTCAGAATTCCTAGGACCTCATCTTCAGAACCACCCATATTTCCATTATATAAAATAATCATTGTAAACATTTTGGCACATATTAGTATACAGATTATAAACACTGAGTTATAATCTACATTCTTTCCCTAAATATTTCTCTTAAAAAGTGGTTCACAAATCATGGTCCCTGGACCAGCAACATCAACATCACTAGACGCTGATCAAGTGCAAATTCATGGCCCCCCACCCCAGACCTGGTAAATCACAATTTCTGAAGAATTGATCCTAGTAATTCTGAAGCACATTCAAGTTTGAAAACCCCTGCTCTAGAACACCATTTCAGCACATTTTCCCACTGTATTCACAGACAATAATTTATTTAACCATTCCTCTAATGGTGGATGTTTAGGTGGCTGCCAATTTTTACTGACATCGTGCAGTGCATTTCCTTATAACTAGATCTTCACATACATCCTTGATAATCTTAACTGGGATAATCCTTCAACCTTGAAATTCTAGGTCAAAGCTTTCAATCTTTGATGTGTGGTCTCAAATTTTCTTTCACTCACCAATACTTCCTCCAATGAGAAGTATGTGAGAATGGCTGTTTCTCTACATTCTTGGTCACAATATATTATCATTTTCTTATAAATCGCTGCCAATTTCATAGGTGGCAAATGACATCATATTAGAGCTTTAAAGCACAATTCCATTATTTCTACTGAATTTGTCTTCTTTTGTAAACAATCTGCTCATGTTCTCTGCTCCTTTT
>NW_017731464.1:486953-491155 GCF_001890085.2 Hipposideros armiger | reverse complement strand
CCAGGGAAAAAAGTCACACTTCATTTTATCAGATAATGATGAAAATTATGCAACCCATCCTGTCTTTTTAACCTTGGCTGGTAGAAAATTCAAAGTAAGGTTATATACAGAAATATAGTAACTTTCTATTGATTCATTTCCTGGTACAATCATTCCCTCTTCCTTTTAGTTATGGCTCCTATCCACCAGCATTTTCATTACGATATTACTGTTCATTTAATCCCAGTATTTATAGGTTTATGTCTCTTCCCAGAAGAACTCAAATCATTTTTGGAAGTAGCAAGAAACATACAATAAATTAATAAACAAATGAATATATACAGTATGAAAATAATGCAGTCTTTTGACTATAGCTCAAGCTCCAAAAAACAACCTAAAATGGGGTATTAGCCTCCCATATGAAGAAGACAAAGTCACACAAAAACAATTATCTCTTCACGGAATCTTCATTCTTCCATCAAGTGACTACTAACCTCTGACTCACTGCATAACAAGCAAAAAGCCTTTCCACCTAAATATCATTCACTTTGCCCTGAATTCCTACAAGTTTTTATTCCAATTCCTAATTATTTTACCATAAGAAAAAAGGTGCAAGAATTGTGTGCATAACTATATTTTATTTCCCCAAGCCTACACACTGGGTTCTTTATCTAGTTATTCACACGCAAACAGACTCTGTGAGGTTTTTCTTGCATCCAAAAGTTCACGACTGCAATGACCACAGTGCTGGCAAATGCCTCCTGAGCTGGAAGCAGAACAAGATTTCAAATAATTTATAAATAATCATTTCAAGAACACATCTTTTCTTCTTTTATCCCACAAAAGACAGTATTTTGTTCAGGACCCACAAGCTGTCAACTTCTCAGCATACTCAAACTCCCACTTAGCTGTCTATTGTAAACAGTGTAGATACTGCCACCACATCAATAAAGAAAATTCTTGAAAGAATCATTTTTGCGTTGGATTCACATTTGTTCTACATATGCCAATGAACCTAAGGTATTTGTAATGTTAAACTCTTAAAAGCCTTAGCTTACAAAAGGGTCAGGCAATCCGAAAACAGCAAAAGACCTATCCCATTTAGATCAGTCTGGTTACAACCCAAAACGAGTAATTACAGCATAAACTGGAGCAAGTGTCCATCGCTACTCTATCCCACGCTCTCCTTTCAGTAAACTTTTTTTAGAGTAAGAGTGAAGAACTATCAAAACTCAGTCTGTAAATAGGCAGTGCTATCCTAATTCTTAAAAATTCTGACTTACCTAATCAAAAAGCTGAAAGAAATAAAGCCTGTAATTATTTAATTATCCTGAATATAGTTAACAATAAATGTACTATTGCAAGTATTTCCAGTGACATTTGTAGTCAGGTATCCAGAAAACACTATCCTTTCTCAGTCTTAGGAAAACCAGTTTTCTATTCTCTTTAATTTATATATATATATATATATGGAAATGGAGCTCTTTCTAACGGCACAGATAAAGAATTATCTATGGTATCCTTGGTTTTCCCTTCAGGAGCAGCATACAAATGTTATTCTGATTCAACATCCTCCTAACAACTTTGTCTCCATTGATGCATTTGCATATTAATTGCTCTATCACAGGATATTTTCCATTATAATTATGGCAACATCATGAGCTCATTCATTCCTGATTACTTAGTATACAAGGAACAGAGATGGTTTCGTTCAATCTCCGTAAAATTCCATTAATGGAGTCCAGTTCCAGGTAANTCTCTGCTCATTTTTATAAGGCTCTTAGTCTTTAGAGTTCTCTCAAAATAAAAATATTAACTATTTACTTTCCAAAATACAAATATTTTCCAGTTATATTTGCCTGTCTTTTTAAAAAAAAGAATGACTTTTATTAAATGAACATTTTGCATTGGTGTGGCACATCTGTTACAACTGATGAATAAATAATGATAAATTAAAATTAGATTACATTAAGGTTCACTCTGTATTGTACAGTTCTGTGGGTTTTGAAATATATTATGTCATGTATCCACCATTATAGAATCAAACAGAATAGTTTCACTATCTTAAAAATTCCCTGTGCTCCACCTAATTCGTTCTCTTCTCCATCCCCTAACATCCCAATCTTTTTGACTTTTGCAGAATGTCAGATAGTTGGAATTATACAGTAATGCAGCCTTTCTAGATTGGCTTCATTCCCATTCATTTAAGGTTCCTCCATGTCTTTCTATGGCTTGACAGTTCATTTCTTTTCAGTGTTAAATAGTATTGTATTGTCTGGACGTACCACAGTTTATTTATCTATGCACCTACATTTGGTTGCTTACAAATTTTGGCAATGATGCATTAAGTCTGCTATAAACATTTGTATGCAGGTTTCTATGTGTGAACTCAAATATCTGACTCATGTGGGTAAATATATAGGAGCATGATTACTGGATCATATGGTAAGAGTATGTTTAGCTTTATAAGAAACTGCCAAGCTATCTTCCAAAGTGACTGTGCAATTTTGTATTCCTACCAGCAATGAATGAAAGTTCCTGTTGCTTCATATCCTCAACAGCATTTGGTGTTGTCAGTGTTTAGAGTTTTAGCCATCTTAATAGGTACATAGTAGTATCTCATTGTTGTCTTAATTTGTAATTCCCTAATGATATAAAATATACAGCATCTTTTCACGTGCTAATTTTCATGTTAATATCATCCTCTGGTGAGGTCCCTGTTCAGACCATTTGCCCGCTTTTCAACTGGGTTGGGTTTTTTTTTTTAAGATTTTATTGGGGAATTGGGGGAGGGAACAACATTGGGGAGTCAGGGAAAGGGAACAGACAAGTTGCTGTCCTTTTGTTCTTCAGTATAGTTGTGGAGGACGCCGCTTCACTGGCCCACGTTGGTATTATCATTGCGCTCTTCCCGGGCGAGGCAGTCCCTCGCCCGCCATTGGACGGCTGCTCAGGGCGGCTCATGGCAGCTCACAAAAGCTCAGGCCAGCTGCTGGCCAGCCCCACTGCAGCCTATGCCGTCGCTGGTGACTCCAGGCAGCCTAGCTCCAGGTTGAGCTGTTGTTCACCATCTTAGCTGTAGAGGGCGCAGCATCACTGGCCCTCATGTGGGATCCGAACCAAGGCGCTGTTGCTCAAAGCTGGCATCCTAAGGAATTCCTAACCAACGTGCCATTCCACTGGCCCCCAACTGGGTTGTTTTATTGTTGAGTTTTAAGAGTTCTTTGTATACTTTGGATACAAGTTGTTTATCAGATATGAAGTATTTTCTCCCAGTCTGTAATTTCCCTTTTACTTTTCATTTTGATAAATAAGACACAAGTTTTTTAATTTTATAATGAAATTTACCAAACTTTTCCCAGGCATTGTTATGCTTCTTCTGATATAATGTTTAGAAATCGAAGATTAATAAAGAGCCAATGTCTAATACTTTGATGGTTTTTTACATTTACGTCTTTATTCCACTGTAGTGTTTGTGTGCCACAGTGAGCCCTTTAGTTTTCTAAGAGTGACTCAAAATGCCACCTCTATCATGTATCAACTTCTGGTACGTAGTAGGGTTTGTTTAGGTTCTTTCTCTTCTAGTCTATTGCTCTGTAATTACCCGATGTTATAGCTTTATATATTTTCATATGTTAGCACCAAATCTCAAATACACACCACAAAAGCCACACATCATTATTCATGGTAATATGGTTGTCATTACTCCATCAAGTGAATCCTGGAATCACTTTTTCAATTTTATCCAAAAGAATGTCATTTCATTGTCATCTTCATTATAACTATGATGAATTTATGATTTCCCATCCATCAACATGGCTTCTTCATTTATTAAAGTCTTATTTTATGTCCCTTAATAATGTTTTGTTCTCTTCTTCACATAGATCCTGCATCTTCTTTGTTAGTTTGTTAATTTAACTTAATTGTTTAATTATGTCTTATTTATTCTTAGAAATATACATATGTTAGAGTATATGTAGTTGTTATCAGTGCTTTTATATATAGGATCTTTTTTCCCATTTTATCTATTTGTTATTGCTTGCATATGGTAAATAATTGAGTTTTATATATTTGTAGCTAGTCGCTAAATCTTATTAATTAAGATCATTTTCCAATTGATTTTCTTGGGCTTATTCAATTAATGTCATTACATTGCAAGTTAAAATAATTCTGCTCCTCTATTTTTTGCACAACTCATTTCATATTCTTCTTTTATTGCACTA
>NW_017731464.1:482914-485438 GCF_001890085.2 Hipposideros armiger | reverse complement strand
GATATACCAAGCTTTCCCTAAGCAATGATTTTAGCATTGCTAGAAATGGATCTAAATTAAACTTAAGAATTAATAACATCCAAAGGGGCTGTAGGGCTAGTGAAAGTACACTGGTTTAAATTTACATTATACTTCTTTGATAATATACCATTGCACAACATCCTGCATTTAGTTTAAATTAAAAACACACTTTTAGACATTAGATTTTCTTCCAGCTTTGAATTTACATAAAGTCTTTAACAAGCGTCCTCCAGGAAGTCTTATCTTACTCAGAAAAGGTGGATATATTTATATCAAATCCTGAGGTAAGTTTCCTAATTTCTCTCACATTTATGATTAACTGGGTTAACCAAGAAAAACCCAAAGGAAATTTATATTACTTGGGAAGAAGGAAAGACTAGATTTTAAAACTGACATATAAAGTTTAAGACTGGTTTTGTCTTGATATTTTGGGCTCCTCCAGAGATGTAAATTAAACAACTAAGTGTCTTTTGATCCTTTCTGAATACATGAATACATGTTTACATGCTAAACATAGAAGGTGGGTTCTCTCTCTCTCTCCCCCCACTTCTTTTTTTTTTAATCCCTTTCTTGACCACACAACTTTATGCTAGGATTATGTTAAATTCAAAGCCCCAAAATTTAATGCCCAACAGCTGTTATCACCCACACATCAAGATTACCACAAATGTTCCAGCCACAAAAATCTCTAAGCAAGTTAGGAGGCTGTATGATTTTATAGTTTAATTAAGCAGAAAACAAGCTGAACTTGTTTCCTTGAGTTTTACTCTACATGAATTATCTTAAATACTCCCCAAGAAAAAGACAGGACTATTGATTGAAAACAAATACCATATACAGTAATGAAGAATTAATTCATTCTTCTTACTTACAAATATATTTATCTTTTGCACGTTGGTAACCCATGTAGAACCAAGTCTAAATCTAAATCCTACTTCTACAACTCTGTCACAAATTAACCACACTTCAGCTAATAATGTTCCTTAGGAGAACAAATTTGGTTTTCATATTGACATGTGATACACACTGTGTCCAAAATTACTAGATCTATGATTCAATCAATTAAGTAAATAGATTTTAGTAAGCATTCTATACAAAGCACTGCTAGGATCAGTGATATTTATGGAAAAATAATTGGAACTATGATCACTTAGCTCGTTAGCTAGGGAATATGAAGGTCAATAAAAAATACAAGCACATATTATTAATAACTGTATGCTAACTTATTCAAAACTATCAAGGTTTTTTTTTTTAATTCTTTAACTTTATAGATTTTTTTTAAAGGCAAGCTGAAAAGAAAAATCAAGCAGGTATCAGACTTCTACCATAAATGCAAGAAGATAATGGAAGAAAATAAATACATTCTGAGACAGGTTAAAACGTGTGACAAAAAATTTTCTATTCAAGGAAGTTGTTATTTGTTAGAGAAGGAAAGTTGGAAAATAATTCTTCAGATATACAAGAGGTCCAAAAGATTTTCATCCATGTAAATTCTATTCCATGTAAACTTACTGAAAAAGTATTCAAAGACACACTCCACTCAAACACAAAGCTAATCAAAATAAGAGCCCAAACATGGAGAAACTCCAGTATTCAAAGCCTAGGAATGAGCCCTGAAATACATAACAGATTCAAAATAATTGTTGAAAGCATGATGGCCAAAATCACAAATTTCATTTTTCTGTATTAAGTGCTTTTCTAATTTAGTAATATTGAATTAGTTAACCACGCCTGAGATGAGATATTTTACAAAGGCTCCCAGTTTAAACATCTATTTTCTGATCATGCCTTGGTCTATAAAACTTAATAGACATAAAAAAGACCAGAATAAACATCAAATACCAGGACATACATATCACATTCCTGCATGTGATTCCTCTATTGTAAATATGTCAGTTCGTCCACAAATTAAATTAGGAACTATAATGTCATTCTTTTCAAAATTTTAACAAAGTTCTTATGAAACATGACGTTTTTCTAAGGAAATGTTGGAAATGAAGTAGTAATAAATAGATGAAAATTCCAAAAATCATTTAAACTGAAGACTAAGAAGAGAGAAACTAAAATATCAGATATTAGAATATACTATAAAGTGATGATAGTTAAAACAGTGTGCAATAGACAGAAGGAAAATAATGAATAGAACAGCAAGCCTAAAAACAGCCAAAGTTTATAAAGGTAGCATTTCAAATTAGTAAGAAAAAGATTAACTAATGGGATAAGTGAACAACCTTTGGTGAAAATACACAATATCAGGTTTCTATCTTATACTAAAAGAACGATACTGTAAGAAAATAAAAAATAATAACTAGTAGTGGAATGGAGATTTCATAACAGAAAACAAACAAAAAAAGGCTCAACAGATAAAATTACATAAAACTAAAGCTCCTACATATCAATGCAAGGGACAAAAAAGGGCATTTCACAAAAAAAGACTAAAATGGTCAAAATATTGCAAATCAAAACAATAAGATATCAATTTTTCCTTTTTATATTAGAAAAA
>NW_017731464.1:475932-477694 GCF_001890085.2 Hipposideros armiger | reverse complement strand
ACTGCCTCACCCAAGAAGAGCGCAATGATGATACCACCATGGGCCAGTGAAGCGACATCCTCCGCAACTCGACTGAAGAACAAAAGGACAGCAACTTGTCTGTTCCCCTTCCCCCGATTTCCCAACGCTGTTCCCTCCCTCAATTCCCCAATAAAATCTTAAAAAAAAAAAAAAAAAAAAAAAATCTGGGAAGGAGCTTTGGTTATCACAATATTTGGTAGGTAGCCAGGCCCTACCGGAGTTATTAGGCAGGGCTGCGGATGCTAGACATCCTGAAATGTGTGGAGTAGTCCTGCAAAAGGAAGAAATGTCTCACATCATTCTCAACTATCTGATGCCCCCATGCACATTCGTGTAAGCCAAATAATTGTCTGTAATTAGTTATGTGAACCCATAACTTAAAGCTTTTGTACAGCTTTAATATACACTGAACTTTCAGAAATGTAATCGCTATGTAAATTGAGAGAAAACTATATGTTCTGTGGTTTGTTCAGAACTTTACAAAGAGTTGTTCACTAATCCAGAAACTTTAGCATCAATGGTAACACCGCTTATGGTATTTAAAATGCAAATACAGCGTGCTGGCAGGAGTCTACATTATAGGTATAATATGGAAGGGTAACAAGGATCTGACTATTCCATTATGTCTTCCATATATTCCATTATGTCTTCAAGCATTTTCAGATAGAAATGCGTAATTTTTTTAACTATGACATTTTTGGGTTCATTCATTAAAATATCTATAAACATGTGATGCAAAACTTGAGCAATTCTTTTACATACATGTCCAGAATTTGTAATATTTTACTAAAACAAAATACAACAGACCTAAGAAAAGGAGGTAACTTCAGACTGCGGAGATAAAATAAGACCCCCGTTCCTGAAGCAAAGGTCCCCTCCCAGAGGGAGGGCCAGAGTCCACCATGGTAATACCTCCTACCCCGTTTTATAAGCATTGGTTTCCAATCACTAATTATTCCCTTAGGATTGAAGGGAGTATCAGAAGAGACCAAATAGGGAGATGTCTAGTAAGAGCCCCACTGGAGTAAGCTACTTAATAAACACTTTTAAAAAGACAGTGGCTCAGGTCTATTTTCTGAACCCACTTTTTTTTTTTTTTTTAGGAATTATACAGCACCAGTCTTAAATGGTGCCTGCTTCAGTTTCATTCATGCACATCAGAATGGATTATAATGACAATACTGTCCAAGTCAATAAATTGTGTCATAATACAACTTTTACGCTATAATAATCTTTTATTGTAAATCATTTTCCATTTCTTTCTCCTTTCTACTACAGTCAGGATATTATATTAGTTTTTGAATTATGTATATAGGTTGATTATATTATCTATGAATTTTATTTCAGCATTGTAAAGTGGCATTACAAAATATTCTTTACAAAAAGGCAGCATTAGGTCTGACAAGGTTGAACCGGTCCATTTATCTAGATCATCTCTCCTCCCATGAGATTCTGCAATAGTCTGTCAGTTAGCTCCCTTTCCATGTAATCTGGCTATCACAATACTTACAGTAAGCCTGCCTAGAACACAAACATGTCATGTCCCTCTTCTGTTCATACACATCTGACAGGACTGACAGGAAGAAGTCCAAATTCCTCAAAATGGCCTTCAAAACCCTTTGTAATATGGTACTATTATTTGCCCAAAGATCTTTCTTTTCAGGAACTTGCTCTTCCCCTCATACTGAAAACCTTCATATGGAAGAACCTGAAACACCTCTCTCTTCTGGCTTTCCTATTT
>NW_017731464.1:472179-475872 GCF_001890085.2 Hipposideros armiger | reverse complement strand
CTAGGTGCAAAGACCAGAATTTGAAATACCACCAAACTGAGAGTAAATGTACTCTTTTTGTTCCTGTTGTTCTTCTAGCCTGAACTCCAAGTACCAGAAACCTGGAAATGGGCGATGAAGCTCCAGGAACAGCTCTTTGGTTTTGGCTTAAGGAGAAGGAAAGGGACAACTTAATGCTCAGAGAGTACCAAGTATCTCATCCTTTTTCTCTTCCTCTCCTCCATCCCACCACAGCCTATAAAGCAATCTCCAAGCAATAGTGGCGCTATTCACTACTGGGAACCCGTAAGAGCTAAAACTCTAAGGGAGAGGGAACTTTCCCTCCAAACAGTGAGCAGTGGTTCTGAGAGGGCAGGGCCAAACCCCAGTGCTTTTTCATTTCTCTCTGTCCTCCCACTGTTTGGCTGAGGATGAGGAGGCAGTTGGAGAAGTCCACAGCAAAGCTGAGTAACAAAAACCCCAGCTTTCTAGCCAAATGATTTAAAAAAAAAAAAAAAAAAGCCCTACGGGACTGAAAAGTATCTAGTCAATACAATCAGACAAGAATGAGAAATTAAAGGCATACGGACCAGAAAGACAAAATTAAAACTGTTGCTATTCACTGATAACACAATTATCTACCTAGAAAAATACCAAAGAATCTTAAAAAAGAAACCCTCTACAACAAATAAGTGAATTTGGCGAGTTTGCAGGACATAAAGTCAACACATAAATATCGAATGTGCTTCTATAAAATATCAGTAAACAATTGGAAACCAAAAAATTTAATATCATTTACAATAGCTTAAAAAAACAGGAAATAATTGTTATATATCTAAAAAACATATCAAGATCTATATGCTGAAAACTACAAAACACTAATGAAAAAAATCAAAGGAGACCTAAATAAATGGAAAGACCACCATATTCAGATTAGAAGGCTCAATAAAGATGTTGTTTTTCCCCA
Organism: Hipposideros armiger; assembly: GCF_001890085.2. Lineage (NCBI taxonomy): Eukaryota > Metazoa > Chordata > Mammalia > Chiroptera > Hipposideridae > Hipposideros > Hipposideros armiger. Next base: position 474,926 of record NW_017731464.1, on the reverse strand, counting down.
AATTGAACCATACATTCAATGAATTACAATTAAAATCCCAGCAAGATTTTTTGTAGATGTAGACAAGCTGATTTTAAAACTATATGAAAAGGCAAAGGAACTAGAATTTTTTTTAATTATGGAACAAGAAGGATAAAGTGGGAGGGATTATACTAACAGATTTTAAGATTTACTTTAAAGCTACAGTTTATTATTGGTGAAGGGATAGACATATACATCAATGAAACAGAAATGACAGAAAGAGGCTCACACAACATGACCATTTGATTTTTGACAAAGGTGCAAAAACAATTCAATGGAGAAAAGATAGTCTTTTCATCAAATGGTATTGGAACAATGACATCCCTATGAAAAAACAACAACAAAAGACTTTGAACTTAACCTTGTAACTTACATAAAAATTAACTGAAAATAGATCACAATACTAATTTCAAAACAAAAACCATAAAGTGTTTTATAGAAGAAAATCTTCGCGGCCTAGGATTAGGCAAAGAGTTCTTACACATGACACGGAAATCATGACCCATTTTTTTTAAAGCTGATAAACTGGACATCAGTATTAAAAAGTTTTGCTGTGTAAAAGGCACTATTAAAGAAACTTAAAAACAAGCTACAGACTGGGAAAATATATCTGCAAGTTCCAGGTCTGACAAAGGACTTGTATCCAGAATACATAAAGATCTCCCAAAATTCAAAATAAATAAACAAACAATCCAATTTAAAAATAGGCAAAATATCTGAGCAGACGGTTCACCAAATAGACACCTGGGTGGCATGAAAAGACGCTCAAGATCATTAGCCAGTATAAACAGGTGAATTAAAACCATGACAACATATCACTACACATTTCAGACTTACAGGAAAAAAAGCTGACAATTCCAAGTGCTGGGAGGATGGAGAGCAACTGAACTCTCAGACATTCCTGGTGGGGAATTCTGGAAAGTTTGGCCATTTCTTTAAAAGTTAAATATATACCTACCCTACAATCCAGCAATTTCACTACAAGGTATTTATCCCAGATAAATGAAAACTTCTATCACACAAAATTCTGTACACAACTATTCATAGCAGCTCTATTAAAAAACTAAATACAACCCCTTCACAGCTGGTTGGATAAACAAGTTGTGGTACATCCATACAACGGAATAATTCTCAGCAATAAATAGGAGTGAACTATTGATACATGTGACAATTTGGATGAATATCAAAGGCATTATGCTGAATGCAATAAGCCAGTCTCAAAAGTACACATATGTCTGATACCTTTTATATGACATTCTAATGAGACAAAACTACACAGATGGAGAACAGATTGGTGGTTTTCAGGAGTTGGGGTGGGGAGAGGATTATAAAGGAAGCATACAAGGGAGTTTTAGAAATCAACAGAAAAATGGATGGAAAATCCAAAAATACTTGAAGATTAGAAAACACACTTCTAAATAACATATGAGTCAAAGAGGAAGTCTCAAGAGAAATTGAAAAATATTTCATACTAAATAAAAATGGAAGTACTATTTATCAAAATTTAAGGAATGCAGAAAAAGCAATGCAATGCTTACAGGACAATTTATCGCTTCTGATTCCAAGTATATAACATTATAGAAAAGGCAAAACTATGGAGATAGTAAAAAGATCAGTGGTTGCCAGAGGTTAAACAAGGAGTGGAAGGGAAATGAATAGGTGGAACAGAGGAGATTGTTAGGGCAGTGTAACTATTCCCTACGGTCCACTTAATGGTGAATACAAGCCATTACATGTTTGTTATTGCACATACTTGTTATTTATATTGTTATAAAATCCATAGACTATATATCACAAAGAGTGGTCCTAATGTAAACTATGGACTTTAGTTAATAAGAACATATCAATTTTGGCTCATCAATTATAAAAAATGTACCACATTAATTCAAGTCCTGAAAGGGTATACAAGAACTCTCCGTACTTTCTGCTCAAATTTTCAGTAAACCTGAAACTGCTCTAAAAAATAAATATTATTAATTATTTTAAAAGGAGAAAAAAGCCACCATTATTCAAATATGGAAAAATAGTTACAAATCCTGGAAACAATAGTCACCAAGAACAATGCAGCAACCAAAAGTTCCAGCCACTACAAGTGGCCAAGAATTCTTACAATGCTCAGGCAACAAGTGGGAAATTCATTGCCAACCTTCCATTACCCAAAATGTAGCTGTAATCTAAGCTAATAAAAGCCATTCAATTTTTCATAAAATAAGAGAGAGAAACGAAGTCAAAGAAATGACTCTGATTTATAAAGGGAGTGGGTACCATTTTCATCTATTTGTTTTTATATGATTCAGGGCTCCAAAAAATATGAGGAATTAACACTAAAACAAATATATCATTACCACTGGGATCACAAATTATTTAAATGTACACCCATACAATTACAGAAACACCAAGCCAAAGAGTATCATTTCCTGATGATTCATAAAACGTTCCAACATGACACTATAATCCACCATAAGTTTCTCCTAAAAGTTCTTTAAAATGAGGAGCACCAAAAACAAAGAGATCAAGAATGCTATTTATTATGCCTTCAATGGTGGTGGGGGGAACTCTATCTTTTGTGGTGGGGAGGCCATTTAAGAAATCTGGGGGACCGGCCGAGTGGTGCGTTGTTTACCGAGTGGTGCGTTGTTTAAGAGTTGGCTTGGGATGCCAACTCTGAGCAGCAGAGCCCCAGTTCAGATCCCACATGAGGGCCAGTGACGCTGTGCCCTCTACAG
>NW_017731464.1:460342-470129 GCF_001890085.2 Hipposideros armiger | reverse complement strand
AAGACCACCGGAAAACAAAAAGATATTTACATTACGATTCATAACAGTAGCAAAATTACAGTTATAGAGTAGCAATGAAAATAATTTTATGGTTGGGGGCACCACAACATGAGGAACTGTATTAAGGGTTCGCGGCATTAGGAAGGTTGACAATCGCTGCTCTAGGTGATTCCATCCAGTTCTGTGATGAGTCCCAACATTATATGACCAGCTTAGGCCTGTCCCTGAACCCCTGACTCATAAATGTCATCACTCTCATCAACACCTCTCCTGGGGTGTCTTATAGGCATCTCAAAATTAACATATCCCAAATCAAACTCATGACTCAGTCTTCCAGCCCCTCCTCCCCCACCAAAACCTACTCCACACACATTCCTCTTCTTGGTAAAGAGCAATTCCACTCTTCACACCATTCACACCAAAGCCTTAGAGTCATTCTTGATCTCTCTTTATCCTACAACCCACTTAATCCACTTGTTGATTCTATACTCAAAATATACTAAATCCAGAGTATAATCCTTCTCACCATCTCCACCATTGTAGCCTGGTCTAAGCTACAGTTCTCTTGTGCCTGTATTATTAAATTGGCCTCCTACCTGGTCTTCTAATGCCACTTTCACCTTCTTTGCCCATATTCTACACAGCAGTGAGAGTGCAATATCCAAAGGGTCAAAAAAGTGATCTATCCTTAGATCCCAGAAGGGATCTAAAACCCTCCAATGGATTCCTTATCACACGAAAGTCAGTCCTTGCCTAACTCTCAAGACCTACACCTGTATCTACCGCATTAATAGTAGTATCTGATGCATAGCAGATACTCAATACTCAGTTACCGATGGAACAAAAGAGTTTGTTAACATTTAAAACGTCCCTTCAATTCAAAGTAATAGTGAAGAAGGACTATTCCATTAGAAGAAAGTTTAGATTATATGACTTTAAAAGTTTCTTTCACCACTTTGATTTTATGAATCTGTGATTGCTTTTTTCCAGTGAATTTCATTAGGAAGTCTCATTCATCCCACTTGCCTATCTCCAAGTTTGGTCCTTTATACCTCTGCCAATCAAGCATACTCCCCATCTCCCTTCAATGACACCATTCTTCTTCTGAGATTTCTCTCAGGTCTTGCTCTACGATTAAGGTAGTCCTGTCTTTTACAGATGATCAAGCTCCCCACCTTCAATATTCTTTCAAATCCAGAGTCCCATCTCTTATACAGAGAATTCTGTTAATTAATGATCTTGGGCCAAGCGCTATCTAAACTTTCGAGGTTCTTCACTTACTTTTCACACTCTTGTACACATATTAATACAAGATGCAATTATACAAATGCCCGTTTATTTCAACCATTTATATTTATCCAATAGTAATGCTTCCTAAACCTTTGTAAAAGCTGTGCAACTGACTGAAAGACAATATTAAACCGACAGTGTTTAATATTGTGTTTATCAGTTTTAGCTTACAAAGGCCTAGAAGGTAGACAGTGTCAATTTAACTAAATTGCCCAATGCACAATAATAAATGTGTTTAGTAATAATGATGTTTGAATGCTTCCTAAATGTATTCCTTTCATATCTTTAGGTTAATATCAACCTCAGTTGTAGATCTCTTCTATCCCTTCTACAATATCAGATTGACATGTTTCTTTACATGCCATTCAAAACAAGCACAACTAAAATACCTTGCTCCACCATAATATATACAAATATGTACCCAACATTCAATCCAGAGGAGAATTATTGATAAATGATATATGATCACAGCATATCACTAACTGGCTCTTTGAACTTTATCCTGGCTTTCATATCTGTAACTTTGTAATGTAAAATTTCCATAGCTGATTTAAAATATATTTTAAGGGCCGGCCAAGTGGCGCATTGGTTAAGAGCTGGCTTGGGACACCAGAGGGCCCTGGTTCAGATCCCACATATGAGGGCCAGTGACACTGCCCTCTACAGCTAAGATGCTGAACAACAGCTCAACCTGGAGCTGGGCTGCCATGAGTCGCCAGTGACAGCATACGCTGCAGCTCCTGTGGCAGTGGGTTGCCATGGGCTAACGTGTGTAGCCAGCAGCCAGCGTGAGCGGCCAGCAGCCGCAGTGAGCGGCCGTCCAGAAGCCGGCGACTGATCTGCCTCGCCCGGGAAGAGCGCAATGATGGTGCCAACTTGGGCCAGTGAAGCAACGTCCTCCACAACTAGACTGAAGAACAAAATGACAGCAACTTGTCTGTTCCCCTTCCCCCAATTCCCCAGCGCTGTTCCCATCCCCCAAGTCCCCAGTAAAAATCTTTAAAACAAACAAACAAAAAAAGAAGTAGGTTAAATAGACTCAGAGATGTAAGGGAAAAAAAAACTGATGGTTGCTAGATGGGAGGGGGATGAGGATGGGGGAGAAGGTGAAGGGATTAGAAAGTTCAAATTGGTAGTCACAAAATAGTCACGGGAATGTGAAATACAGTATGGGGAATATAATCAACAAAGTTGTAAAGATTATGTAAGCTGCCAGATGGGCATTGGACTTATCAGGGGGATCACTTCATAGACTGTGTAGATGCCTGACCAACGCGCTATACACCTGAAGCTGAAGTAGAATAATATTGAATGTCAACCATGAATATATATATATATATACATACACACACACACACACACACACACACACAGTCACGGGATGTGGAGTACAGCATAGGGAATATGGTTAGTGGTATTTCAACAGCTATATACAATGTCAGAGGGGTAGTAGATTGGGGGGCTATCACTTTGTGAGAGGTGTAAATGTCTAACTATTATGTTGCTTTGTACACCTGAAGCTAATAAAAAAAAAAAAGAAGTAGGTTTTTAATGTTTGAGGGGAAAAAATCAGGTTTGCTTATGATAAGTCATTTTTAGTCTTTAGAGAATGCCCTGGCCATTTTCTTTCTCTCAACTCAACCTCTCAAACAATTTTTTTAAAAGGTTCAAACACTACAAAGCATCTGATTTAGCGAAAAGCACTTTAAATACCTCTCCAAGTACTCCCCACTGGATCAAAATGTCACAGAAATGTTGTAAACACTATCAGTCATGTTCCAGGGAACAATTTAAACAAACATTGTTTTGCTCTTTTGTCTGGAAAAGCAATTTCTGAAGTGAAGAGTTCAAAACTTTTAGTCCTACATACTATGCAGTAAGAAAAAAAATACATCTTTTAAGCATCAGAAGCAGAGTACACAATAGGCTTTGTCTTGTTAAACAAAAGAACATGCTTTTCCTTTCGATCATTTCCAGCTGTATGATCTGGCCCTCATGGAATCAGAAATTAACAGCATATGGCATCTGGCTACCTGCACAGACGGCACAGAAAATCTGAAGCCTTCAATAAGATTAACAGGTCTAGAGGTTGAAAGCAGAGGGGGAACCACCAAATACTACTTCTAAAACAGAGACAATAGCCCTCACTAAAAGAAGGCAAGAAAAACCATCCCTATCTAATCAGATGTCAACTGTATTCTTGAGAAATGACTCAGATCACCAGATTTTCCTGCCTCCTAGGCAGCTGAAGAAGATACCACCACTGTCTTGGTTCCCAACCAAGGCAGCAATTGATACAAAAAGAAAAATGTAGTGGTTCTGGGTTAACCCACCTTATGACACATCAGAGTGATGGATGTCTTGGAAACCAAATGAACCAGAAACCAGAAAAACTCAAATTACTTATCATTCTTATCATAAGCCCCTCCTAGTCTTAGTACCAGAATCTCAAAATACATAGAATCTTGGACTAAAAGGTCTTCAAAGGTCTTCCCAAATAAAGCCATTCCAGACAAAACATTAACTTACCTTTCTATTAAGATCAGTGGACCAAAAATCTGCTAGCTCTTGGAGTATATTTGTGTTTAGGAATCACTAACCTGATTCTCAGCTGGCAGAACATAAACCTTCGACCTTCTTCCTGTAGTTCAACAGGTTGGGGGAATGTATGCAAGATAGTAAAAAGATAACTTAAGTACCTTCAAACTGATAAGAAATAGTTGCTCAAAACACTCAAGACTGATCTTTTCCAGCTCCTCCTCAACTCTTTCTTCTACAGCTTCAGGCACTCAACACCTTCAAGTATACTCCTTTTCACACTTTTAATCCTGTTTAATACTTTTATTTGGACCCTCTCCAAAGCATTACACATTGAGTTTCAGTGGGCCTGAAAGTCAAACAATAGTATATTCCTTGACAGTTTACTTCATAACTCCTAGAGGAGAGAAAAAATATAATTTACTAATAAATATTATGAGACGTCGGCTTAAAGTAATTTCAGAAATAAAGCTTAATTCTGCCCTCAAGCATGTGGATCTCATAAAAGAGTTCTTCAACAGTGCCTTAAGTGAAGACAGAGGAGAAAACCCAAACACATTCAAAGGCAGAATTAAAATTTCATAAAGACATACATTTCAGAACAGACAAAATAAAAAAAGATGGGCTATCCATGAGAGAATTACTTTAATATGTTTAAGGCATACATGGTCTAAGGACAATCAACCACTAGAATTTCCCATATGTCAAAAACTCCTTCAGTGACTATGGGAATTGCTAGATTCTAGTAGTGCTACCTAGGTTTAAAAAGAAGAAAAACTTAAAAGAATAAGTCTATTTGTCAGATTCTCCCTCTCCCCACAGTTCTCACCAGGACCCTGACAGCCTGACAACATCAATGTATTACACACCCCGAGGCACTAGGTCAACTGCAGGAATCTATGTATCACAGCTGCTAATGTTTTATCTTCACTTGAAATTTCAGAAATGCAAATGTAATGCACCAACAGCTGTTCACACTTTCAGGGTCTTTGTTGTGTTTCTTTTTTTTTTTGTAAAGCTGGTCATGAAATGTGGCTTGCTAAACATCTGTAACATGATTATCAATTTCTGTTTCAATGCCTATAAATGCTGCTGCCACTAGTGAACAATCCTATTTCACTGCCCAGTAGTGAAACAGTAAGGCTGGATTGGCACTGGTTCCCTGGAAAAGACCCTAGCAAATTTTCATCATGTGCAGTGATTGAACATTCACACTGCACAACAATCTGATGTATGCACATGCACGTTGGTGTATCTATACATACATGTAATACTGCAAATAATTTCAGAGCACTAATGGATCTCCTGGGCCTAGAGTTCATGGGCCCCAGATTAAGAACTCCAGTTCTAAAAACAAAAATTTTAAGTAAACAAAGGACATGTGGGTCTCTTAGTTATAATCTGTCAAGATTATGTTTTAGGGAGTGTATTTTCAATGACAGAGAAAGGAAGTGTGGCAGAAAGAAAAAAGTTTCTAACATTAAAATGGTAATTCCATGGGACTTCGCTGATGGTATAAAAGTTGTAAAATGAATTGGGAAGAAGTAACAGAAAAATGAAGTGGACATTTATAACTGGAGAAAAAATTTTGAAAAAGAGAGAAAAGGAGCTTTGAAATTATTAAATCTTTGAAGCTTAAAGAAATAACAACAGAAGATTTCAAAAGAAAAATGGAATAAAATCAATGTTTAGCTGGAAACAATGACTCTGGTAGTACTAGTGATGGTGACCAGCCCTGTAGAGTGTAGAAATTAAGATCACATACTCTGAACAGGATTGGACCCTGGACCAAAATAATTTTTTTTTCTTTTATAAAATTTGAATAAAGTCTGTAGATTGAATAATATGAATATTAATTTCCTGATTTTGATACTGTGATTATATAATAGAATGCATTTTTTAAAGGAGGCATTATGAGGGCTGGCTGAGTGGCTCAGATGCTTAAGAACTCATTCAAGAGTGCGAGCTCTGAGCAACAGGGTCGCCGGTTTGATTCCCAGCCCGAGCTAAGCTGCCACTAAGCTGTCAACAGGTGGCAGGTTGGCTCAGCTAAAAAAAAATTAATAAAAAAAAATAAAGGGGGCATTATGTCTTCAACTAACTCTGAAAGCATTTGGAAAAAAATAACAACGTGTATAATTACATGTACAGAGAGAAGGATAAAGCAAACATGGTAAAATGTTAATATTTGGGAAATCTGTATATATGGACTTGTTTGTACTATTTTTGTAACTTTTCTTTAGGTCTGAAATTATTTCAAAATAAAAATAAAAATCATGTACTCTGGAGCAAGCTACCTAGGTTCAAATCCTGGCTCTGTCACTCACTGGCTACATAACTTTGAGCAACAAAGTTTTTTAACCTCTCTTTGCCACCACTTCTTCATTTGTAAAATAGGGATAATATAGCATTACCTTAAGTGTTGTAAAGAATAAAATGATAATGAGATAATTCATGTAAATTGTTTATTAGAACAGTCTAACGAACTAAGTAGGACTCAAATTATTGTTATTATTCCATTCCAAATATCATCCTTATTCCCTCCCCCTTTCATCCCACCATTCTCTGTCTTAGACCCAGCCAATTTCAGAAAGAAAAAGAAAAAAAGACAGAAACAAACATGGAAAAAGTCATGGTTTTTCATTTTTAGTTTCAAGTTTACAAATCTCAGTGTAGGCTCTCTGCCTCCGGGCTGGTCATCCATTAGCCCACTGTCTGATTGCTGTCTCACACACACACACACACACACACACACACACACACACACACACGACTCTCTACACACAACTCTGATAGGTCGATGCCTTTCTTAAAACCCTCAATGTTAGCTTTAAGAATAAAATTCTAATTCCTTTATTACATAAATCCCATCATGACTTAGTTACAACATACCTCTTTGTTCTCACCTCTCAAAACACCTCCACAAATCTACCCTTCAATCAGGTCTCAATGAAGTAGTTGTACTTCTCTGAATACAAACTTTCAATCACTGAAATAATCTTCTCTCCACCTACAACAGGCACTCACCCTTATTTATTTACCCAACTCATATTCACCCTTAAAATTTATCTCAATAGGATGCTGGCGCTCTGAGCACACGAACCCTAGGCACATGCCACCACCACACTGTCATCCTATAACCACTGATTACTCTATCATGCTCAGCAGGTTCTAAGCTTCTTAAAGGTTAGCACTTGTCTTGTGTTTCAATTACAAGCACAAAATCTAACATCATAGAGGCTTTCAAATAGTGTTGAGTGAATGAATCTCCTGACAAGAAATTCTAATACATGTGTACACATAGGAGAATCTACTGAGAAGCAAATGAAAGCATTTGTCAAACGTAGAGGGCTAATGCTTAAGTCAAATCTATACTTTTAACTGAGTACATAAAATGTTAGCCATGTATGTTTTGATCCTAAAAATAGCTCTGTGCTCAGAAAAAGTAGATGGCAGTGTAGTTTTGTAACAAAGGGTATCACCCTCAACACCTGTTCATGGAGTGTTCCTAAAAAATACCAGTCGCAACAATACTGTGGTTGTAATTTGTTAAAAACAAAACTAATAAGTGAAAATGCTTTTGCTGCCAGGGGTATACACTATACAAAATAACAACTCTTCTAAGTCCCTTCTCTCCACTACCCTTGAAATAGGACAGCCTAATTTTAGTTCATAAAATGATTTCTAACCAGAGTATCTGAATTTAAAAAAGAAAAAAAAAAACCTAATACAATCTGTCTGAGAAGGCTTTTAATCTTGTTAGTCACAATGCCTGGTTAATTCCTAAAATCCAAGTCTTGACCAGAGTTCTCTTTCGCACCATGAGTTGGGCAAAACACATGGCGAAATAAAAAAAGGTGCTGGAAACAGGCCCTTGAGCGTATGAAACACAATGGAAATAACGTTTGAAAACAGTATCCTTCCCAGCTGGGTAAGAAACAGGAAGGCTCTCACCATCTGCTCTTTCTTCCTAAGATGCCTTTTTCACAAATGGAAAGACTGACTTAATAGTTATTCCACTCAAGAAACAAGATCCCAGAGTGAAGATCACAATTTAAATTAGATAAAATTCAGACAGTAGTAAGAAAAAAATAAATACACAAGCTCCTAGACATATTTTATTGCTTTTTTCAATGTTATATTCTATACCTCCTTTTTCTCTTTTTTCCTTTTTTCATTGCTATCCTTTCTGTAAGAAAAATCAGTAAGAAGCTTCTTGAAAGAAACCATATTTTAGAGTAATTCTAAAAGGAGAGATGATGGGCTTGCATACAAACCACAGGGTGACAATAAGAGATAAGAAGAAAGCACATGAGAAAACCAACTATTCACTCATTCGATAATTTTAAAAGATTTAAGACTTCTAGTGACAAAATTACCAAGCATTAATATTTGAACTGATTTGGTTCTGACTTTATAAAAATAACTAAGAAGAGATCCATCCTGAGTCCATATACAGTTGAACTAAAAAGGTTAGGAAGTTATTCCATGGTACTGCTTTACAACCTGACTCTTCACATCCTAGTGTGGGATTACATGTCAACCCTGGAAGAGACATACCCTCTATAATTATTCTTTCTTTCAATGAACCTTCATAAAGTTCTCATGCAATTCTAAGGTTCTCTGGAACAACCTTTGAAAACCACATTCCAACTGCAACATATTTACTACATACTTCTTAGAATACCAAACTCATCAAAATTTGGCAATCTTGCTGCACAGGTATCCCAACTAAGAACTGACCAGCAAGAGTCATATTAAATCCGACTTAAAAGAATTCTGCACAAACCACCACACACTCTCTGTACTCTCTGGGGGGGTAAAAAAATTACTTTGAAAGCTTTTAGTAACTGATTCAGTTTCACTAGATTATGAGTTCCTAGAAGGCAGAACTATGTCTTTTTTTTTTATTCTCTACCTTCCTAAACCTTGCCCACCTAGTGCCTAACATAGAGCTTGATACATAAAAAAAGGGCTGTTTTCAAAATATTCGAGCGGCCAGCCAAGTGGCTCAGTTAGTTAAGAGTTGGCTTAAGAATGCGAGCTCTGAGCAACAGGGCTGCTAGTTCGATTCCCACATGGGCCAGTGACACTGTGCCCGAGCTGAGCTGTCACTGAGCTGCCAACAGGTGGCAGGATGGCTCAGCTGGTGTAATAACAAGATTGCCTGTTCCATGGTGGGCTACGCTGACCCACAACTAAGACTGAACTCGGCACCTTGAGCTGAGCTGCCACCCGAATGGCTCAGTGGACAGAGTGTACACTCTTAACAACAAGGCTGCTGGGTTCAACTCCTGCATGGGATGATGGCTACGCCCACCCACAACTAAGACTGAACTCAGAACCTTGAGCTGAGCTGCCGCCCGAATGGCTCAGTGGACAGAGTGTACACTCTTAACAAGGCTTCTGGTTCTGTTGCGGTGAACCCAGACAAAGTGATAGGGCACCAAAGCGTGGGAAGCAACTTTTATTAATGCTGGCACTGGCTCAGCGAATTCACATCCAGAGGCTGAGCCCCAACCCGGGTGGGGCTCGGGGCTATATACCCTGAAGTTTCCAGGTTGGCAGCTAAGATTTATTATTAGAACATGTGGTCATTGTGCCAGTTCCTGACTGGCTCTTGGGTGAGGTAGGAATTTGGAAATGTTAAACGCAGAAGTCTTGATGATCGTACAGTCCAGGAACGTCTTTGTCTGAAACCCACGCGAAATCCTTAGTGACCACATGGTCTGGAAAGGCCTTTGTCTAGGGCCCACTGCCACAGTTCGACTCCTGTATGGGATGGTGGCTACGCCCACCTGCAACTAAGATTGAACACAGCACCTAGAGCTTAGAAGCCACAAGCTGCCGATGGGAAGTCAGATGGCGACTGGCGCCCTCCACAACGAAGACTGAAGAACAACAACTTGGCTGGTCCTCTTTCCCAATTCCCCAATTAAAATTTATATATATATATATA
>NW_017731464.1:441856-460327 GCF_001890085.2 Hipposideros armiger | reverse complement strand
TATATATATATATATATATATATATATATATATTCAATGTCCAGAAATAGAGGAATAGTTAAAAGCATGGTATTTATATAGTATAATAAACTATTTCAAATTATTTGGTAGATTTATACTTATGGACATTAAGTATGTCTAAGATGTGAATAAAAAGGCTATAATTTGTATGTATAGCTTAAGCCTGGTTCTGTAAATATGTATATACTGACATGCGTATACACATAAATGACTGCCATTTTTCCACAGGTAAAAATCTAATCTTTTCACCAAAAGGTAATCTGTGGACAGTGGGATTTTTTAATGATTCTGACATCCTGTTTACATACATCTTTATATAGTTTATAAAAATTCTAAATAATGAATATCAATCCTTCCCACAGATGTCAAAACAATAATAATGTTTTCATGTTGGAAAAAGGTCTACTAAACTTAAATTTCTAAACCAACTACTATTCTTCTTCCCAAATCCCTGAAGTGACTTCAGTTCTGGTATCCCATGAGTCATTGCTCCTTTTGTAACTTGCCTTATCATTCTACCTGTCTTACTTTCCTTTTGTGTTTTCTTCATTCTTTGCTTCATCCACATCCAACAGCAGGGCAGAAAATCCACTATCTGGGCTATTATAACTTGTTTTCATGGCCCTTCCATCTCTTATTCCTCGTTTCCTACACTAAACCAAAATTAAATGTTGACCATAATGACATAACACTACACACCCACCAGAATGACTAAAATTAAAAAGACAATAACAAATGTCCGCAAGGAAACAGAGCCATTGAAACTTTCATATATTAATAGCAGAAGTATAAAATGATCCAACTACTTTGCAAGAAGGCTTGCAAAGCCTTTCATAAAATTCTAACCCAGAAGAAGTCCACTCCCAGGTACATTTATTTACCCAAGATAAATGAAACCTAAATCCACAAAAAGATATATTATACAAGGATGTTCATGTAGCTTTAGTCTTAACAGCCAAAAACTGAAACATCTCAAGTGTTCATCAATAGGAGAATCAATAAACATGTTAAATTCATACAAGAGAATAAAATTCAGCAATGAAAAAGAATGAACTACTGAAACATGTAACAGTATAGATGCATCCCAAAGTGTTTACCCTGAGTGAAAGAAGCCTCATATAAAATAGGACACGCTGTACTATTCCATTTACATGAAGTTCTGCAGCAGACAAGACTAACGCACGGTGGGATAAACGGTCCTCTGGGGGGGAGGAGTACAGGGCCGAGCGGAAAGGAGCACGAGAGAAGTGTCTGGGGGTGACGTTAATGTTCTGTATCTCAACAGGGGTTTAAGTTAAACAGATGTATCCATTTGCCAAAAATTCACTTCAGATTTGCATATTGTGGTATTTAAGATTTTCCTCAAAAGGAAAAAAATAAATACTGAACGCTAGCTAATGTTATGCATGCTGACGTGTTTTGGGATAAAGTGGACTGATGTCTCAAACTTACTTGGAAATGCATAAAAAGGATGTGATGGGTTGCTGGATGATAGATGAATAGATAAATGATAAAGCAAGTATTGTAGAATGTGACTTGTACAATCTAAGTGGTGGGTAAATATGGGTGTGAACTGTACAAGTCTCCCAACTTTTCCGTATGTTTGAAAGTTTTCAAAACAAAATGTTAAGCAGAAAGAAGTAAACTTTTTAAAAATCTGCAGTTCAAACATTTTGCTCAGTCTGCAGAGATAGACGGTCTCATTCTATGGCAAGCAATGTCCAATTTCCCTCTACCGAGACCACTAGGCAGACACACTCAATGTGCTACTTAGCACTGTAGTTGGAAGTAGAAAATTAGCAAGCTTGCCTGCAGGGAAGGTTGGTCCCAAAGGATGAACCAAACAGGAAACTTACTGGTGCAAAGCAATCAAAGAGCAATTACACTACCACTAACTGTAACGGCACCTTTGGTGACTACTTTCTGGAGTGAAAAAACCCACGGCATTTTCAACCAGGACAAATCCCTTTAGGGGACTCTGCCACCACCACCCAAATTCACTAGAGCAATTACACTACCACTAACTGTAACGGCACCTTTGGTGACTACTTTCTGGAGTGAAAAAACCCACGGCATTTTCAACCAGGACAAATCCCTTTAGGGGACTCTGCCACCACCACCCAAATTCACTAACATTCTTAGGCAGCTTTTCGTCCCTAAGTACAACCAGAAGTACCTTCTAACAAAAACACACACAGCTCTGAATTGTAGCATGGGACAGATTTATGGAATATGGAAGACATTAAAGTATTCGCTTTCTCTCTGAAAATAAAGAGCGCAGACTCATAAACAATGCCTGAAAGGCATTTCAGCAGCTTAATCCACACAGGACATGTTTTGCTTTTTGAGACAATCAGGAACTGTTGGGTACAGGAAGCCATAAACAATAAGAATTTGGCTTAAGAAGGGGAACAGAATAAATGTTTTTTATGGAAATCACTTAACATTTTTGAAGGAGTTTATTTATATGTGCAAGGTCTACAAGACACAACTTGTACATAAGCAGCAGTTCTTACAATACATCTAATATTGATTGACTTCTCACAACAGTGGCACCAGGCAGGACCAGTCTGTCAGCATCTCCATCAACAACTACATTCACTGGGCTTAATAATTCCTTTTCCAATTTTCTCCAGGCAGAGAAAACCACTTAGCTGGTTCTCAACATTCAAGCTCAGCCAAGAGTTTTTTCTTTTAAATTCCATCACACATAAAGTCTGGAGTTTCGAAAAGTGGATTTCCTTAGGAAGGCTCAGTCTTTTAAGTCTTAGAGGCAAAAGAGTCATGATAGAAAAACCACCCACAAAAATCTGTAACTTAACTAATATGCCATACACAAAGTTCACTGAGGCAATAAAGTTTAGGAGCATAAAGCAGACAGGACCACTGAAAGTGTTATTTTCAACAGGTATCTTAGAATGTACAATTTTGATCTGATAATCCTATTGAAGTAGAACAATTTATGAATAAGGCACAAAATTTTTTCCAAGGAGTAGTATCTGAAAAACTCCAAGGTTCAGAAATGAGGGATTAGTGTTTTGTTTTGAGAATTCTCTGCAACCATAAGCAAGACTCTGAATTCTTTATTTACCCCATCAATAAAATCAACCAAACTTTCTAAATTATTTATGTTCAAAGACTTTGACCTTCTCATATAAGCAATGGTAAATATTATTACCATAGTCATATTGCTCCCCACTATAAACAGCCCTGTACCATACATGTAAATAGTACCTACACGCCAAATGATGATATTCAACACAAATACACTAGACAAATAGAGAATACATATCCCATGCACACTAAAATCATAAGATCTTAGTTTCTTTCCCAACTTTCATTCTGTTTTGCTCACTCAATAGCATTTTATGAATAGTCTAGAAAGAAATAATTCCTTGAAGTGGCTTTCCTCAGAAGAGCAGAAAAATATAAACTGTTAACTACTGGGCAACCTACCATTTTATTCAATACTGCTGGCTGAACAGCCTCATTTATTATGTTTTCTTTGGTGAAAACTAACTTCTCTGACCTCAAGGCAAAGATGGCAGATTGAGCCTGTGGGCTGGGCTGAACTCCTTCCTCAAAACTCCACTAAAACAAAACCAAGACGTTTTTAAAAAGGCATAAACCCACAAAAATCAAAGAGTACATAAGAACCAATAGCAATAACATGTTGGAAGCTGGAAAGTAAAGGGCCCATTTGGTAACCAGACAAGGCAAGTAGTGGGAAAAGCCAAGTGGCAGCATGACTTGTATCGATTGGTAGCACCAGGTATCTCTGGAAGGGAAAGTAGAAAATGAAGTTTGAACAGGCTTAGTTGAAAGTCTGAGTAAGGAGCAACTGACCCTCAGATTCGCCTTTCTTACTTCATCTGGCCAAGAAAAGTACTTATCCTTCCTGCACCTTAGCAAAAGGCTAGGGATTTATTCTCTAGAGAAGAAAAAATGGAAGGTTCTGGACTGGGGGGTAGCTGTCACTATTGAGGAGATGAGTTATCATTCTGAAAAGGGGAAATAAGCATGAGAGTTTACATAATGAACTTTGAGATCCCCAATCTTTTATCCCACTTAGACTCATTAAAATGCTGGCAGGCAAGAGGGATTCTACAAACTTCAACTTGGGGTCATTTAACCAGCAGCCCCCCCAAAAAAATATCACCTATTGACAAAGGAAGTTTCTCCCCATGAAAAGCATCCCTCCAGATTACCCTACAGGTAAGGGAAGGATTGGGAGGATGTATTCGATGGAAGGATTAGAGGCTATGTAGGTATGCTCTGTCTTGGATCTACTAGAACCCACATTTATTGCTATGTATAGAAATAGGGTACAGACTTTTCATTGCTATTGACTTCTGTCTAATTTTAAGCTCTCCCAGAAGAAGAAATTGAGACAAGGATTTGAGTCCAAGGCATTTACTTGGGAGAGGACCCTTGGAAGGCTAGTAGTGAAAATAGGAAGTCAGACAACAAAAAGAAAGAAGTCAATTAAAGGTATGTCATCAAGCAAACAGGTCAACTGAAACTTAATTCCATGGGGAAGTCAGAAGTAGTATAGAATATTTACCTGAAGGGCAAGGGAGCTGAGATATTTACATACCAGCTTCCATCAGTTATTGATTGAGGGCTACTGGGATGGGGGCGGGGGGAAAGTGGCATTAATTCACTATTTCTGGCGTCCAAAAAAGCCTTTAGGCAAAGCGATGCAGGTACTGGCAATTGGAGGTTCGGTCAGCACACATCGAAAGGGTCAGAGCTAAAGGGGTACAAACAGGGCACCAACAGCCACATAAATCATGATAATTGAGCTAATTTGTGTCACTATCATATCCAATGTAAAAAAATCATCTCTTGTGGATTCACTCTTGAATTCATTTCTTTCCTGTCTTTTAGAAAGTTAATAACCTAGTAGTGAATGATAGGGGGCCCAACATTATCAAGCACTTTTACAAAGTTATATGAGTACAGCCAAAACTGTGCATCATTTTGGTTAATGGTACTAACCTCATCACTCTATATTGTATATCAACATTCACCACCCTGTTTTACCAATGAGAAAATGAATCCAAAGCAATCAAGTGATACATTAGCTCCAAAAGTTAAATTGAGATAAAATTAAAAGCTGAACTCATGGTTCCCATTTTAAACTTTCAGAATGTGCTACCTGCTAACTTTGGCATTCATACTAACTATGCCAATTCCCAGCTCTAAGAATTTTGGCTCAGAGCCGCTAGCCAGAAAGGTATGTTACCCTGTTTCACAATTAGATGACCAAAACTAAAAATTATACCCGGCTATTAAGTCTCTGGAAGGTAAATGCAACCTGAATGTCTCCTAGGCCCATTAACCTGAAGATCCTATTAGGCTACTCTTACAATATTATGCCTCTAGGCCCAATTGGCTCCCAAACTTCATTTACCAAAGTGGCTGGACCTCGTTTTCCACTCATCATATTCTCACTCACTCACAGTCCACACTATCAGAATCTCTCTCTTTCTTCCAGAAATGTCTTCCTTTTTAATATCTAGTTTGTTTAAAGATGGGTACCCCACAGTAGAAGGATTGGGATTCTTAATGATATCATCTTAAAGCTTCACAGCCTAAGGTTCACAATTGCTTGGCTCCAGAGTGAACCAGGGGAGAAGACTAGGTCATAATGCTCTGATCAACGCTCTTTCCTAATAGTTGAGTCCAGGATCCTTATTACTCGCATGCTTGTTTCTCCAAGGGGCCCCACTGTCTCTCCTTGCGTCTAATCACCTTCTCCCAGGTTAAGTATGTACAACTGAGCACATGATATACCTTCTTTCCCATGTAGTCCATAATGCACCAGACCAACAGGCAACATAGCTGGGTACATGCTTAAGTCCCTGAGCGTTCTGAGACAGTTAAGGAGACTGTCTGCCCAAAACATAAATAACATATCCTGTGCAGTATTGCTTAACTTCTCCTTCCAGCTCTGACTCTGCCAAGACAACCTGTTACAGAAGTTTGAAGTCTTCACAACAGGAGGGCAGAGGTGGTTTATTAAAGCCCAGGAATTAAACCTTCAGTTCAAACCAGTTTATCATTAAGTTTCTGTAGCCAGCCTGCCCAAAGGAGTTGCTTTTTCTCAGAGCACTTACTTTTTTAGCCTACAAGACAGAAAGGAAATAACACCTACTTCACAAAAACATCAACAATAACTACAAACCTATATAAAAAGATGTTTCATAGCATCAGTAATCTTTTCATCATTTGAGCACCATCTGGGTCTATGATAACCAAGGAAGCAACATTATAATTAACAAATGAGGGGAGCCTTCTTCATATCCTCACGGCCTAAGCACATTCCAATAATTTCATTTCCGTGGGACAAGAAGTAAAGAAAGAGGAATATCTTATTTTATAAATTTAACATAATCATTTCTTTAATTCCCAGGTTGCCTCGATATTGTTATAATATCAGTTGATCACGTGTTAATTCACTTTCCTGAAAAAGTTCTTAGGGGATTCTTCCTTCTTAATCCTTTGACAGTATCTATATAAATCCTTGTACTTAATGATCCCATGAAAAAATGTCACTGATTAACCACTGACTTATTGACTGCAGTTAGGCACAAGCTGTTGATAAACACTAGTAACAAATCATGAATGTCTTTCTAATCAATTTGACAACTTTGTGTATACTGTCTTAGTCTTTGAGTATAGAGCCTGTTATACCTACCCAGTTTTAATTCGTTTTTCATAAAGTACAGACTTTCTTATGCTAAAGTTTTCTGAGGTGTTTAGAGCTCATTTCAACATTTTCCTTGTGCCATAAACACACAGAGAAAGGTGCTAAGAAAGGCTTGTCAGTCACTCAGTCAAATTCAATTTTACTATTGTTAGTTAAATTGTGTGTCCCAAAAAGAAATGTTAACGTCCTAACTCCCAGAACCTGAAAATGTGACCTTATTTAAAAACTGTTTCTTTACAGATGCAATCCAGTTAGGATGAGAACATCAGGGTGGGCTTTAATCCAATATGACTGGTATTCTCAGAATAAAAGGAGAAGGGACACAGACACACAGGGAAAACACCATGTGATGAAGGAGGCAGAAATTGGGAACTATGCTGCCACAAACCAAGGAACACCACAGGATTGCTGGAAACCACCAGAATCAAGGAGAGAAACATGGAACACATTCTTTCTCTGAGACCCTAAGAGGGAATGGACCCTGCCTACGGCTTCATTTCAGGCTTCTCACCTATCCAGAGCTGTAAGAGAATGAATTTCTGTTGTGTGTTTTTTTTTTATGCCATCTTATTTGTGGTACTTTGCTATCACAGCCCTAAGAAACTAATACATCTACCTTAAGAAACGTAACTATAAACTCAGGGACCAAATTTAAAAGAAAAAAAAATTAACACACAATATAGTCTAGCTATAGAACTTACAGGAAAAAAATGAATACGCACTTGAATTTATAGAGCTCTAAAAAGAAGGTTAATCAATATTTTTTGAAAAACGTATTCTATTTCTGATTAACATTTCAGAAAACTTGAAAATAGAAGGGTAAAGAAAAACAAAATTTGAACAGGAACGCTTGCGAAAAAAAAAAATAAACTAGCAAGGCTCCGTACAGACAAATATAATGGTCCAGGGCTTCTGACAAATGTTTCTAGATATGATACCTCTGGGATCTAAAGAATCTCTGTCTCTGCAGAATAAGGGTCAATAAACTTGCTCTTAAAGGACCAGATAATAAATTGGTATTTTAGGCTTTGTAGGTGATACAGTGGCTATTGCAAACTATTCAACTTTGCCTCGGCAGCACAAAAGTAGACAATATGTAAACAAATTAGCATGGGTGTGTTCTAAACTTTATAAAAACAGGTGGTCCACCCACAAGCTGTAGCTCTAACCCCTGCTATAGAGTAATGGTACTTAATTGTCCTGGCATCATAGACACACAATCATAATGTGTCAATTTGGCTACACTGAACTACATTTCCCATAATTCCTTCTCCCTATTTTTCTACTTAGGATGAGGCACAAGAGATATGACTGTGCAAGATTTAGAGACTAGAAAGGAAACAGCAGCCATTTTGTAGCTCACACGTTGCACTTATCTGCTAGCTAAGTATGTTGACATGAGGCAGCAGCCAGACCCCTGCACTTACTCCACTTTCCCCTGAATCTTCCTTCAGCTTCTCCTAGGCTGTGTATGGTGTGTGTGTGTGTGTGTGTGTGTGTGTGTGTGTGTGTGTGTGTGTCTGTCTGTCTGTCTGTCTGTCTGTCTGTCTGTCTGTCTGTCTAACTCCAAGATGAAGGGCACCAGTATACCCACATCACCAAGATCAGAGGCAGCAAGGACTAACATGGGTTTCAGTCAATTCTCCTGGGTTCCAGCTCATGCTTGTAGGTTCCGGCTTGTCCTTGCTCTCCCTTATTTTACATCTGCTTTCTGTTCCTCACTACCTTCCCTATGGACTTCAAACTCCAGGATTAGATGCAAAGAGACAGCACTGCTTAGAAACTGATCTTTTGCAATTGTGATCACTGGGTAAGCATTCTCCTAGTGGTTCTATTTCTCTGACTAAACCTACACTGATACACAGGCTGCTCTGAGGGTCCATGAATGTTATGAACCAAGATAAAGCACATACACATATAAGGACAAAATCTGAAAACACTTCAGAGAGTTCAACAAATCCATCTCAAAAACCCATTATACAGTAAAATAAGTGAAAATTTCAATTATCAACCAAAAGAATAAATGGTTTGAAACTTTCCTGCTCTGAAATAAAATAAAATATAAATGCATCTACCAACCTGGTTAATAAATGAGTTAGTTTATCAACTGCAACAAACATAGGAAAAGCATTCAAATTCTATTTTGACTTAATATATAAATTTATAATGCATAAAAACTTCTTTAATCTTAAAGTTTCAAGTACTTTCTTTTAAATTGGATACTCCATTTTTATTATTCATTTCAGACGTACAAAATAACAGTGATTAGACATTTACACACCTCACAAAATGATAACCCCAACAAGTCTACTCCATCTGACACCATACATAGCTATTACAGTACTATTGACAATACTATGTACTCTGTACTTTACATCCCATGACTATACACGCATATATATCTTTTTAATTATAGTTGACATTCAATATTATTTTATATTAGTTTTGGGTATACAGCATAGTGGTTAGACATTTATATAATTTATGAAGTGATCCCCCGATAAGTCTAGTACCCATCTGACACTATACATAGTTTTTACAATATTATTAACTATATTCCCCATACTGTATTTCACATCCCCGTGACTATTTTGTAACTACCAATTTGTACTTCCTAATCCCTTCACCTTTTTCATCCATCCCCACCGCCCCACTCCCATCTAGCAACAATCAGTTTGTTCTCTGTATCTATGAGTCTATTTCTGTTTTGTTTGTTCATTTATTCTGTTCTTTAGATTCCACATATAAGACCATATGGTTTTTGTCTTTCTCAGTCTGACTTATTTCATTTAACATAGTACCCTCTAGGTCCATCCATGTTGCAGCAAATAGTAAGATTTCATTCTTTTTATGGCCGAGTAATACTCCATTGTGTGTGTGTGTGTGTGTGTGTGTGTACACAAATTTCTTTATCTAATCATCTCTTGATGGGCATTTCAGTTTCCATATCTTAGCTATAGTGAATAGCGCTGCAGAGAACATAGGGGTGCACATATGTTTTCAAATTAGTGTTTTGGATATCTTTGCATAAATACCCAGGAGTGGAATTGCTTGGTCATTAAGGTAGTTCTATTTTTAATTTTTTAAGGACCTCCATACTGTTTTCCATAGGGGCTGCACCAATTTGCAATCCCACCAACAGTGCACAAGGGGTCCCTTTTCTCCACATCCTCACCAACACTTGTTGTTTGTCGATTTATTGATGATGGCCATTCTGACAGGTGTGATGTGATATCTCATTGTGGTTTTTATTTGCATTTCCCTGATGATTAATGATGTTGAGCATCTTTTCATAAGTCTATTGGCCATCTTTATGTCCTCTTGGAGAAATGTCTATTCAGGTTCTCAGTCCAATTTTTAATTCGATTGTTTTGTTTGGTGTTGAGTTATAGGAGTTTTCAATATATTTTGGATATTAATCCCTTACCAGATGTATCACTGGCAAATATCTTCTCCCATTCAGTAGGATGTCTTTTTGTTTTGTTGATGGTTTCCTTTGCTATGCAAAACTTTTTAGTTTGATGTAGTACCATTTGTTTATTATTTCTTTTGTTTCCCTTGCCCGAGGGAATATATCAGTAAAAATATTACTAAGGGTAATGTCTAAGAGTTTACTTCCTATGTTTTCTTCTAGGAGTTTTATGATTTCAGGTCTTACATTTAAGTCTTTAATCCATTTTGAGTTTATTATTGTATATGGTGTAAGAAGATGATCCAGTTTCATTCTTCTGCATGTATCTGTTCAGTTTCCCCAGCACCATTTATTGACTAGACTGTCTCTACCTCAATGTATATTTTTGCTTCCTCTGTCATAGATTAAATGACCACATAGGCATGGATTTATTACTGGGCTCTCTATTCTGTTCCATCGATCTATGTGTCTGTTTTTATGCCAATACCATGCTGTTTTGATTATAGCCTTGTAGTATAATTTGATATCAGGTAGCATGATACCTCCAGCTTTGTTCTTTTTTCTCAGGGTTGCTGTGGCTATTTGGTGTTTTCTGTGGCTCCATATAAATTTTAGGATTATTTGTTCTAGTCCTGTGAAAAATGCCATTGGTATTTTGATAGGGATTGCGTTGACTCTATATATTGCTTTGGGCAGTATGGACATTTTAACTATATTAATTTTTCCTATCCATCAGCATGGTATGTTTCCATTTATTTGTATCTTCTTTCATTTCTCTCTTCAATGACTTACAATTTCCTGGGTACAGTTCTTTTACTTCCTTGGTTAAATGTATTCCTAGATATTTTATTTTTTTGTAGCAATTATAAATGGGATTTTCTTAATTTCTCTTTCTGATAGTTCATTATTGGTGTATAAAAATGCAACCGATTTCTGAATATTAATTTTGTATCCTGCTACTTTACCAAATTCATTTATCACTTCTCATAGCTTTTCAGTGGAATCTTTGGGGTTTGGTTTATATAATACCATGTCATCTACAAATAATGACAGTTTTACTTCTTCCTTTCCAATTTGGATGCCTTTTATTTCTTCTTGTTGTCTGATTGCTGTGGCTAGGACTTCCAGTTTTGTGTTGAATAAAAGTGGTGGAAGTGGGCATCCTTGTCTTGTTCCTGATCTTAAGGACAATGCTTTTTGCTTTTCCCCATTGAGTATGATGTTAGCTGTGGGTTTATCATATATGGCCTTTATTATGTTGAGATATGTTCCCTCTATTCCCACTTTGCTTTTTATTATAAATGATGCTGGATTTTGTCAAAAGCTTTTTCTGCATCTATTGATATGACCATATCAATTTTAGTTTTCATTTTGTTTATATGGTGTATCTCGTTAACTGATTTGCAGATATTGAAACAACCTTTCATACCAGGAATGAATCCCACTTGATTATAGTGGGTGATCTTTATAATGTATTGCTGAATTCAGTTTGCTAACATTTTGTTGAGGATTGAGTTAGATACTATTAGTTAGCGACCCACTATTGTATTTGGCTTTACAGTAGCCAAAGATACTATGAAAAACAAAGACAAATACAAAATGTTATGCCCATTTATTTAATAAATAGTTGTTTACAGTCAGAGTTTGGGCTACTGAAGAAGCAGAAGCATTATGTGCTGCCACCCAAAGACAGCCTAAACTCTAACAAAATTCTAATCAGTTTCAGCTGATGTGAAGAGTCAGTAAATCTTGAAACCACCAAAATTAATTTTTAAGTGTCTAATTATAGAACACTAAAGATGTCTAACTATAAAACACTAAAGGACTGAACACTTTATCCAACCTGAAATAAACAGCTAATCTTTCCCCTTCTCCTGCTTGATTTCCTCTCCATAGCAAGCATTACCATCTGACATATGGTATACTCACTTGTTTTTAATACAAAATCAATAGGTATTTGTTGATTGAAATAATAAATTAAAAAACATCAAGGTATTAATCTTGACATTTTTAAAAAACTGTAGTCAAAAAATTAAAAAAATAAAAGAAACTGTAGTCAAATTCTGGGATCTTACTAAACAAGGATAATCTTTCAAACATGAAATAAATTTGTGAGGTTAAATGTTACAAGGAGAATACTATGTGATTACTGACAAGTTCCAAACTCCTTTTCTATTTTTCCTCCTTCTCTTTTACAACTTTCACTACACACACACACACTCATACACACACACACACACACACACACACACACACACATGTGCATAAAATCTTTTTTCATAGTATTCTTTGTTAAATAAGATTGCTTTAACTCAGGTGAAGCTTCCATTTAGGAACTGACCTATTCGAAACTCCGAGATAATCCTTGGAAAGCAGTCGCATTCACTAAGCTTTAGTGGCTGACTACATTCCAGTTGCGTTTTTCTCTCTGTGCAAAATATTCTACAAAAGCCCAGGAGAGGAAACTAAGTGGAATCTTAGGTTTCAAACTTCTTTCACATGAAGTCAATACTAATATCCTCAGGGCAAATTCTATTTGACCCAACCAAGATTCTAGGAAAGAAAAAAACAGATTATCAACCCTCCACCCCCAAACCACTCTTAACAAAAGTTTAGTCAAAAATACTATTTAGAAATAAGTATCTTCATGACTGAAATACTGAGCTTTAATACCAGAGGAAAATGAAGAAATTGCATGAAATTCAATAATGGTAGGCAAAGAGCCAGCATTTTTTCTTTCCATTCCCTGCACATTCTCCACCCTTGTTTCAAAAGAGTGAAGACGAAAGGAGGAAGAAGAAAGGAAGAAATCTGATTTAACAAAGAAATATGATACATCATAGAAAACACTTAAAAGCAAAAGAGATCTGATGGTCTCACTTGGAAAACTGGAATATATTTATATGTATAAAACTTGCTTTTTTTTTAACGTAGAATTTATAAAAGCAAGTTCTTAAGAGTAAAACGTATTTGTTTACCTAATTCAGGATCTGCTATACATAGTGCTCTACTTTGCTGTGAAATTGTTCAAGTTATGCCTCCCCACCACAAGTATAACCTAGATGATAACAAGGTCCCATAGTGAGTCCCCGAAGTCATCTTTTGAGCCATCCTGAAAAACAAAAGGATACTGCCAAGGATCAAACAATTCTTCAGTCTCTGGAGTAGGGGATGAATGTGATGAAATACATCAATGTTTGGTAGGGTCATTTGAATCCATAAACCAATATAATGTGGCTGCTTTTTATTGATATGTCATAGCCACATTTTGTAATCCTTATCCTTATATCTGTCTCCTCTGGTTCACCCATGAATTAGAAGCTTGGCTGACCTCTCTGTTCACCTTCCTCTTTCCAACAATTTCTTCAACCTGTTTCTCTTCATTTTTTTCTTCCCACATATGTGCCTCTCACCTTTCTCACTCCTAAATTCCTTACCTTTTCCTAACAAAATATCTAACTCCCTTTAACGAATTGATGTACTCTCTATCCTAACCTTGTCATAAAAGTGTAGAGCATGATGTCTAAGGAAATGTGACCTGAGATACTAATGTTGTCTGTGTTGCCTTTGAGGAACTGATGATCTATGCATAGAATATAAACACACAGCTCTTTTTTAGAAAGAAATCCGAGGAGACTTTGAACCTGAAAAGCTCTGGATATAAACTTATCTGCTTTGTAAGCACTTGCTTCCCTCAAGAATGAACTTCATAGATCTCATCCCAATGACCCATAAATCTAGCTTCAGAAGGTAGATAATTCTTCCACTTCCATGTCTTTGGTCCAAGTTACGTTTTTCATAAATGTTCAGTAGGACATGGTAATGCAAATTATTATTTCCACATGGGGTTTGCTGCAGCTGTTGCTGTTGTTGTTGTTTTAAAAAGAAGGACAAGGAAAAGGTTTTCTTTCCTGCTAAAGTGCCGTAGGAGCAAAGAATTGCTAAAGAATCCCGGATGCCCCACAGGCTGTGTATGTACACATGCCCAGAGTCACCTTTCCTTCTGCAGGCTTGCATATTGCTAGGATAGACAGAATTCAGTCCTTCCATTTGTAGCAAGACATTTCTCTGTATGTCATTTGGCAGATGCAGTTGTGGGGCTCTGCCAATTCACCCTGGAGCCCTCCATTTTAATCAGTATCACATAAAGTTTAACACATGCTTTGAAATGTGTACCAGATCCAAAGCTTTGCCTGGGGACCGGGCTGGGGGTGCTTGCTGCAAAAACACATACCATCCCAGCCGCTACTCCACAAGCAATTATCTTTCACCTTTGGCTGAACCAGGAGAACTGTCAACACCAGCACACTGCCAACCAAAGGAGAGGTGATGGGGTCACAGCAGGCAAGAAGGCTGAATGCTTTGGGGTTCAGCTGGCCTATTTGTTAATCCTGCTGGCTGCATGGAAGAAGCATTCTTTGTAGTGACCAGAACACAGTAAAATACAGCTATAAGAGAAGTAGCTACAGTTGCAGTAGAATTTTAACTAGGCTTTTCAAGTTAGTAAACTCCCTAGTAAAAGCTCAAAACTCCAGCACTACAATAGGACAACCATGTATCAAATGCTAAAGAACTCATATCAGCAAACTCACATAAATCAGGAAACTGCAACTGTGAACTGAGCTTTGTAATGAGGATTAAAACAAACCTCATATATTGGAAATAAATTTTGTTTTCATCTTACATCCAAACACAAGTTAAAAATACAGTAATGCCTTGGTTTACGAGCATAATTCACTCCAGAAACAAACTATTCGTATTGCAAGACATCACTCGTTTACCAAGTTAAAATGTATTAATAATGTTTGCTTGTCTTGCAGAACACTCACAAACCAAGTTACTCGCAATCCAAGGTTTTACTGTATATGAAAATATTCTTAAAGTTTTTCTTTGCATATAAAAACCAAAGGAGAGTTACCATTGAAGATTTTTTAAAAAGAAAAAAAAGATATACTACTGAAGAGATGGAAGGCCATAATCTCCCCAATTCCAAACACACACACACACACACACACACACACATGCCAACTACCAATATGAATTCTCTACCTCTTCCACAAGTAATATTAATCTCTTATAATCAGAATACCAAACACATTTTATCTCATGTGTCATCTAGGGTCTATTTGTGAAGGCCAGCCTAAATCACAACATTGAACACTCTAAGGCTTACCTAGTGTAGAATGCCACACTAAATCACTGATTTTTGTCTGTCAGGGTTGATGCTAATGGGCAAACCAGTGCCGCAGACTCGTGACACATAACTATTCTATATCAGTTTGACCAATGATTTCCAAAATGGGTGTGTCTACCCCCAAGATTAACTAAAAACAATCCATTAGTATTTACATTTATTTTCATCTTCATAAAAAATAAACTAAGCTTTACAACATTTGATTTAAGAAATGACACTAACACTCCATTCTCTTTATGTCAGAAAGTCATGTACCACACATATGGAATTTCAGATATACTATATTGAGGAAAGATAGTGAGTGCAGAGTAGTTGATATAATACCCTCACTTGTTTATTTTCTTTCAGCATATTGTGATATATTGTAGATTACATGTGCTCAGTTAAATAAAATTAGGTTATATTATCTAGTTTTAAACTTGTACAAAATAAACAAATGGTTTTAACATATTCCTGAAAAAAACTAAAAATAATACTAATAATGCTAGCACATGCAAACAACAAGAAAATAGCAGTTATTACTTGTCTTCACCCTAGTGTTACAAGACCATTATAATATCGGTCCTCAATGAATCATGCCTCCCCATGCCTATGCCCCTTAGCAATGAGACACTGCTGCTTCTCCTATCAAGAGGTGGAGACCATTTCTTCACCCTCTTGAATCTGGACTGGCTTTGTGACTTGCTTTGGCTAACAATGTCATGGACATTGTCAAATTCTAGAGTCTAGATCCTAAAAGGCCTAGCAGCTTCGCCTCTCTATCTCTATCTCTATCTCCCTATCTCTCTCTTTCTGAACGCTAAAACTACCAGCCTATGAGGAAGCACAGTTTAGCCTACTGGGGAATGAGAGGCCACGCCGGGAGCCAAGACAACAGCTGGCACCAACTGCCGGCTGGCCACATGAGTGATTCCAGGTGAGGCCAGCAGACAAACTCTCTAGTAGTGCAAGCCTGAAGCGCTGATCCACAGAATCATAAGAAATAATAAATCAGTATTATTTTAAGCCATTAAGTTATAGGGTAGTTGGTTAAACAGCAATAGATAACTGATACACCTGGTGAAAGCCCTTGCCAAACGTATCATGCAGTAAATACAAGGATGATCAAAGCAGATTTGACAGAAAATAACCCCCCAAATTTGAAATTATCAAGAAGGCTATTTGAGAAAGGGATTTAAATGCATTATTAACAATGGCTTTCTCCTCTAAATATATGTCCTAAGATAGTAAAGAGAGTAGTACATAATTTATAAATAATATATACATATATGGAGTATATATACACAGAATAATTTTACTGAAGGCAGTCAACAATCAAAAAAGCTTAAAACCAATAAGTTGGAGAGTAATATACATATATAATTTATAAATACAAATATACAGATATTGGGCATAAATGTTCAATTTCTTTTGAAGATAAGAGTGTCAAAATTGTTTGAAAATTCCTAGTGAGGTGCCATGTGCTAGTACATGATAGTGAAGTTGGAAAAATGCCTCATCAGACTATTAAGCCCACCTCTGCTTTCAAACATTATAAATTTCAAACTATCCCAGGAAGAATCTCCATAGTTCGTATATTCTGTTTTTACTAATACAATGCATTTTCACTTTACCATATTATGAATACTCCTCCTCACACCACAGTATTTTACTTACTATACTACTTATACACTTAGATCACTACACAACTATCAAATCTCTTAGCATGGCAGATTTCTATCTTGGATAAACAGTGACATCATTCAACGAATGAAACAGGAAACGTGAAAGAAACACACTGGATGGTTTGGTGAAAGGAAGAGAGATTACAGTGGCATAGCCAACAAAAGAGAGACCTGAGCATGTCAACTGCAAAGAGGAACAAGTTATTGAAAATAAAAGGGAGACGAATGAGGGAATAATTGAAAGAACAAAGAAACCAGTCTGAGCATAAGTGGAAGAATAGGCTTAAACAGGAGGAATAGACTCCTCCTCTGAGACTGGAGTTGAAGCAATAAAGAACGGTGGAGACAGACAGTTTAGGAACAAGAGTGTTGAAAGCCAAGAGAGTTTCTGCCTAACAGTCCTCAGTTTCTCTGTGACATTGGTTAAGAGGTAAATTCACCCATAAAGAAAAAGGAGCATTTTCTCTGTGAAAGAAGAGGTCAAGCCTTCACCAAAGTAAAATGATTGTTTTATGCCATACTGAATATTTAAATAGGATACCAATGTTAAGCTTACTCAAACGATACTATTTCTACCTATTTCAAGTCAAAATTAGAACATTGTTTCATTATTTTGCCCTACACTATTTCTTCTGTAATACCTGTACAACAGAAATAAGGAAGAAAAAAAAAATAAATGAAAAAAGCAAATAAGAAGTCAGAGCCAAACCGAAGTTCGGAAATAAAACCTTATCCAACTTTCATAGCAAAATGCAGTATAGGTCAACTTATTCTCTGACACCTGTCTGCTATTTAAACTCAGCTACTCAGTAAACTTCACCAACATCTTGAACCTACTTGTCATTGTGCTTGTGAAGATAGCATCCATTTTCACTAATGATATAAAACTGAAATCTGAGACAGTTACAGCTTTACTCAACCATTTCTACTATGTACTCTTCACAAACCATGATGAAACTACAATAGGAGATTCCCAGAATATACTACTGAATCTGATACTGATTGTGGTAATAATCCAGATGGCTCCCACAAGGAATATGTAATTGAATACATTCCACGAAGTGCCTAAATCCCCTGGCATTTTATGAAAAATTTTTATTCACATGATCATTTTTCTAAAGAGAGAGAGTCCATGACTTTCATTAGATTCTCAAAAGGCTTGTGTCTCTAAAATGTTTATGAACTACTGCTATAGATATCTCTCTTCTCCAATGTTAAAAGACCAACTATGCTTGAAGACCTACCAAAAAAGACAAACAAAATACATGCCCTGTTAGGCCACAGCCTCTTCATCAGGATACCTAGAAGACCCATGTTTAGCAGACTAAAAAGACCTACATCATTCTGTTGGGAAGTAAGCTGTACTATTTTTTGGCATTTGTTTGTTTTCTTATATGATCTACTTATAAGTAAGGGAAAGATACAAATTAATAAGAGACTTCAGCCGAAATCAAAAAACACATAC
>NW_017731464.1:425021-441272 GCF_001890085.2 Hipposideros armiger | reverse complement strand
GGTCACCATCTTTAATGTGTGGAGCCCGACCCCTATGCTTACAGCCAAATCTGAATCTGATCGGTCTGGTGAATTCCTGTTGACTCGCTGGGACCCTGCCCCACCCAATTCCTCCAACACCAGAGGCACTTCCTCAGGAAGCAGCCAACCCCACCCAAATTGCACTCTGTCTTCAAGAACTATGGGAGTCCATGGGCCCCAGGTGGGCAACGGCTGGCTTTCATATGCTCTGAGACTTTTGCTGAGTAGCTTCAAGCTCAGCACTGGCACAAAATCAGAGCCTACATTAACCTGGTGGCCACAATGCTTCCCACTGTAGTGACTCCCCAAAACCTTGCCTCGTCCAATTCGCATACCTCATGAGGCTTTATCAGCTGCTGAACGTTAAGGGAGCTGCCAGGTGGCAGAAGGACTCAGGGTGTCCTGGCTTTTTGGCAGAGCTACCCCAGGCCTGTTACTGGTGGCAGAAGTCCTTCGTTAGTAGCGTGGCCTTTCCCACATGCCTCCAGGTTTAGCACAGGCAGCGAAAAACTGTGGATCACATTGTAGGTCCTATCAGGTAGTCCCTGGCCAGTCACAGGCAATAGGTGACCTGGGCCCGCACTGTAGCTGCTCCCAAGAGGCCCCAGAACCAACATACCTGGAGGTTAGCTTCAGATCACAGCAGAGTACCACCCAATTAGCCCCACAAGCAAACACACAAAAGGCAGTCTCAACAGGCACCAGAGCCCCACTGGGGTGAATCCCACTCAGTGGGGTAAGCCCCCCACACAGCAACCCATAAGCTGTGGATGTGGCCAAACCCCATAACCAATCAGCTTGAGGGTGAATCCCACCCACTGACATGACAATAGCAATCAAGACTCAAGTATAACAGGAGGGCACACACACAACCCACACAAGGGACACTCCTGGAGCACCCGGCTCAGTTGACCAGGGAGACTGTGCCACTGGGCCTTATAGCGCACCTATTACATAAGGTCACTCAGAAATACTGGGAGGCATAGCAGATCTACATAATACATAGAAACAAACACAGAGAGGCAGCCAAAAGTAGAAAACAAAGAAATACTTCCCAAGTGAAAGAACAGGAGAAATCTCCAGAAAAAGAACTAAAATGGAGGCAAGCAACCTACCAGAGGCAGAGTTCAAAACAATGGTTATAAGGATGCTCAAGACACTTAGTGAGAACTTCGACAAAGAGATAGCAAGCATAAAAAAGGACATAGAAATCGTTAGACAGAACCAGTCAGAAGTGAATAACACAATAACTAAAATGAAAAATTCACTAGTAGGAAATCACCAGAAGACTAGATGAAGCAGGGGATCAAATCAGCAATTTGGAAGACAATGTAGTAGAACACACCCAATCAGAATAGCAAAAACAGAAAAGAATCCAAAAGAATGAGGAGAGTTTAAGAGACCTCTGGGACAACATCAAACATAACATTCGCATCACAGAGGTACCAGAAGGAGGACACAGAAAGCAAGGGATGAGAACCTATTTGAAGAAATAATAACTGAAAATTTTCCTAAACAGGCAAAGGAAATAGACACACAAGTCCAGGAAGTGCAGAGAGTCCCAAACAAGATGAACCCAAACAGGACCACACCAAGACACATAATTAAAATGGCAAAGGTTAAAGACAAAGAGAGAATCCTAAAAGCAGCAAGAGAAAAGCAGTTAGTCACCTACAAGGGAGCTCCCATAAAACTGTCAACTAATTTCTCAATAGAATCTTTGCAGGCGAGAAGGGACTGGCACAAAATATTCAAAGTGATGAAAAGCAAAGACTACTCTACCCAGCAAAGCTATCATTTAAAATCAAAAGACAGATAAAGAGCTTCCCAGAAAAGAAAAAGCTAAAGGAGTTCATCACCACCAAACCAGTATTACAAGGAATGTTATAGGGGCTTCTTTAAGATGGAAAAAAATAAAAATAAAAATTATGAATACTAAAATGGCAATAGATACATAAAAAGTAATTGTTGATAGAATTATTTTCAATGTAAATGGATTAAATGCTCCAATCAAAAGACACAGGAGGGCTGAATGGATAAGAAAACAAAACCCTTACATATGCTGCCTACAAGAGAATCACTTCAGATTGAAAGACAAACAGGCAGAAAGTAAAGGGATCAAAAAGATATTTCATGAAAATGAAAATTTAAAAAAATGATATAAACCAGACAAAACAGGCTTTAAAACAAAGGCTATAACAAGAGTCAGGGCCGGCCGAGTGGCACGTTGGTTAAGAACTGGCTTGGGACGCCAGAGGGCCCCGGTTCAGATCCCACTTATGAGGGCCAGTGACACTGCTCTCTACAGCTAAGATGCTGAACAACAGCTCAACCTGGAGCTGGGCTGCTGTGAGTCGCCGGCGATGGGATAGGCTGCAGCCCCTGCTGCAGTGGGCTGCCATAAGCTACCGTGTGTGGCCAGCAGCCAGTGTGAGCAGCCAGCAGCCGCCATGAGCAGCCGTCCAGAAGCCGGCGACTGATCTGCCTTGCCCAGGAAGAGCGCAATGATGGTGCCAGCTTGGGCCAGTGGAGCCAGTGAAGCAACATCCTCCACAACTAGACTGAAGAACAAAAGGATAGCAACTTGTCTGTTCCCCTTCCCCCGATTTCCTAATAAATAATCTTTTAAAAAAAAAAGAAAACAAGAGTCAAAGAAGGACCTAATAATCCCACTTCTGAGTAGTCTGAAAAAACCCAAAATGCTACTTCGAGGGGTCATGTGCATCTCTATGTTCATTGCAGCATTGTTTACAATGGTCAAGATGTGGAGGCAGCCTGGGTGTCTGTCGATGGAAGAATGGATAAAGTGGAGGTAATACATATATACAATGGAATATTGCTTGGCCATGGAAGGGAATGGGTTCTTGCCATCTGCAGCGTCATGGATGGACCTAGGAGGTATTGTGCTGAGTGGCGTGCCAGACAGAGAAAGACAGATGCAATGTGATTTCACTTATATGTGGAATCTAAAGAACAAAATAAACAAACAAATCAGAAACAAGCTCATAGATACAAAGAACATTTTGATGGTTGCCAGATGGGATGGGGGTTGAGGGGATGAGTGAAAAACAGGAAGGGATTAAGAAGTACAAATTGTTACAAAGTAGTTATGGGGATGTAGGGTTTAGCATAAGGAATGTAATCAATAATATTGTAATGACTATGTATGGTGCAGATGGGTACTAGATTTGTTGGGGTGATAGATGGGAGGAGGTTGAGGGCCACGGTGAGAAAGGTGAAGGGATTAAGAAGTATAGGTTAGTAGTTACAAAATAGTCATGGAGATTTAAAGTAAAGCATAGGGAATACAGTCAATGATATGGTATTAATTATGCATGTGTAGTGCCAGGTGGGTACTAGACTAGTCAGGGGGATCAATTTTTAAATTATATCTAACCACTATGCTGTACGCCTGAAATTAATACAAAATAATACTGAATGTCAACTGTAATTGACCCATTTAAAAAGGAGGGAAAGGGGAAGGGGAATAAGAGGTCCAAATTTCCAGGTATAAAACAAGTAAGTCATAGGGATGTAATGTACAGCATAGGGGAATATAGTCAATAATGTTGTGATAGCGTGGTAATATCAAATGGTTGCTGGACTTACCATGGTGATCACTTCTTTAGGTATATAAATGTTGAATAACTATGGTGTACACCTGAAACTCATATAATATTGTATGTTAGCTATATTTTTAATAAAAATCTTTTTTTTAAAAAGTGTAGTTAGAAAATTCAAGCAGCAAGAAGCTGTATAAAACAAAATCAAAAACAAAAAACAAACAAAAAAAAACAGATACTCCTTATCCTTAAATTCTCTAACACCAGGGTAAAATCACCATATGAATTACCATATCATAGCCTTCAAAAGTAGATTAAGACCATTATGATTCAAGCCAGCCAGTAATGACACTAAACATGAAACCTAAGGTAAAAATATAGCTTTCTATATATGTATCTTGTTAGATACAAAGACCGCAGAAACACACACACGGACTGAAAAGACTTTGCAAGAGTAAGGGCTTCTCCAGTTGCTGCTTCTGAAAAACTTTCCTAAGGAAATTGAAGAGCAGGAAAATCTGTCTATGAAATTCAATAATTACAATCTACTTCTTATTAAATTAAAAGACTGTTCTGTGAATTAGTTTTGCTCTTTGCCTCTTTTTTCTTCCCTGCAAAGAGATCAGGAGTTTTTCAGCATACACATAAAAGACTTTATTTGCTCAGTCAGTACTAGAATACAAATTACAAGCTTAAAATAAAATTCAATAGTTATAAGGTTATCAGTCTTAGAATAGGAAAAAAGTTCTAGAGACAGATGGTGGTGATGGGTTGCACAACAATTTCAATGTACTTAATGCCATTAAACTGTACATTTTAAAAAGATTAAAAAGGTGGGCTGGCTGACTGGCTCAGTTGGTTAAGAGTTAGTTAGCTTAAGAGCGCAAGCTCTGAGCAACAGGGCCGCCAGTTCAATTCCCACATGCTGCGCCCGAGCTGAGCTGCCACTGAGCTGCCGATGAGCTGCCAACAGGTGGCAGGATGGCTCAGCTGGTGAGAGCACGTGCTCCTGACAACAAGATTGCCTGTTCAATGGTGGCCTACACCCGTCCGCAACTAAGACTGAACTCGGCACCTTGAGTTCAGCTGCCGCCCGGATGGCTCAGTGGATAGAGCGTGCGTTCTTAACAACAAGGCTGCCGGGTTCAATGCCCACATGGGATGATGGCTACGCCCACCCACAACTAAGACTGAACACAGCACCTTGAGCTTAGAGGCCACAAACTGCCAACAGGAAGCCAGATGGCGACTGGCGCCCTCCACAACTAAGACTGAAGAACAATAACAACTTGGCTAGTCCCCATCTCCAATTCCCCAACACTGTTCCCCTCCCCCAATTTCCCAATCTTAAAAAAAAAAATTAAAAAAAAGATTAAAAAGGTAATTTTATGTTACATATATTTTACTACAACAAGAAAAGTCACTGGTATATAGAAGGAGAAAGATTCACTGGAGAATCAGGATAAAATTATACCTAAGTGAAAAAATTTCATGTGAACTTTCAGAGATAAATTGCATCTTGAGATATCAAAGTTGAATGCAACAGTCATCGGTTTCATCAGCAAATTAATAGCCTAAGAAATGCAGGAAAATATAAAAACTCTTACAATAGCCATGCAGATTCCTGTTCTTAAATGCTAAAGTACTCTGCCAAAGAGAAAAAAGTATATGTATGTATGTATAACATAACAAAGGTGTGATAAATGCCTAGTGTATACAAAGCAGTGTGCTAGGTTCTGTGGAAACAAAAAGATAAAACCAATTTAGACACATGCTCTAGAGAAAATGCCAGTAAATGATTATCATCTTACAATAGCTCCACTTCCTGGACTCTCTCCTAGCTACAGTTTCCTGTCTTCTAAACACCTGACCCAGATCCCTTTTATTACAGAGTGTTCTACACATGAGTCCCCTGTAATTGAAAGTCCCCTTTCTTCATGGTGGTGTGCCACAGGACAGAACACATCTTATGTATTGGCACTGTAAGACTGTTTCTAAACATAAGGGCTCTGCAGTTTCCTACTTCCCTCCCAATCTCATTACATCTCACTGGCATAGAGTGTAATCACCTCCCCTAACAAGCCACTCTCATTTCTACATCAATATTTTCTCAATTTTCAAAAATTTCCAAATACTGAAAATTTAATGTAAAGATCCATTATCACTGTTCTAATGGCTAACCACACTCAGAGGTCTCAATGGTTGGTTGACTTCTAGTTCAAGCAAACACACACACACACTTGCAAGTAGGCACCACAACCTGACAAAGCCTTTCTCTCCCCCAAACAATTGCCCTAATTTGCAGAGTATTTTCTCCTCCACATGCACACATACAAGTAATAATTGGAAGCTGTTCTAAATTTGCTATAAATGAGCAATTAGAAAAGTATGCCGGGAAGGTAAAGTAGCCTAAACTTGTCAACAAAACAACCTCTTTTGCAAGCTTTCAAAACAAATAAAAGTCAGTTAAAAACTTTCAGCTCATTGTATATATAAACTCTTGCCATTGCTCTGTTCATTAGCCTCTCACAAAGAACAAAGAAGAAGTCTATGAGTGAAAAATTCAACTCAAATGATCCAAGTGTTTTGCATACTTCCTAGTCCAAAGTGTTATATTCCCTAGCCATCTCAGAGCAGTCATTTATCCATTCACCTTCTAATGAAAACAGAAAGAATCCATTCCAAGAGAGTCAGGTTCAAAGGTGATAAAGCTTCTAAACCTTAGAATCACATAGACCTAAAAAAAGCAACAATTTAGGTGTTCATCTGTCACTATTTAAGTGCAGCATTTTAACTTCTCTGTGTTTTTGGCGTGGGGTTTATTTCTCTGTTGAGATACTAAACAAGAGAGAATAAGAGAAATGCCACATTCCCAATCAATAATTAATAATAATTAATAATCAATAATCAATCATCCTGGCAATAATTAATTAAAGTCTCTGGTTGTCCTCATTATCAGCTGGATGTGCTTCCCATCCTATATTTTTGATACACTTCATGATCAATGGCCAGCAGGTATGGTTAGAGAGAAAGTTCAACGACAAAGGAACAGCATAAGGGAATTTGGGGATGTAATGGAAGTGCTTCATTACCTTTTGGGGGGGGGGGTTACATGAATCTTTGCAGGGGTAGTTACATGAATCTATGCATGTTTTAAAAACACACATACCAAAAAATAATAAATTTTACTGTATGGACTTTTTTTTTAATTTTTACTACTTTAGGGTTACCTGCTAAAACTTTTATGTCAGGGAGACCCAGAAGGATGTGAAAAAAATATAAGTAAGCTATATATGATATTGGGTTGTCGGAAAAATGACATATTTTTGCAATAAAAAAACAGAAAAAATATGTCATGACTTTTCTGACAACCCAACAGGTTCCTCTAGTTCTAGATCATCCTGAAGTCTATTTCTCTGGCACTCCTGAACAAGTCTGAATATTTCTTCTCCTCCCTTTCTTTTTATTCCCTCACATTTCAATTTCCTTAGCATTATTTTGATGGAGTTTTTGTGCTTAGTAAAGAAAGCATCTGACAGAGGAGGAGGAGAAACCTCTTGCTGAGAGCACAACAATCCTAGGAATTCTCAACCAGTTTATCCAGCATTGGTAAGAGCCATTCCACAGGTCAAAGGGCACACCGTGGGGAACTGGGAGGGCTCTAGATCCAAACCTCAAACTTGGCTCCACTGCACTGCAAAATCTGTTTAAGTCTCATTCATTTCTATGGTCTGAACTACTTATTTAAACAGATCTAGAGTTTGGTTTCTCATTGACATTAAAGCCAGTATTGCAAATATAGTAAATAAATAAACAAACAAACAAAACAAAAAAATTCCCTTCATTTCTTAACACTGAATCCTGAAAATAATAAGGAAAAAAATGTGTCCCTTCCAAAAGTAGTGACTCAAACTTTCCAAAATCAGTTTGTTTTAAAATACTCATGGAAAAATATAGTTGCAATTGTTTAATAAGAAGATGGAAAGACAGAAAGACAGTTGGTATCAGACTATCAATAACCAACCTATTCCAAATGAAGATTTTAATTGCCTGATAAAACCACATAGATCTCAAAACAAGAAACATCCCAAAATGCCATATTTATTAAGTGTGTGCTGTGTGTTGGACATAGTGCTAAGTACTTTATATACATGATCTTATTTGACTCATTAATAAAAAGGAAACTAAGGCTTAGATTAAGTGTTTTGTCCAATCATATTATAAGTGCCAAACTTCGACCCAGCTCTCTTGACTCCAAACCTATGTTCTTTAACGTTCAAGATGCCATAAAAGTTTTTCTACAACAAAAGCTTGAGGAGAAATAGGTATGCGCTTACTTTCTCTAAAAATTATTGCAAAGAAGATTGATTGATGCTCTGTAGTCTGTATTATCACTATAACTGCATAGCAAAGATATGGTAAGGCATTACCTCTCCTAATTTGCAATTAGTATAAGTCAAGTCATAATAAGTAAATGCCTGTGGTCCTTAAGGAGTGTCAGCAATGGAGACAGTCTCCCAATGCTGAGTATATAAAGGGTCTACATTCTTAGACCACTATCTCAGAGTGTTTTTATAACCAATATAATCAAACTCAATCTTTTTCTTTAAAAAGTAGCTCTGGTTGATGCTAATTCCTCTTTGATTATATTTTATAACTCACAATTTTATTCATAAAATGTTACAGTAACTTCTATAGTGAGTTACTTAAGAGGCCTATTTTCTTGGGTATTAATGATCCCTGCTAGCCTAATAAAAGCATTTTTAAAAAGACAAATGAAATGATCAAACACTATCAATCATGCTGTATGTGATCTATTTTATAGAACTATATTAAATAGATCTAAATGTAGGATAAAGAAGAACTAAAAGTGATAAAGCACTCAAAACAGAAAATTTTTAACTTAAGATGGAATAATACTACCTACAGGCAGGGTCCAAGGATTAACCACATTTAAGTAAAAACGGGCAATCATGTCTTTGGTTGTCCTTCTTTACTTTGTACACTTTTCACTGTGTTGCTATCAGGTGAGATAGAATCTATCTAATCTAATTAGAATTAATACTGAAGTCATATAAGAATATCAAGAAAATCTGGGATGGGGGAAGAGCCAGAACTGATTAGCTCTTATCCCTGAATTTACACCCTCTATAAATGTTGTACTTGGAATTGTTCTTTACACCAAAAAAAACATTATCCACACAGTTAAACATATACATAACAGAAACCAAATACTATGGATTTTAAACTTGATTTGAACTTTATTATGATTTTAGATCTTATATCATGATTGATTTTTTAAAAATAAAGATTTCCAGTTGCAGTGGTCAGCATGTATGTCTGCTCAGAAAGAAGATGAATCCTTGGGTTTTGCAAGCTGGATTTCTACAACTAAAATAGAGGGAAGGGGAGGAAGAAAAAGAGAGAAAAGAGAAGTAACAAGGGCAAAAAGAAAGGGAAAGTGGGGGAGAAAGCCTAGCAGGTAGAGATGGGAAGTAAAAGAAGCAAGTCTTTGTTTTAAAATATTTATTCTATATTTCAATCATGCAAGTTGTTATATCGGACTTGAGAAAACCCCATCCATATACAAGCAAAGTAAGATAGTAACTTTATAAATAAATATAACACAAGAATACTACCTCATTCAGACCTATAATGACAGACCACTACCTATTAAACATAAGCTTTACTAGTTCATTCCAATTATGAGATAAAAAATATATCTTGCTTCCATTCATCTTTTAGAAAGGCAGACAGAGGCAGTGCCTGACCAATCTAAATTTTATCGGGTGATAAAAATAATAGAGTAGTTGTTCTTGGCCCTCTGTGTAGTAATGTTTAACAGGATTTAGGCTGTATATTTACAGATTATATTTAAGGCATCATTTTAAATAACTTCATACATATCCTTGCATATTTCAGAGGTTACATTATATAATAAAAACATAACCAGATAGCATCTTACTTATATTAATAGGATCAATTCATTTCCACTTCATAACTTAGATCTAAAGTATTAGCCTCAGATTCAAGTTAAAAGTGAG
Organism: Hipposideros armiger; assembly: GCF_001890085.2. Classification (NCBI taxonomy): domain Eukaryota; kingdom Metazoa; phylum Chordata; class Mammalia; order Chiroptera; family Hipposideridae; genus Hipposideros; species Hipposideros armiger. The sequence continues at coordinate 431,644 of NW_017731464.1, read as the reverse complement.
TTCAGTGAACGAAATCTCATTTACACATTAGTGAGGTGCATTTATTAATGACGTTTGGGGGCAGTAGGAAATCCCAGGAGTACTATATTGGAACTAAGTTAAGTTATTGTACAAACCACCCAAGAATAACACTCCATAGTGTGGGTCATGTTCCTTTATTTTAAATTTAACAGAAAGTTAAGTTTCCCGGTGTAATAACAATGAGGCCACTGGCTCTCGCCCACAAGACTCTAAGGCCAAGCCAATTATATGAAGGTAGCCTATCATATGCTCTCTAATTCCCTCTTCCCCAATCTTCCCCTGCAGCAGCACAAAGACCAGTCACCAGAACATATGCCCAAGTGCAAAACAAGTGTGTGGGCCTGCAGTTGTGGTGGGGTGGGGTAGTTTGACATTTATTTTGCAACCAAAAGAGGGCTGAAGAACTCATTTCTCTTCTGAACACAGGTAAATGTTTATCTTAAGAATTCAAGACTTATGAGTAAAAATGTTATAAAACATATATACATGTGAATTGTTTGCTGTGTATATTTGAATGTGCAAATGTCTAGTAAACTAAATATAATCTTAAGGTTAAAACAATAAAAAAGAATTCAAGACAAAGGAAAGAGATCATTCTGATTATCACAAATTGTCAACCTTTATCATTACCTTTAAGATTTTTACATTAGGGTTTCCGGTTAAGATGGTGGAGTAGGCAAACGCTGTGCTCACCTCCTCTCATTACCACATCAAAACTACAACTAAACTTCAGAATACCATCACTGAGAATCACCAGAAATCTAGCTGAACAGAAGTCCTATAACTAAGGATATACAGAAGAAATCACCTTGAGAATGGTAGGAGGGGTGGAGACACAGAACGGGCTGGTCCTACACCCATATGTGATAGTTAAAAATCAGGAGGGATATCTCAGCTGAGAAGGTCCCTCCAAGGAGCAAAGGGTCCCAGCCCCACACCAGGCTCCCAGCCCAGAGTTCCACTGTCAGGAAGAGAAACCCCCATAACTTCTGGCTCTAAAAACCAGTGGGGATTGTGGCTGAGAAGGAGGGCTGCTGGAGTCCCAGGTGTTCCTCTTAAAGGGCCCATGCATAGACTTACTAAAGGACTCACTCACTCTGAGCTCCAGCGCTAGGGCAGCAGCTTGAAAAGCACCAGGGACATAAAGGGAGGAACTGAATTGTCTGGCTTCAGAGTGAGGGCTAGAGGAACAGCTTTCTCCCAGATAGAAGTGCTGGCAAAAGCCATTGTTCCTTTGTTGAGCCCTCCCCCCACCCAGTGTGCACACACAGGCAGGCATCGTATCTGAGTCTCCATCAAACTAGCTAATACCATTCACCCCACCATGGTGATTCCCTGAGACACCACCCCACCCAACTTGAGGCCCACCCAAGCCACTTCCTGTGGCTTTTCCATACAAACTATTTTGGCTCAAGCTGCGCGGACTTTTCTAACATCTCTCAAAGGTTCACAAACCCAAACAAGCAGCATCTGGCCTTGGCATGCCCCATACCTCTTGCTAAGCCACCCCAAGCCCAGCACTAGCAGCAGTCGGCATCAGTATGCCACTTAGCCTTCCCAGGTACCTCCAAGCCCAGCATAAGTGGCAACGATATGCAGTCACATTGTAGCTGGTATCTTGTGGCTCCAAACAGGACACAGGCAGCGGCTAACCCTGGCCTGCAAAAGAGCCACTCCGAGAGGCCCCAAAACCAACACTTGGCAGCCACTTCAAGCTACACCAGAGCACCACCCAATAACCTACAAATATGACACATCCAAAGGGCAGACTGAGCAGGTACCAGAGCCCTGCTAAAGCAAATCCTGCTCCATAGGGTCAGCCCATGCAGAATGGCTTCTCCACTGTAGTCACTGACAATCCTCACAACAATCAGCCCAAGGGTCAATCCCTCTAACTGATGTGCCAACAGCAATCAAGGTTCAACTACAACAGGAGGACATACATAACCCACACAAGAGACACATCTGTAGCACTGGATCAAGTAACCAGAGAGACTGAACCACTGGGCCCAGCAGGACAACCACTACATAAGGCCACTCTACTAAAACTGGCAGACATAGCAGCTCTACCTAATACATAGAAACAAACACAGGGAGGCAGCCAGAATGGAAAGACAAAAAAAAAAAAAACATATCCCAAATTAAAGAACAGAACAACACTCTAGAAAAAGAACTAAACAAAATGAAGACAAACAATCTATCAGATGCAGAGTTCAAAACACTGGCTCTAAGGATACTCAATGATCTCAGTGAGAACTTCAACAAAGAGATAGGAAACATAAAAATGGAGATAGAAAACACAAAAAAGAACTAGTGAAAAAACAAAGAAAACAATAACCGAAATGAAGCACACACTAGAGGGAATCAATCTACACTACAGGGTAGGTGAGATGAAGCAGGGGATCAAATCAGTGATTTAGAAGTTAAGGTAGCAAAAAACACCCAATTGGGACAGCAAAAATAAAGAGGAATCCCCAAAAATGAGGGTAGTTTAAGGGGCCTCTGGGACATCAAACGTACCAACATTTGCATCATAGGGGTACCAGAAAAAGAAGAGTGACAGCAAAGAATTGAAAACCTATTTGAAGAAATAATGACAAAAAACTTCCCTAACATTGTGAAGGAAATAGACATACAAGCCCACCCAGGAAGTGCACAGAGCCCCAAACATGATGAACCCAAAGAGGCCTACAATAAGATGCATCATAATTAAAATGCCAAAGGTTAAAGACAAAGAGAGAATCCTAAAAGCAACAAGAAAAAGCAGTTAGTTACCCATAAGGGAGCTCCCATAAGACTGTCAGCTGATTTCTCAACAGAAACTTTGCAGTCCAGAAGGGATTGGCAAGAAATATTCAAAGTGATGAAAAGTAATGACCTACAACCAAGATTACTTGAAGGGATCTGTGCATCCTTACGTTCATTGCAGCATTATTTACAATAGCCAAGATATGGAGGAAACCTGGGTGTCTGTCAATGGATGAATGGATATAGAGGAGGTGGTACATGTATACAGTGGAATATGACTCAGCCATTAAAAAAAGAATGAAATCTTGCCATCTGCAACAACATGAATGGACCTAGAGGATACTGTGCTAAGTGGAGTAAGTTAGACAGAGAAAGACAAACACCATATGATTTCCCTTATAGGTGGAATCTAAAGAGCAAAATAAACAAACAAAACAGAAACAAATTCATAGATACAAAGAATATTTTGAGGGTTGCCAGATGGGAGAGTGGTTCAGAGGATGGGTGAAAGGGCAAGGAACTAAGTACAAATTGGTAGTTACAAAATGGTCATGCAGATGTAAAGTATAGCATAAGGAATATGGTCAATAATACTGTAATAACTTATGTATGGTCTCAGATGGGTACTAGATTTATCAGAGTGATCACTTCATAAGTTATATAAATGTCTAATCACTATGTTGTACACCTGAAACTAATAATATATGTTAACTGTAATTGAAAAATTAAAAAATTATTTTTAAAAAATCAAGGAAAAATAAGATTTTTATATTGTAAACATTTGCTTTGTTGCCCATTCTACTCAATTTATCTGTTCTCTTCTTTAATAAGGCACATGATATAATAGAGAACTCAATGGAACCTTCATTTGATTTACATCTAACACATAATTCCAATCCTACCTTGTCACATCTATGAATCTGAGGACTGGAGACTGCTCAATTACCCCACATAAAGCAGAAAAGAAACTGAATAATGCCATAGATAAGTATGAACAATTCCTACAATAAGGGTAACTCTTCCTTTATACCCTGAGAGTTGGAATTTTTACTGCCACATATCCAATCCTCCAACAAATCACATCTGCTATACATATATTCCAAATCTGATGACTTATAATTCTTTTCATTTTTTGTTCAATATATTTTATCCAACTTTTCATGCAAAGCTATACATAATTAAGCTGTACACAGTCAAATAGTTCTTATACAGTTTATTATGAGAAACAACAGTTTCCTCCTCTTCTCTTTCTCCCCAAATCCTGCTCCCCAAAAGCAATCGCTCTTTTTATCCTTACCCCTTTGTATCTCCATAGCATGCTTATGTTTGCTACTGCCTGTTTTTTTAGGTTTTTTTAATTGTGGTAAAATGTACATAACATAAAATGTTCCTTTGTGCGCATTTTTAAGCGTACAGTTCTGTGGCATCTGGTACATTCACATTGTTGTACCAACCATCATCACCATTTATCTGCAGAACTTCTTCATCTTTCCCAACTAAAACTCCGTATTCATTAAACACTAACTTATCATCCTCTCTATCCCTAGCCCCTAGAAACCATCCTTATACTTTCTGTTTTTAGGGATTTGACTACTTCAAGAGTAGCAAAATCATACAGTATTTGTCCTTTTGTGCCTGGCTTATTTCACTTAGAAAAATGTCTTCAAGAGTTATCCATGTTGTAGCATGTGTCAAAATTCCCTTCTTTTTTAAGGCTGAATAATTATTCCACTGAATTTGTATACCATATTTTGTTTATTCATTCATCTATCAATGAACACTTGGGTTGCTTCTGCTTTTTGGCTATTGTGATTTTTCAGTTTTCAGCATTATCTCTTGACTTTCCACCATGGAAGATGAGGATTTCGGTCTTTTTCACATACATAACACACCAGCACTACATATCTGCACACAGCGTCTCTTACAAACAGATAAACCAGGGCCGGCAGAGTGGTGCGTTGGTTAAAAGCTGGTTTGGGATGCCAGCTCTGAGGAGCAGGGCCTGGGTTCGGATCCCACATGAGGGCCAGTGACACTGCCCTCTACAGCTAACATGGTGAACAACAGCTCTACCTGGAGCTGGGCTGTCGTGAGTCGCCGGTGACGGCATAGGCTGCAGTGAGGCTGCAGTGGGATGCCATAAGCTACCGTGAGTGGCTGGCAGCCACTGTGAGCAGCTGGCAGCCGGCGTGAGCTGCCAAGAGCCACCATGAGCGGCTGTCCAGAGGCCGGCAACCGATCTGCCTCACTCGGGAAGAGCGCAATGATAATACCAACATGGGCCAGTGAAGCAATGTCCTCCACAACTAGACTGAAGAACAAAACGACAGCAACTTGTCTATTCCCCTTCCCTGATTCCCCAGTGCTGTTCCCCTCCCCCAATTCCCCAATAAAATCTTAAAAAAAAAAACCAGATAAATCAATGGATTAATTTAATAAATTGACTTTTAGCGTATAATTATTACAACTATATATTGTAAATGCAATTCACAGCCAAACCATTTAAGATACTATGTTCACTTTTTCTTTCTTATACAACTTGTGCTTTCTGGGGTTAGTAATTTTGTTATTTTTATGTTTGCTTAGTTTTCTATGTACTTAGCCTTACTTTGCTCCCAAATTCTCCCCAACTACCTGAATTTTCTCTCAATATGCGTAAATATATCCAGTATTCTAACACTTTCATCTTCTTAGGAATACCCCTTTTTTCTAAAAAGCTCCAAGTTGTGCTCGTTGCACTAGCTGCCCTGCCACTCTACTGTCAATCAACTACCCACCTTAACCATCACCTTAGAAAGTCTATTTGCCTCTCTTCTTCATTGGATTATTTTTGTCCTGTATAGCTCAGATTCTTTTGTTGTTGTTCATAGCAAGTAAACTTTTGAAGCCTTTCATTACTGAAAACATCTGTATTTATTCTACCCTCACGCTTGCTTGGTATTGTGGTTACATATGGAAATATAAATGTGTAATCATTTTCCCTTAGAACTTTAATGACACTGCTCCATTTCAGTCTAGCTTCCAATATTGCTGTAGAAGTCCAAAAAAATTCTGACACCAAGTCTTTTGTACGTGACCTGTTTTTTCTCTCTAGAGGCATTTAGGATTTTCTCTTTGTCCTCTGGCTCCTGAGATTTCATACCATGCTTTAATGTAAGTCTATTTTCATCCCGTTCATTGGGCACTTGGTGGGTTTTTTAATCTATTAATTCATGTTTTAGCATTTTGGGAAATTTTCCTATATCACTTCTATGATTAAATTCCTTGCCTTCATTTTTTTTGCTTTCTTTTTCTAGAATGTCTAGTATTCAAATGCTGGATCTCCTGGACTGATCCCTTAATATTCTTCTATATTTTCTATTTCCCATGTTCCATCTCTTTTTCTTTTTACTCTTCTCTCTCGAAGATTTTTTCAATCTTATTTTCCATGCCCTCCTTAAAGTGGTTTCTGCTATCATATTTTCAACTTCTAAACATTCTTTTTGTTTTCTAAATTTCTCTGTTTATATAGCACTCTGATCGTGCTTTTTGCACGTAGTTTATTTCCTTTTTTCTAATGTTATCGTTGATGATCTTTTGTTTTGTTTTCACTTTTTTATTTTCTACTTCTTGTATAATCTCTATGTGTTTTCTCTGACCTCTAACTTTCAGGTCAGAAGCTTTTCTCAAATGTCTGTTGAACCTTAGCTAAGTGTTCATATTTTATATTTATAAAGCATATATAAAAAAGCTGATTGAAAGCTCTCTGCATGCATATCACTATAGTCAACTGCGAGCTTCAAAGACATCTGACTTGGGCCGGCCGAGTGGCGCGATGGTTAAGAACTGGCTTGGGACGCCAGAGGGCCCCGGTT
>NW_017731464.1:411905-424776 GCF_001890085.2 Hipposideros armiger | reverse complement strand
TGCCTCGCCCGGGAAGAGCGCAATGATGGTGCCAACTTGGGCCAGTGAAGCAACGTCCTTCACAACTAGACTGAAGAACAAAACGACAGCAACTTATATATTCCCCTTCCCCCAGTTCCCCAGCACTGTTCCCATCCCCCCAATTCCCCAATAAAAATCTTTAAAAAAAAAAAGATATCTGACTTGTCCCTTTTGTCGGGGACTACCTAGTGGATATATCTTTAGGACATATTTCTCTTGGGCTAACCATATTATTCAGAATATCTTCCAGTCTCACATCTGAAAGGTATAAGCCTGGCTATTAAAGGAACCAAATCAGAAAAGAGGGTTGTGAGAGTAATGAGAAATTTCAATATTTAGTATATAAATTTTGACTATCTTCAGTTGGTATCCCCACCCTCACTTTGTGTGCATTCTCCTCTGGTCTTCTGCTAAAGTTGGGATAGGGCAGTTGACTGATGGGGAATAGCTGGGGGAAAAAACAGGCTGCCTAACTGCTTTTGAAACAGACATTCCACCAATCCTTCTGTTTGGGCATTGATTTTTACCCCCTTTTCCCAGAGGGACCTGATGCTGCCAATTTCTAAGACATGAGCGTTCTGCAAAACACTAAAATTGGGTTGTTCTCAGCTCTTTCTACTACTGGTTTAGAACTGAGTTTTCTTGGGTATGCTAGGACAATTATCACACTTCTTCCTACTTTGCAGCTTCTAAAAAATGTTGCTATTGTCTACTCTCCTGTATTCTTTATGTTTGGGAGTCCATGCTGTTTTAAAAATTCCCTTAGCTTTTGTTTTTATGAGTTTGGAGAGATAGAAGATATAAATGTATACATTTAATGCACCACCTTTAACAAGAAGTCAATTTGGTACCTTTTAGCACCTCCACAGGACTTTCAGATAGGGTCAAAATCCATTCAAAGAGCAATTTCATATATTTTAAACAATGTAACTGGTAACTAAGAGCATATACCTTAGAACATTAAACCAAAAAAAAACGGTTTTTCCTAAAAAAATGTTAGCGTGTAGGTACAGTACATTAAATTTAATTAGATACACAAAGAATATAGCCATTAATTGATTAACTATCACCAAGTACTATGCTAGTAAGGTGCTAAAGATATAAAGACTTCTGTCCTTACAGAGACCACAGACTGGTTGGGAAGACAGATAAGTAAAGCAACAATCACGTTAATGGAGTTCCCCACTGGTAGAGATGACCCCTAGTGGCTCTCTGCCTTCCCCATTCTCATGGCTTAGCAATGAGCTGGTTCAGTAAGACTGCGTTAGTTCATCGGAAGAATACTAGGTTTCTTTAGCTGATATAAATGGCAGTGATAGGAGAACTGTCCTAGCCAAGGCATTTCTCTGACCAGTAAAGATCCAGTTAGGTCATGTTGACTAATATTCTCAGCCCTCCTCCTAACTTCCCTATAAACGATACAAGAGCAGAGTCTCTCTCCTGAGGTATGTCCTGCTGTTTGTACAATGAAGCTGAACCCATCAGAACCCTCCACAGAGTAACAGGAGGATGGTGCTCCATGCACTGTGCTGACCTTTCTGCCTACAGGTTTACTGAGGGAAGACTTACTTTACTCCTGTTTGGTGTGATGCTAATTTGTGTGTGTCTGTGCCTCTTGCTTAACACCACACCTTTACCATTTATTAAATTCTTAGATTTGGGTCCAATTCTATACTTGTATTCTGTTCTACTCATCAGTTTATTCTTGTGATACTATATTGTTTTAAATTAAGTATTACTGCTCTTAAGTACAAGCCAAGGCTCAGTAAAAGGAATATTCTCAAAAGAATTTAATTGTAAAATAACTGAAACATACAGAGGGTGCCAAAAAAATGTATACACATTTTAAGACAGGAAAACTGTATTAAAATTGTAATACTCAATATATACTGATAACAAAAGATGAATACAAGTCACGTTTGACTTCTGCAATTACAAGAGGTGCTCAAAGTGGTTACCATCAGGCTTCCAGACACTTCTGATTATGGCGAACTACTGCTTGAGCAACACTGACCAAAGTGAACACTTGTATACATTTTTTGGCACCCCCAGTGTGTGTGTGTGTGTGTGTGTGTGTGTGTGTGTGTGTGTGTGTGTGTGAGAAATGGTGTTATTGTAATAACTGCTCTTCCCACAGATTTTCTAAGCAATGATCTATTTTAGAGTGAGCTCACCACAAAGCTGTATTCACAAACTATACTGAAAGTCCATATGACAAGCTCTTAAAGTTGACTAAAAGGAAAATTTCTCCTAGTAAGTCGATATGCTTTGCTTAATCAAAACAAACAAATATGTTTAGTATACAGACAAACATATATACATACACCATATAGTTTTCTGTTTACCCTGAAGAACACAAAGCTTCAAAACCAAACTGCAATACTGTCCTCAAAACAAATTTGGGGAATAAATTCTTTCTTCTCTCACCAGTAAAGGGATAGTTCTCTTTTAAACTTAATGGTCATCTAATACATATGTGCGTTTTAACTGAAATCAGGTTCAAAATATTTTGGAAGCATATATAATAGAAATAATTTTTTAAGGCAAGGACAAAAAAAATTGTTTAAAAATTAGATCTAATTCAAGGCTGAAAATGCCACAAGAAATTGAATTCTAGAAATAAATAAAGCATGAAATAAATACCAAAATCAAAAAGAAAAGAGAATATAAAGTAAATTCAGGAACACCAGACCAACTGAACACCAACCTCTCTGACTCCAAAGGTCATATTCTGTGGAAGATTTGCATAGCATCCGGCATGAAAGAGGTTTCAACAGCAATACTGCTTTTACTTGGCAGTCACTACAAGGCCTGTGTGAACTCAACTGCCAGTTCTAAGTCAAAAGATGGTCTATACAATAAACAAAAGAACACATTTTGCTCTATTCAATGCTTAACCAAATAAAGTCAAGGGTGGAAAAGACCATGGTGACAACTAATCTCACCCAAGGCTCAGTTTCTTTAAAACCAGTTACTAAAAGAAGAATGCCTGGAAGCCTTCAATTTATTTTATGGGCAACCAGTTCCTTTCCTAAGCATCAGTTATATAACCCATATAATTTGGCAAAGCCAAGTCAGAATTTTGAAAGTAAATAAATCCTTCCCTTCATTAAAGGGTCTCACACAGAAATCAACCTAGCTAAGAATGTTTACATTACAAATGTTATTTAGCCCCGCAAAGCCTAAGGCAAACTAATCAAAATGAGAAATACAGAACTTCCCTCCTGCACAAATCAATTCCATAAATGACTTACAGACATCAATTTCAAAAGGAACTAGAAAACGGTAGGCAATTAACAAAGAACTTCTTTAGACTTTTTTTTATAAAATCACTTCACGCTAAAATGATGATTCCAAAATCAGATATGCATAGTATTTTGGAAGCACACTGGAAGAGATCACGGAAAATGAGACAGGATACAAGAAAGGGTTTTTCTACCAGCTTTAAAGATGGCTCTGTTTCCCATGGCAGAACCCACAGGTGGGTCCACTAAAGGCTTTTAATCCAATACCATGTTTAAAAAAACACAAAAATTATACATATATATGTACACATATATAATTTATATATGTATAAATTTTGTATAATTTATATATATATAACTTTTGTATATATATGCATATATATCATATATATGTGTGTGTATATATATATGTATATATATATATATACATGAAAAATTTTTTGTCTGCTAACTTAAAAATCAATATGGTAACAAGCAGTACAATGGACAATTTTTAAATTCTTCCTAAGATTTTGCTAAATGATTGAACTTCTATCCTACTTTTCGTAATTGTACATTTTCTTACTTTCCTTCAGCTTCCCAGGAATATTGGAAGATGGATGGAAGACTCAAAGACTTCTAGCTAGACAGCATTTTAAACCACACTAAACCACTGTTTCCTAGATCCAAAAGCAAAATAAAAATGTACAGTTTAATAAAAAGTAATTCTATTCAAGGCCAATATAATAGCGTGTATTAGTTTTCTATTGCTGTGTAACAAATTGCTACAAGCTTGGAGGCTTAAAACCATACACAGTTATTATTTCAGAGTTTCCATGGGTCAGGAGTTCAGCATGTTTGTGTTGGGGTCTTCTGCTCAAGGACTCAACCAAGCTAAAATCATAGGGCTGTGGTCTCAGCTGGAGCTCAGGGTCCTCTTCCAAGTTAATTCATGTTGTTGACAGAATTCAGTTCCTTATGGTTGTAGGACTCAGGTCCCCATTTTCTGGCTGGCTGTCAGCCCGGGATAGCTCCCAGCAACTCGAGGCTGCCTACAGTTGCCTCCAAAACTTAGCGGTCTGTTTCTTCAAGGCCAACAGTAAAACATCTGCTGCCACTTTGAATCTCTCTAATTTCTATATCTGACCTGCAGACACTCTTTTAAAGGAACTCACCTGATTAGATCAGGCCCACCCACTCGAGGGGAGGGAGTTTTATAGGAGGTACACACCAGTGGGGAGGAATCCTGGGGGCCTTCTTAGAATTCTGCCTACCACATGCAACCAAAGCAAGAGCGTCCTACTGATAAAGCTTTATCCACAGACCATATAACACCTTAAATATAGAGGAATGGATAAACTACACATCCTTCAGATCATGATCCAATAGTATTTTTTGCATTGCACCTTTTGAAAAAATTGGACAACAAACAGTTCGAAATTATAATCTCACATAAAAATTTGAAGCCTAATTTGCTCATTAAAGCTTAATTACTGTGGAGCCCTTCTGGTAGTTTGTTTTGGCTGGTGTATCACAAAGAGAGGCTAATTTACCAACTGCCTCCATCATTTCACTGTATCAAGGACAAAGCCCACCCCTGGGTCACTGTAGCAACTCAGGATACAGTGGGTGGACGAAGGACAAGGGAGACATTCACCAAGAAAAGGCATATTCGCCTACATAATTTCTATAAGAGCCCAGACCAACTGTCAATAGAAATAAGACTTCTAGATCTGTTTTCTCACATGGTTCTAAAGAAGGGTACTAAGGCTGTTTTTTGAAGGACAAGAATAAATTCTTTACAGCGAAAACTTTGGTTGCTAAAAGAAGAATAATGATGAGGATAAAGTTCTAATGGCAGCACTGACAATGCTAAAAATTGAATTAGTAAATTACAGAAGGCAAGCATATGGGGGGGATGTCAAAGAGATGAAATTGTGAAGAAAATAGGCAAGAGACATGGAAGATACATATGTATTTTTCTACACGATGTTAACAGGAGACTAGCTAGCTATTCCTAAACCTATTTCCTCTTCCTCCTGGTCACACAGACTATTATTTTCAAGCCTCGCTTGCAGCGTGTGAACTATAGCCAATGTCGTGTTGGCAGAATTGGTATGTACCACCTCTAAGCCTGGTCCATAACAAACCTGCAGACATTCATTGTCTACTCTCTTTCCCTACTGCTGGAACCTTGGAAGCCACAGGTTGAAGTGGCAGAACCACAACTTGGAAGATGATCACCTGGAAAAGAGCCACCTCACCAGAACATCCATTTTGGACTTTATGTAACTAAACATAAAACTTCAATGGTAAGATTTTTGAGCTTTGCTATTACAGCAGGAAGCATTATTTAAGGAAAATAGAAACCAGTGTTGGAAGAATGGTGTTGCAATAACAAAACAAAAAAAACACCTTAAAATAAACGACATTGGTTTAGAGATCAAGCATTAGACAGCAAGAATACATATTTCGTAAGTCGAAAGCCTGGGGAGTCCTATAAGACTGTGGCAAGACAACTGGTAAAACGGAAACCTGTAATAAATGAAAAGGCACACCACGTGCCTACTGGGCCTGTAGCCCTAGAAGTGACTGGTGAGTCACAGTCATAGTGTACACTGTCATTTACCTTCTGCTTTCAGCGAAGTGTTACATGAAAGAGATGAGCACAAGGGCCAGCCGAGTGGCTCAGTTAGTTAAGAGCTCGCTCAAGAGTGCAAACTCTGAGCAACAGGGTCACCAGTTCAATTCCTGGCCCGAGCTGAGCTGACACTGAGCTGCCAAAACTGGCAGGATGGCTCAGCTAAAAAAACAAGAAAAAAATTAAAAAATAAAAAATAAAAAAATAGAAGAGATGAGCACAGAAAAGAGTTGGCTGACATGCCAACTGAACAGAAGTCCAGGCCTTGGAGGGTTAGAAAGCTGAACACATATAGATTCCAAGCAGTAAGAGAAAAGGTTTGAGGAAGAAAGTCCCAAGAGGACTTCTAGCTGAAAAAAGTGACTCAATCCTCAGGCAAGGATTAGATTCAGGTAAGGTCTTCCCAACCATTATTTCGTACAGCCTCAAAACAGCTATTAATGTAAGAAAGTGACATGAGGAGAGGGCTATGCTCCCACTCCAATACCTCCCCATACAAGGGGGAAGAAAAAAAGCATTCATGAAAATTGTATTTAAAAAAGAACATTGGGTATAGCGTCCACACAGAACCTGTTAAAAAGAAACAGATCAAAGGCCTACTAAGCTTTAAGGTGACTACAGTGCCAAAAACCCATCTTTGACCGTTCCGAGCCTTAACACAACTTTCAGGTCCCTGAACTTGCAGGAGCAGAAAGCAGTCAGTGAAAGATATACAGAGATAAAAATGTGGTTGTAGATATAAATGTAGATGTGCAGAGAGAGTGAAAGAAAGCAGGAAATTTTCTTAAGGTATATATGCCCCAGCATCATACATCCAAGTGTATGGAGAAAAAATATAGACAAAGAAAAACCAGGGTGCAGACAGGAGCCCTGGAGAACAATGGGAAAGGAGTCAATGTCTAAGCAGGAAGTTCCCCACTACCAAGGCAGAAAGGTTTCCCAATACCAACCCCAAAGGATGACATGGTTTGCTACGAAGCAGGGAATGCTGTGTGTCTCCCATTCTTCCCTTTCTAAATGGGAGTTTTTGTTGTAGTTATTCTATTCTTGCTTCTTGCTTTAATAGTGGGAGTGGGAGGGGACACAGGTCCAGATAACTTGTCATCCAAGTTCCTGGTCACCAGCCCCTGAAGAGACACATCTGGACCTGATTGACAGTGCTGAGCATCTCTGGATGATTAACTAGACGTTGAGATGTATATAGTAACTGGATGGGATACTGGGTTGACTCTCTTAGGGAAGGGAAGTATGTTCTATGAATGACAGGAAGGGTAAAGAGATATCTGACGACCAGAAGGGTAGACTGTGCCAGAGACTAGCTACTATTCACCAAACCTGTGTCCTTCTCCTCTTAGAAAAAGGGTGAGATTATATTTCCCAGCCCCCCCTGCAAGTCAGAATGGCCATGTAATTAAGTTCCAGCCAATGAAATGTGAGTAGATGTGATAATGTGCTGCATCCATGCTTAACCCCGAAAATCCCTCCAAAATGCAATACACTTTGGTTTTTCCCCTTCTGCAGAAATCTTCAAAGCCAGATTAAAGATGGCAGAGTCACATAATGGAAAGAGTCCCTCGATCACCATTGTGAAGAGAACCACCAGAAACACCATTTGGGGCTTGACATAAGTTAGAAATAAACCACTTCCTCTCCTTCTTTTCCAAAATCCATGAATTCAAACAAGAATTTATTGAACACTATCTACAAAGTATGTGGTAGTTTCTTTCCCTCTGACTCTCTTTACTTTTAAGGTACTATAGAAGATTTCTAAATGAGTAAGCATCTTTATTCTAGGATCGTATATATACTATAACATAGAATAATATATGCAATAAGAGCTATACTGACATGAAATTTTCACTGAAGGAATGAAGGGTTATCAGTTAATTAAAAGTCCTGAATTCATAAAGGTTTCTTCATCATTTCTTTATCTGACAAACACATGGCTAACAGCTAATAGTTTATACAGATAGAGTGCCACAGTAGACAAATTCACCTCAACCTAACCTGACTTCTGCTACGAGATCTGACCTTGACAAGCTTTCTGAACTTAAGCAAGTCACTTCTCTGCCTTGGGCCTTCATTTCTGCAGATATATATATGGGGTAAGACCAAATAATCTCACATTAAATGAAATAATAATCTTCATGGAATCCTCTCCCTCATCAAAAAGGAAATAAAGTTAACTTCTCAAGCAGATGCCCAGAAAAGGGAACTTTTGAAAAAAGGCAGCTTTACATATATTCTCCTATATCTGAAAGTTTAGAAAAAATTAGTTCACCACAATAAAGGCTTATAAGATACCTTCATTCCTATACTCAAAACATTACCCAGCAATGCAAAGGTATATTTTCAATGATTAATTTTGTTTATCGCTTAAAAAAAAATGGCATGATACGATTCTTTTTATCAGATTTATCATCAACTAGTTTTAAGTTTCCACTTTGTAAAAGATAACACTGACAAAATTTTTAAAAAGAAAGGGGAAAAGTACTTACATTCCCTTAGGAAAGGTATTCTCAATAGGCAAAACTCTTTTGCAGAATTAAACAGACATCTGAAAGAAGATTACCAAGGCTAGCTGAAACCAAAAATATGACCCAAATATGATCTAGTCTCTCCTTCCTCACAGAATAAAAAATACAAATGACTTAATCAAGAATACAGTTGTTTAGAGAACCAAAAAACACTTTCCATAAACAACTGAATCTTCTATTTATTGTTGTAGGCTACATCATAAGGTATACTGAGAGATTTTAATAAAATCAATGTGACTTAAATTTCAAAAGAACAAGTAGCACCACAAATCATACTGCTCTCTTAGTCATTAAAAAAAAAAAAATGGAATCCAGACATTCCTGTGGCTTTGGTGACTTAAAGATGAAAACATTAAAAGAAAAAAACCTAAATATTTCTAACACATTTGTTAATGTATAAGCTGTAAATAAATCCCTTTCTATGATCATCATTTCCCAATAGGTCTCTTTTCATTGACACCCAGTGATATCAGAAATAACAATTACAGAAATATTCATATTTATAACATGACACCTCACTCACACAGTAAACAATCAACCAAAGGTACCTGCAGCACAATTTAGCTCATTAGCTAGAAAGAGAACTCTTAAAAATCTTGGGCTTCATATCATATCCAAAGTCAAGCACAGTATTTTTTAAAAGAACAGAAAAACTTCTTCAAAGCCCCAACATACATAAACCATTACAATAGATCAGTATTTACTGAATATGCACAGAGAAAAAAAATAGTAAATAACTGGTTCCTCTGTTAAGAAAATAAAACACCTTTTTAAATCATAAAGATAATGGACTTCCTTAAAATGACAAGAAACTATTAAGACAATTGGAAAAACCTGTGTTTTAAGAGAATACTTGCAAAGTCACTGGCCAACCTACATAAACCCAAGACCTACCTGCTTCATGGCAGTCTCTCCAATTTTGTCTGAATGTTTACGGATACTCTCCAGAAAGTCTTTGAGATCAGACATAGAAACATCCTTAATTTCTTCTCGAAGCTTGGGAATGTTGTCCACCATCACCTTGCAAAATCGATAGTGGCTCACTTGAGGCAAATAGGTATGCTCTAGATGTTCCAGAGTTTTCAGTGCAGGATAATGCCTATAAAAGGAATTGTATCACCTTTAGCTCAACTCAGTTTTCTTTAGGGACACAGACATATTCTGCAGGCAAAATCTCTAGCCTGAATTAATTTTCACTTTACATTAAGACAAATCCAGTATTAAGGTTTAATAAAAATATAAATTGAAAATCTCAAATTATTAACAATTAATATATGCATTAAAAGACTAATAAATTATCATCAAAAGAGATGTTTCTCTTTTCTTCTTTTAATTTCATTAAAATGTAAGACTTTTTTGGAAGTGATTATAACACTGTATTGTTGCGTTTATAAAACACATAGACATAATATGTACGACGATAATAGTACAAAAGAGAAGGAAAGAAATGGAACTAAGTTGAAGCAAAACTACTACTATATATCAAAATTACATCAGCAATGACCTAAAGTAGACTGTGATAAATTAAGATGCAGATTATTATCCACAGGGCAACCTCTAAGAAAATAACTCAAAAATTAATCATTAAAAAAATTAACAGAGGGATTTTAAAATAGTACACTACAAAATAACACAAAAAAGAGAGAAAGTAGAAATCTGAAAAAAAGACGTTTAAAAAAAACATAGAACACAAAGAGCAAAAGTCAACCATATCAGTAATCCCATTAAATGCAAATGGACTAATAAGGAGTCCAATCAAAAGGCAAACATTGTCAGACAGCATTTAAAAAGCATAATCCAACTACATATTGTCTACCAGAAACACATTTTAGATTCAAAGATACAATCAGGGTAAAATAAAAAATGGAGTGAGATATAGCATGCAAAAATAACCATAAAAGTAATGGAATAGCTAAATTAATATCAGATAAAACAGATTTTAAGACAATAAATATTGCTGATGATGCAGATAAATTTTTCATAACAATAAAAGGGACAAAATTTATCTGATAGGCAGGAGAGCGTCTATAAGCATAAGGCAATTAATAAAACTAAGCAATAAAGGTGACTAGGTAAAAACAAAATAAGTTATGCATAAAAAGAACATAATAAGAATAAAAAGGAAACAACAACCTGATAAAGATAATTTGCAACATATAAACTTGAGTTTTTTTAAAGCAATGAACACAGAAAAGTCACCAAAAAATGTAAAAAGGCCAACATACGAATAAAGAAGTTGAACTGATATGTGAAGAAATGCAAGTCAAAAAAATACTTTTGTCACTCAAACTATCAAAGATTTCTTAAAAGATTATAGGTATTATTATCAGGGGTTTCAATAAATGATAATTCACAGCCTGCTGGTTAACAAATTTGGATTACTGATACAAGTTTTCAGTGAAGAATTTACCAAAACAAGTATTCTAAACACTTGCATTTCAAAAAAAAAAAAAAATTAGATGTACAAAAAAAATGCATATGCTTCTTGAATTGTAGTTATATTTATTACCAAACAAAAAACTACTCTAGATGTCTAATAACAAGGAATTGGTTAAATACATCATGATACATCTATGTAGTAAAAGGTTAATAAAATAGTAAAATGTTAACAATATTATTAAATGAAAGTTATTTCAAAAAATAGAAATTACAAGTATAATCACAACATTTTTCAAAATTATAAATGCATACATGTGTAAATTATGAACATGTACGCATGCATGAGATAAATATCAATACACACACATAAGCACACAAAAAAATGATGAGAAAAATATACACAAAAATTTTAGTCATGATTTTTTCCTTCGCAACATTATGGTTGATAATTTTCTTCTTCATGTTTTTAATTCCCTAATTTCCAGTGATATAGTTAGTGCAGGAAAAATTCAGTTCCAATCCTATAAACGAAAGACTTATAGCTCTATTTTAGATTTTAAGAATGAATTTCACGGTAGATACTTAATCTCTTCTTGCTCCAATGCTCTCAGTGCCATAAACACCAAAGATAGAGTTTTGTTTTACTTGTTTTATTTTGTTGTTGTTGTTCCCTCAAATGTTTCAAAAATCAAAATCATAGTCCAAATAAATGGAGGGCAGAAAGGGTTATTTCTCATACATTTAGAAATAAAAATACAGTTATAATCTGAAATGGTTGCTTTTATTAAAATTTTAGACTCAAAAACAGTGCAATTCACATGGTTTAGTGTAAATAGAATGGTGTTTATACTACAATTAGGTACAAAGATCTATGTGCAATAAAATGCAATTCCTCTAGAGAGAAACTTTAGAATGGATAGAAAGCCAGAAATTAAGCCAAAAAGATAAACACACTTTAGGGTTTAGTTATATTTTGCAACATTGTTTATAGAATGAGAAAAATCTAACAACGTTGCCTGCGGACACAAGGCACAATCATTGATGAGACACATGGCTGCATGCCGAAAACATCTGGTCTGTCAAATAACTCCACATTTTTCAAGGCTAATTAGTAAAAAAACCAGTGATTCCTGGCAACAAAGAATGTCACCTTATTTCCCCATTGTCTTTTCTCTACCATATTCATGTTCTGACTATAACAGATCAATAAGATTATTCAAATTTCTGGTATACTCCAAATATCAGTGACAGGTTAACGAATGACACCCAATTAAACACCTGTATAGCAGACACCAAAGGAAACAATTCTATTTCCAACCACCATGGAAATCTAAAACAAGATTTTGACATTACTTTAGACAACCTCTAAACATTATTAAAACTGAATCAAAAGCCAAATTCCTAAGTTTCCTTTGTGTATATGCTAGCTCTCCCCCTCCTCCCCCGCCATACAGACTCCCTAATAGAGATGTGAGCAGAAAGAAAGTACAGGAAATAAAAGCAGGGAATAAAAAAGAAAGGCAGCAGGAAAAGAGGTCTAAATAATCCTATAAATTGGATAACTAAGGTCAGAATAATTTAGACATGGTTGAATGCTACCATGAGAAATGTTGATTCTAGGCAAATTAAATCTTGGTACTTTCTTGCCATGGTACTTTCTTACCATGGTATGAAACTCTTTCATGATGATGGTTTTTAAAATTTTAATAAGTGATCTTTTAAAGCGGATAACAACTACCCATAAGAATTTTTTTTTAATTCAGAGTATTTTAAGAACATGAAATAAAAACTTGCACCACAGGAAATATTAGTGCCTTTCCTAATCAAAAAATATCAATTAACAAATATTTAATCCCTTCTATGTGCTAAAAATATTGGGTCTTCGGAAAAGTCATGACATATTTTGTCTGTGTTTTTCAAAGGTCATTTATTTATATAAAGAACAAAGATCTATCAATGATATGTTGCCCGTTGTGTTCAATAACCTTTTGCCATCTTTCAGTGAGCTTCATAATTCCTCGTTCATAGAAGGACCTGTCTTTATTTGTGAAAAACTGAACAAGGTGCTG
>NW_017731464.1:409285-411640 GCF_001890085.2 Hipposideros armiger | reverse complement strand
CATGTCACCTTTAAAATTCCACCACACTGAGAGCATAACCTTCCTCTGATGAATGTCTGCTTTCGATGTCGTTTGAGATGAATCATCAAGTCGGGACCAAGACCGTTTGCGCACCACATTGTTGTCAACAATCCACTTCTCATCACCAGTTATCAGTCACTTCAAAAAAGGATCGTTTCCCTCATGTTTAATGAGCATATTGCAGATGTTTATACGCGCCGTCAAATGAACTTAAATTTTGAGTTCATGCAGAACCCAAATATCGAGCTTGCTTATGTATCCCAGCTTCTTCAGGTGGTCGTGAACACTTGAATGATGGATGTTCAAGGTTTCTGCAATCTCTCATGTTGTGTAATATTGCTTTGACTCGATCAATGCCTTTATTTTGTCCTCATCAACTTCAGTGGGCCTCCCTGACTGAGGAGCATCGTTGAGATCAAAATCACCAGCACAGAATTTCGTGAACTATCACTGGCACTGACGTTCTCGTAGAGCATTGTCACCGTAAACCTTATGCAACTTTTCACAAGCTTCACGTGCATTCTTCCCTTTATGGAATAAAACAGTAAAATATGGCAAAAATGCACAGCTTGGTTTTCCATCTTCAACTTGTTATAAAATCTCCAAAACTCAACCAAATCGCTCAATTTTTTTTAGAATGAAGCTAGAACTGTCAACTGTCAAATGACATAGCAATAACATAGCTGCGAATGACTCTAGTACTTCCAAAAATGAACTAGTGCCATCTGTTGCAAACATGCATCATGACTTTTCCGAAGACCCAATAGAAATATGGTCAGCTATCTTTCCTTAGGGAACATAAAATCTAGTAGTATAACCAGTATTTACAGCTTTAAAAAAAATAACCAGGCTTCCAGCCATGAAGGAATAACAGGAACAGACATTAACTCCCACTTTTTAAAAGTAAATACTGGTAAATATTATATAAAACAACTGTTTCCATATATTGGGCATCAGGTAACACAGAACTGTAATCTCTGAAAACAGGGAAACAAACAAGGTGAGTGTCATAATTACCTGAGTTACCTACCTGAAAGTGAAATCTAAATCATAGACAGAGTCAGAGAAAACCCAAACAGAACCCAGCAGCTTATAGCATTCGAGTCAGAGATAAAAAGGAGTTCAGGAGAGCTGATGCACCCTGAGGTTGTGCAGCAGAATTTAAAAAAAAGGGAGCAATGCAGAAAAGAACTACAGAAATCTACACGGGGGTTCCCTTGAGTCTTTGCTGAGTACTAGGTCAGGCATTAGAAAAGTGAAATTCCACATGGACAGGTAAAAAGAAGGGAAAGTAGGGAAGGGAGAAAGGGAGGGAGAGACTGACAGACACCAGGGAAATGTAAGACAAACATTTCCAGGCGCTCAGACAAGGCAGAGAAATATTCGAACTCTGAACAGCCAAAGTGAAGAGTTCTTAGGGATTCCTGAGTTATTCAGAGAAAATGAATACTATTCTGAGATACCCCTGAAATGAAGGTGGGTCTAGCAAAACTTCAAAATGAGGTTTGAATAGATCTGCAAACTAAACTGCTTGCCAAAACAAAATAGAGAAAAGCAAGGCCCCCAAAATTCAGAAACTCATCAACATATTACAATGTCCACTATTCAATCAAAAATTACTAGACATGATAAGAATAAAAAAAAAACTGACCTATAACAAGAGAAAACAAAATCGGTCTGGTCTGCAGAAAGAGATCCAAAATACCAAAAGTGACTGAACTAGCAAACAGATAGTTAATGTACATGTATTTAAAGAAAGAAACAAAAATAACAAGAGAAATGAAACATTAAAAAAAATGGAACTCCTAAATATGAAAAATATATTCTCTGAAATGAAAATTCAACTGAATAGGATTTTAAAAAGGTCAGACAATGCAAGACAGAGATCAGTGCACTTGCACACAGCAATAAAATCTATACCATTAAAGCACAGAGGGGGGGAAAAGACTGGGGGGAAAAATAGATCCTCAAGTCACTTGTGGGTTTATATAAAGTTATCTAACATAGATGTACTTTAAGTGTCCGCATGAGAATAAGAAAAGGACAGAAAAAAAATGTTTGGAAAAATACTATCAGAACACTTTCCAGACTTCATGAAAATTGTAAGCCCACAAGTCCAAGAAGCTAAATAAACCACAAGCAGAGTACATCCACACATGTCTGCAAACATGCACATGTATTCACACCAAAGTGCATCAAAATCAAATTGCTGAGAACAAATGAAAAACACAAAAGTTTTACAACAGGGCCGGCCGAGTGGCGCGATGGTTAAGAACTCGCTTGGGATGCCAGAGGGCCCCGGTTCGGATCCCACATATGAGGGCCAGTGACACT
>NW_017731464.1:405555-407960 GCF_001890085.2 Hipposideros armiger | reverse complement strand
TTGAAGAACAAAAAACGACAGCAACTTGTCTGTTCCCCTTCCCCCAATTCCCCAGCACTGTTCCCATCCCCCCAATTCCCCAATAAAAATCTTTAAAATATATATATATATATTATTCAATAAAAAGAAATCAAAGACTGGTATACAGCACAACATGAATGAACCTTTAAAACATTAAGTTAAAAGAAAGAAGCCAATCACAAAGAACCACACATTGTATGATTCATTTATATGAAATTCTAGAATAAGTAAATCTATAGAGACAGAAAGTAAATCAGTGGTTCCCAGTAGCTGGCAAGGGAGGACAGGGACCAGGAGAGGCTTGAGTAGTGATGGCTAAGAAGCTCCGACTTTCTTTGGAGGAGAATAAAACATTCTAAATTGATAGTACTGATGGTTGCACAATGCTATGAATACACTACAAGCCACTGAATTGTAATTTTAAACGGATGGATTGAATAGTATGTGAATATCTTAATGAAGCTGCTAAAAATACTTCACATTAAAAAAAATTTTTAAAGAGAATGTAAAGATTAAACAAAATGAAAGCAACAGTGGCTATATTAATACCAAACAATATATATTTCAAAAAAAGGAATATTACCAGGGACAAAGAAGAACCTTCCATAATAATAAATGGGTTATTTTATCAAGAAGATACAACAATGCTAAATGTGTATGCACCCATAAAGAGAGCTTCAAAACACACATAGCAAGAGTGCAAAGAACAGGGCCCGCTGAGTGGCGCGTTAGTTAAGAGCTGGCTTGGGACACCAGCTCTGAGCAGCAGGGCCCCGGTTCAGATTCCCACATGGGGGCCAGTGACACTGCCCTCTACAGCTAAGATGGTGAACAACGGCTTGACCTGGAGCTGGGCTGCCACGAGTTGCCGGCGACGGCATAGGCTGCAGCCTCTGTTGCAGTGGGCTGCCATAAGCTACCTTGTGTAGCCGGCAGCCAGCGTGAGCGGCGGGCAGCTGTGTGAGCTGCCAAGAGCCGCCGTGAGTGGCCTTCCAGAGGCCGGCGACCGATCTGCCTCACCCAGGAAGAGTGCAATGATAATATCAACATGGGCCAGTGAAGCAACGTCCTCCACAACTAGACTGCAGAACAAAAGGACAGCAACTTGTCTGTTCCCCTTCCCCCGATTCCCCAGCGCTGTTCCTCTCCCCCAATTCCCCAATAAAATCTTTAAAAAAAAAGAGTGCAAAGAACACAAAGAAGACATATGCAAATCCACAATATAATAGGCAATTTCAACACTCCTCTGTTAGCATTTGACAAAACAAATACAAAATTAGGATGTAGAAAACCTGAACACTATCAACCAAGTGAACCTAAATGACAGTTAAAGAATGCTCCACTCAATAAGAGAATATAGATTATTTTGAAGTGTACATGGAATTTTCACCGAAATAGACCACATGCTGGCCATCAAACAAGTCTCAACAAACATAAAAGGTTGAAATCATACATGTTACATTTATGAACACAATGACAAATAAATTTTGAAAAATTACAAATAAATTTTCAAAAATATGAAAATCCCCTAATATTGGAAATTAATCAATTCATTTCTAAATAATCAGTGAGTTGAATTTTTAAAATTACAAAAGAAATTAGAAAATATTTGAAAAAAATCATAAAATATGTAAGATTCAATTAAAGCACTGCTTAGAGAGAAATGTACAAATAGCTACAATAGAAAAGAACCAAAAATCAATGTTTTAGGCTTCTATCTTATAAAGCTAAAAAAAGAGCAAATTAAACCCCAAATAGGCAGGAGAAAGGAAATACTAGAGATAATAGCAGAGATCAGTAAAATAGACAACAGAAAAACAACAGGGATAAACTCAATAAAACCTGAAGATGCTCTTTAAAATAAACTAATAAAATATTTGCAGGATATAACAGGCAAAGGTATTCAGAGTACATAATGAATTCTGCCTAAGTGAAATAAGTCACACTGTGAAAGACCAATACCATATAATCTCACTTATATGTGGACTCTAAAGAACAAAATAAACAAAACAGAAACAGATTCAGAGATAACAGAGAACAAACTGATGATTGACAGATGGGAGAGGGCCTGGGTGTAAAAGATGAAGGGATTAAGAAGTACAAATTGGTAGTTACAAAATAGATAATGGGAACGTAAAGTACAACATAGGGAATATACTCAATAACATTGGAATAACTATGTATGGTGTCAGGTGGTATTAGACTTATTGGGGGAATCCCTCAGCAAGTTATATAATGTGTAACCACTATGCTGTATACCTGAAACCAATATAATATTTTTTTTTATTTTTTTTTTTAGCTGAGCCATCCTGCTACCTGTTGGCAGCTCAGCGGCTGCTCAGCTCGGGCTGGACTCGAACCGCTGTTGCTCAGAGCTCAAACTC
>NW_017731464.1:397982-400900 GCF_001890085.2 Hipposideros armiger | reverse complement strand
ACACACACACACACACACATACACACACAGAAGGAAATATCACAGGATAGTTTATTCAGGACTTCTTAAAGTCTTTAATATTCTACATGCACTATGAATACCCACGGTGGCTATATCATACAGCGTGTCTTCCAAACTTATTTAACATAAGTTTCAACATTTAATGAAAAACACCTTTTTATTGAAAATAAATCATATCAAGAAACTAGCTTTTCAGGAATATACCTTTGGAAACTTCCCTAAACTATACACTATACCTGGACTATCATTTTCAGAGCAGATTATCACATGCACCCCCTTTCGAAGACAAAATGAAATCTGGCCTCCAGAAAGTCTTTATAAAGTATCAAAAAGAGAAGCAAGAAACCCTCAAATTCCCTCTTTATTATTTATTTAATATCACCACATGTGAAACACTTGGTTTGATTGGACTGTGAGCCCACATGAATTAAGAGTGTGATGTAGCCATCCAAAATGCTGATCAAAGACAATGGTAACAGAAGCATTGTCTAAAACAGGAATCAGCGAACTGTTTTTGAAAATGGATAGGGAGATTGTCTCTGATGCAACTACTCAACTCTGCCATTGTAGCAATAGTGCCACCCATAAACATAACATATATGAATGGGTGTTACTGTGTCCCAATGAAACTTTGACAAAAATAGGAGGCGAGCTGGATTTGGCCTGCAAAACACAGTTTGCTGATCCTTGTCTAGAATAAGTAAGATGATAAAGCTTTAAGATCACACTATGAGAATTCCATTCAAATGCTAGGTTTTAGGAAGGCCATTTACAAATTGAAGCATGATAAGATGTGACAACATTTGGAGAGAGGATCAAAGCTACAACACATGAAAAACAGCTAAAGGAATTTTTAGCCCAAAGAGTAGGGAAATATTCATTTGGAAACACTATACACCATACCTGAACGAAAGCTGTCCTTCAAACATCTGAAGAGCTATCAGAAGAAAGGTGGTGCCTAAAAATAGTGCTTATTATTCAAATAAATGGATGTTACTAGAAAATAAGGTTAATATCAGCTCAATATAAGAAAAAGGTTTCGAGCAATGTGAATAAAAATGGAGTGGGTTGCACTGAGTGTAGTGTCATCTATCCCCTTCACAGCAGTTATTCAAGATTAGATATTTTTTATCCTGAACTAAAAATCTCATAAAATTCAACCTTCCATAAATACTACTAAATTCGGCATCAGTCTCTGTGAGAATACATTGTTTCCTATATAAAGGCACCACCTCTGATACTTTTTTTTACATCAATCTCATTATAAGAAATACATTTTATACGGCAGCCCAGTAGACAAGTATAGGGAACACACACACACACACACACACACACACACAACCTTGAAACAAAATTTTCAAGAAATAATTGTTTCAAGGAACAATTACCCTTACTACATATAATATGCTTTATTATTTTCTATTCTATTTCATTTCAATATTAGTTAAAAATACTGATTATGGCCCACTAAATTGATTTCATACAAATGAAGGTTCTAAAACATATACAACAGGAGCCTAGCAATGCTTCTGATAAGAAAGGTAATTACCATTTCAATAGTACTTTAACATAACAATGAGAAGAAACTATGCTGCCCCTCTAGGATGCCACTTCTCTTGATTCAGAGATATAGATACCTATACAGATGCAGATAGATAGATAGGATGGATAGATAGATGGATATAGATAGATAGATAGATAGATAGATAGATAGATAGATAGATAGATAGATAGATAGATAGATAGGCAGACGGATGATAGAGCTGTAAGTCAAAAAAAAAAAACAGTGGGCATCCCAGAGAGTGTAGTTTCTTTTCATTGTTGTGTTAAAAAATATTAACAGAAGTCAATGCTTAACCTTTTCCATTTTCTAAACTCTCTTCTAGACTTCAAGAACCTCTACATGTCATAGGTTCTTAATCCAGGTTGAATGGATCTCCCTGGAGCAGAGACTCCCAGGTGTGCCCAGGGTGCTGCTAGACTTTCATCCCCTCAATTCTCAGAATGAGTGAGTGGAGCCAGAAGCAACCAAAAACCCTGAACTGGCAGCCCCAGGTCTTGCGCTCTCTTTAGGGGCATCCATCCTGAGTAATTTGAAGGAATTTGCAACTTGAAACAATTTGAAGAAAGGAAGAGAAGATGAGTATCAATCAGCACATGATATCAGCAATCGGTAAGTACTACGGGTAATATTCAATGCTACCTGCCAAGGAGGTATCCACCACATGACTACATTAGTAACCATCATTGTGCCCATCATTGACAAGGGGCACAGAAAGCAGAGGAAGAAGTTTGGAATACGGGTGTCCAAGGATTATAGGAAAAAAACAGCCCAAGGTGAGAGTGGGAAGATGGGATGGCTGAGTCAGGACCAACAGCACACATAGCTCATGGCAGAAGCTCCATATCTTTGTTCTCATACATTTCAAATACTTTTGTCCATCTGAGGCTGTTCAACCCCAAACAATTTAGCATAGCTTTTTATTTTAAACAGGATCAAACTGTTCATACTTTTTAATGTCCTTTATACATTAAGCAAACATTTCTAATACTTTCCACTGTCAGATATTGTTCTATAATATATTATAGTTTATTCTTCTTTTAAATGAATGCACCATGATTTATTTTACTAATCCTTTACTAAATGACTTTTAGGGACATTTTAAAGTTTTGCCTATTAAAAAAAATCATATATACATCCTTGTACATGCACCTATATAGCCTTAGGATAAATCTTAAAACTATGTGGAGTTTTAAGTACTGATATATAAAACTACTCTTCTCGGGGCCGGCCGAGTGGCACGATGGTTAAGAACTGGCTTGGGATGCCAGAGGGCCCCGGTTCGGATCCCACATGAGGGCCAGTGACACTGCCCTCTACAGCTAAGATGCTGAAC
>NW_017731464.1:388565-391742 GCF_001890085.2 Hipposideros armiger | reverse complement strand
TACACACACACACACACACACACACACACACACAGATGCTTTACTGGTTCTATTGCAATGGAGAACCCTGACTAAAACAGGTATATGCTTTTCCCCTGAAAGACTGGGTCTTCTAAAACTCAAACTATGAGTAGTGTGTTTTACTAAACATAATACATGATAAAAATACATCAGCATACCACTAGTATATGTAATTAAGTCTCAGGATAAATCAATAGATATACACAAGGCTAGAGAAGATGTGACATGAACTTAATTATTTTTTGAAAGGTTATGCTAAATATATCTTTAAAATATTCTAAATAACAGAAATTTTAAATAATAAAATGTATTCAATAAAAAAAAAATCTTACCTTTTAGTTTTCATCTGGTCCCTCAGTTTGCTATACATCTCTAGAACTTGAAAGAGAAGGGGGAAAAGAGCACACCAGCATTACTTAAAGAAAGTGAAAGACTAATTAAAGCTAAAAGAATTGTATCAAGAATCCTACTCCATTTCCAGCTCCTCACCTGGGAGACACAGCATTAATTTATCAACAGTGGCAGAAATATTTCTTTGTTGTAGTCGACACTGCTTCAGCTCCTCCATTGCTATTACCAGCTTGGCAAGAGGGGGAAAAAAAATGAATTATGCCAATAGCTGTAAATAAAAACCTTTCAGTCACATTTTTCCACCCTGTGTTCAATTCATCAGAAAATCTCAGACAGTTTCATAGTAAGACTTGCCAAGTGGACTAAGGAACTGCCTTTCTCAACAAGTAAAACATTCCTGCATGGTTTCCTACTTTTTCCCCAAGATACATACTATACAAGGAAAGGCTACGTAAAATGAAATCCTAAAATTCAGAGTCTATCCAGGAGAAAAAAGAAAACGTGCATATTTTCTCCAGACCCTATTCAGACTCTTCATGATTTATGGTTTCATCACTCTCCTGAGAAGATCCCATATTTATTCCACCAGTGCCAGAGTCCTAAAGGAAAATAGTCCTTCCTATACAGCTTCGAATGAGTCTTGAAAGTAATCTTCAACTAAATCTCGATTTCAGCAAATAAGCCACACACTTAGAAGTTATGGCTTTTCCAAGAGTTCCAGTTTAGTGAAAAGTAACTCACTTTTCTTCTCATAGCTGTTTTAAAGACTTCCGTCTGAAGTCATACCACGATAGAGCTAAAAGAAACTACAATCTCTGCATAATTTAAAATATGTAAGACAAGCTTTTAAAAAACAATAATCTGCCTACATAGCTCCTATAATATTCATCCCATATTCATACCTAAAAATGTTATCTGTCTAGATACCGAGCAAAAGAGAACAAAAGACAATGGCCCTGATTAAATCACTGATGAAACAATCAAGAGCTAACCTTAAAGGTTATTAAAATTAAATAATAAATAAATGTTAGGCAATAAGGAAGGTACATAGTACAGAGACCAGAAATGGACTACATACAAGTTAGAAAACTTGAGTTTTCGGCCTTGTTAATTACTATGTAAATATTAGCAAATCATATGTTTTAGTTTCCTCATGAAGAATTGACTTTGCCATGAGGATCAAGTGAGAAAAATGCATGTAAAGTAATCTGGCAAACTGTGATGATTTAATCAATTAATGAAATCAATGATTTATTTTTTAAACAAATATTTTTGGAGCACCCAGTTTGTGCCCATCACTGTTTAGACAGGTAGAGGGGATACAGCAATAAATAAAACAAACAAAAATTTCTGACCTCATGGAGCTTAATTTCTAATGGAAGGAGACAGAAAAAAGAAAAAAAATGTATAAGTAAAAACATATAGCAGAGCAAGATAGGTGCAATTGAGAAAAATAAAGCAGGAGAGGTAAAAAGAATACAGCGGGTTGACAGTGAGACTGCAATTTCAAATAAGGTGGTTAGAAAAGGCCACATTAAGAAGCTAACAAAACAGAAAGGTCTAACGTAGGTAAACATTGGGAAAAAAGCATTCCAGGCAGAAGGAACAGCACTGGCCATATTATGACTACTCAAGTGATTTAAAAACACAGCTCAAGAAGACTACATCCTCTCTCACTAAGCTTTCAAGTGGCTATATTCACTTAATTCAGATAAACATTAGGAGAAGCAACAATAACGTCCAAGCTCCTCCAACATAACTGCTTATGGTCTTACAAGCCACTACATCAAGAAGACAGCCATCAAAAGAGAATGACAGAAACATAAAAGATTTTTTCAAAAGGTAAACTGGCCTTACTTCCTTCCCCTCATGTTGTAGTTTTCTATTAGTGTCCGTCACTTGATTCTGTGGAGAGAAGACAATTTAAACTCATGAAAAACAAACATTTAGACAACAGTTGGATAAAATCAAAAGTTACAATGAAAAGACTAAGAGTAGGTATTCAGATAGTTTCAGGATTCCACCACATTTTGGTTTAGTGGTACCCTCTTATGTTTAAATTATATCAGCTTTTCTACTAAATGCTGTGTAGCCTTTTCAACAATGGAAGGAAAAATTTACTAAGAGATATATTCAGTTTGGAATATTCCAAACTAAGATACTGTGACTAAAGATCATACTTCAGTTTTGAAAAGAAAAGAAAAATTAAAATAGAAAATATAGCCCACACAAAGAAACTTACCATCTCTACTATGTGTAGAAATAAACAAATTTTATCATAGGTATTCCTCACTTCACCAATACACTCCTGGAAAACTTGAGCATAAATTGAACTTTTTAACTCAGGTCAAATTTTCCCCATTTATTATCCGAATATTAAAAAATGTTTTATCTTAATTCTTTTAGGATCATTAATTAACAACACCTAACACAACACCTCCATTCCCATTTTTCTAAATTAATATCTCCATCAGAGAGTCAAAACTATGTGAACAAGCCTTAATATTATTTAGAATTCATAATTTAAAAGGACTGGTACCACTTTTTTTGGTATCCATTTTTGAAGACTCAACTGATATAAAAAAATTAAGTGCATAGAATAGTAATTTCCTCACCATCTCAGACATTATCAAAATGAGCAATTTTAACTTCTAAAACTTTCATTAACACAGGCTTTCTAGCCTTCCACCAATAAGTCACTCCTTATACGTTTAACGCATCCCCTTAACCCAGCATTTCCTATTATATCCCATAGAACACGCACAAAGAGGTGCACATATGTGTGTACACACACACACACACACA
>NW_017731464.1:385431-387945 GCF_001890085.2 Hipposideros armiger | reverse complement strand
GCTGCTCAGCTCGGGCTGGACTCGAACCGCTGTTGCTCAGAGCTCAAACTCTTGAGCGAGCTCTTAACCAACTGAGCCACTCGGCCGGCCCCAGAAACCAATATAATATTGAATGTCAACTATAATTGAAAAATAAAGTTAAAAAAAGAAAAGAAAAAGAAAAATCAGAACAATTCTCAATCATTTTACAATCATCAGACTTGCGAAAACCAAGAAGTCTGACAAAAGATACAGATGATGCTACCAAGAGGAGGAGTAACAGGATTCCTATAAAATGATGGTGGGATTGGTAAATAACTTTGGAGAGCGACATATAGTTAATTAAGATCAAAGATATTCATACCCTCTCTTTGATCCTACTGATCTCCTGCTGATCTCCCTAGACCAGCAGAACTGGCATTACCTGAAAGCTTGGTAGAAAGGCAGAATCTCAGGAATGACCCCACACTTACTGAATGAGAACCTACATTTAACAAATCCCCATGTGATTTGTAAACACAGCAACATTTGAAGAGCACTGTTCTCCAGAAACCTTGAATGTGTGCCCAAAGAAGCATGAACAAAGATATTTATTGCACCATTATTTGCAGAGCAAACAGAAACATACCAAATGTACCTCATAGAATCAGTCAGGACCATTATCCTATAGTAACAACAATGCTAAAATTCTCAGTAGCGTAAAAAAAAGATTTATAGCTTACTCATGTTATACATCCATAACAGGTTGGCAGGGAAGCTTTGCTCATTACAAAATACTAAGGAATGCAACTGCCATCTTAAAAGTTACTATTTGTCGTGTCCAAGGGAAAATAGAACTACGGAGGGAATTGCATTGGAAATTAACGGCTAAGCCCAAAAGTAACACTCATCACTTCTGCTCACATCTGGTCATCCAGAAACAGTCACATAGCCCAAGGGGGCCCAGGAAATATAATCCTACTATGTGCCAAAAGAAAAGTCGGTTAGAAATATTGGTGAGCAGCACTTCTAAAAATGACTAGGACTGTGAGGTGAAATGTGAATTATTCATATAATGGACTACTATAGAGCAATTAAACCAAGGGAACTAGATCTATACACACAAAGAAAATAAGTCCTCTACTAGTATGTAAGCCCCATAAGAGCAGATATATTTGTTTTGTTCAGAGCTGTATCCCCAGCACCAAGAGCAATACCTAGCATTAGGTACTCAACTCATTTTTGTTAAATGAATGAACAAATGAATCTTTAAAAAATGAGAACTGAGAACCATTCATGTAAATGTTTTTAAAAATACAAAATAATACAACATATGATTTATAGATATTAAAAATATAGACCAAATGGACACTCATCAAATTTAAGATACTGGTTGCCTGAGGGGAGTATGGAAAAGAATAGGACTGAGGAGGGGTCCTAAGTTTTATCTTCGTTTTAAAAAATGTGTAATCTTTATCTCTCTCTAAACACATATATTTATATATATATGAATCAAAACACGAAAATTGTTTTTAATATCTGTTAATTCAGAGAAGTTGGCCCACAAGCTTTTTGTACTCTCTGTAATTTTAGAATCTTACCAAAAAAGCTGTCAGGAAAATCATACTACTTACATATTTCATTGAATATCTCATTCTATTGTTCTACCTATGTTCTTTTATGTATATAGGTTTATGTACATGTCTTCCTGGGGACAAGGGTGTCTGGGAAACAATCCTAAGAAATTAAAAACAAGTTGATGCCTTATGCTTTCTTTAGCTTTAAAATTCTTGTGACTATAGAAGTTTTTATTCATACTATTTCTATTCTTATTTCAATATTACATTTACATTCCATACTTTTTCCCTCAAAATCTAGGTAAAAATAATGCTCCAGGAAGATGTGTCCTATTTATCCTGTAGCTTCCAATATCCCCATCCTGCTGCAAGCTACCCCGGGGCAGAGAGGGGGGGGATGCTTACTCTAGTTTGGGAAGAAGAGCCAAAGAGTCACCGTAGAGTTTCTTCCAGAATAAACAGAAGAAAACAACACACAGGAAAGGAAACCTCTGAATTTAACCTTGACCTTGTCCCTTGTAATGGTTCATTTTGTGTGTCAACTTGACTAGGTCACAGTAATTTGGTCAAATATTATTCCGGATATTTCTGTGAAGGTATTTTTTAGATGAAATTATTATCACTTAAATCAACAGACTTTGAGTAAAGAACATCACTCTCCATAATGAAGTGGGCTTCATTGAATCAGTTGAAGGCCTTAATAGAAAAAAGACTGACTTCCTCCAAAGAAGAGGGCATTCTGCCAGCAGACCGCCTTCAGACTCAGGCTACAATATTTACTCTTCCCTTACACTCTGGTCTACCAGCCTACTCTGCAAATTTTGGACTTTCCAGCCTCCATTATCATGGGAACCAACTCCTTAAAGTCAATCAATCTCTATGTCTACACACACACACACACACACACACACACACACAGATGCTTTACTGGTTCTATTGCAATGGAGAACCCTGACTAAAACAGGTATATGCTTTTCCC
>NW_017731464.1:322723-377831 GCF_001890085.2 Hipposideros armiger | reverse complement strand
CGGTGACTGATCTGCCTCGCCTGGGAAGAGCACAATGATGGTGCCAACTTGGGCCAGTGAAGCAACGTCCTCCACAACTAGACTGAAGAACAAAACAATAGCAACTTGTCTGTTCCCCTTCCCTCAATTCCCCAGCACTGTTCCCATCCCCCCAATACCCCAATAAAAAAAAAATCTTTAAAAAAAAAAAAACTACTCTTCTCAAAGGTTGTAACTACACTCCAACGAGGCATTCCCTCACTGAATGGTATCATCTCCAATCTTAAATATTATATTTTTCATCTTTGTCGTTTTACTAGATGGCACATTATTCTCCAAATTTGCATTCCTTTATTTCTAAATTATAGAAATCCCTGTATTTCTTGTGTACACTGTATATTAATGTGTATTTCTCAGTTTTCTATTAGTGTTCATATTTTGCTATTAATTTACAAAGACTTTTTATATGTTAGGATCCCAATTATTTGTGTATATTTGCAAATATTTTTTATTTGTTATTTATCTTTTAATTTTTAACCTGTATGTAGAAAAGATTCTTCATTTTAATGTTCTCATATCTATCAAGTTTTTTCTTTCTGGCTTACGAATTGTGTTTAGAAATGTATTCCTTGCTCTCAAAATCACATAAACATTCATCTATATTTTCTACCAGTTACTTTATGGTTTTATTTTTCACATTTAACGCTTTAGTTCATCTGAAATTAATGTTAGTATGTTGAATGAGGAAGGGATCTGACTTAATTTCAATTAAACTAGTTAAGCATTAAAGGCTATTAACAACAAATCAGAAGAGTTGTTATTTTTTGAGAGGAGGGTGGAAGAAGCATCTCAGAAGGTAAAGACGAGAGCTTTAATTGTGTGGTAATATTATATTTCTTAAGACGGTTGGAGAGTTGTTGTATAGATCCATAAACGCTTATTTGAAACCTTGGGACCCACTATGTTCCGGACTTCAGAATTTTGGAGATTTGATAAAGATAATATGGTACATATTGTACATTGTATAACCAGTGGGTACTAGGACAGTATCCCACAATCAAGCATATTAACATTTCTGAAGCAAAATACAAAAATGCATATTAAATAAAATATATTAAGAAGTTTGATAACTTCATGTCTGTACACATTGGATTCTGCAGTCAAATTAGCTTTTAAATCACTATACCTTTAAAACATAATTTCACATCTAATAGCCCACTTCTCCCTCAATAAAATTGTTTCTTTGCTTTTCTTACCAATGTATTCTTTTATATGAATTTTACACTCACTGTCAAGTTCACCCCATGCCCCAGGAAAATTCTTTCGGGGTTTTAATTCAAATTCTAAAAAGACCAAAATTAAAAAACAAAGAAAGAGAAAAAAAAAGAAAGAAAGAAATTAGAAGTATAAGGACTGGAAAGAAGGAAATAAAGCTGTTATTATTTGCAGATCGTACAAGTATTTATACAGAAAACAAAAAAAAATATCTAAGTACAAATTATTAGCAATACAAGAGTTTAGTGAAGTGGTTAAATTTAAGATCAACAAGTAAAGTCAGTTAGCCAAGATAAGTTAATTTGCCATGCCAGGGACCAGACTAATATGGCAAGCCTCTTTCCTGAACTTGAATCTGTCATATCAAGAAAGAACCTTCCTGCTTTGGTAGAACACACTCCACAACTATCACTGATCTTTTCCTCTGGCTTAGGATGCCATCCTGCAGAGACTTCTACAGCCATGCCCTGAAAAAGCCACCCTACAGTGATGGCTTTTATCGAGCAAAGAAGTAGATGGATGACATGAAGAGTCAACAGAGCTTCTGTATGAAAGAAACTATACTGATTCTTTTTGGTTCTCACCCACATGTAGTTATCGCAAATAAATTATACTTAAAAAGTATTTTTTTTGGCTAAAAACCATAATCCCAACTATCTATGTTTGAGTACAAATTCCTTTCTTACTACACAAACATCTTGACTACAAACATATAACCTGCAATGTACTCTCTATCCCTTTAATGCTGATCAAAACCCCAGTACAGGGGTGACCAGTTAGCTCAGTTGGCTAGAACGTGGTGTTGATAACACCAAGGTGGCCGGTTCGATCCCCACATGGGCCACTGTGAGCTGCACTCTCCTTAAAAGAGTCAACTATGCTATTGTAGCATGAAAGCAATGTGTAATCAATGACCATGGCTGTTCCCCAATAAAATGTATTAAAAAAAAAAACAGTACAGGACAGAGAAACCAATCTCTCTGAGTCTCCTTACTTTGAGTTTCTGGGCTTCTCCTCTCACTTTCAGCAATTCAGTTATAGAGTCTACAAAGCCCTGGTAATGGAAGTTGCACATTTTCTCAATTTCTCGGTCATGGTTGCGGATGCGAGTTTCAAGCTTCTCCATGAATCGTCCATGTTCCTCACCATCATAGACGGACCTTTAAAAAAATGACATGAAGATTACACCAGATTTACTTTTAAGAAATAGAAAAAGAATTACCAACCCAGAAGCAAACTTATTTGGAAATCAGATATTAAAATACATAAACCACAGAGCAATCTGATTGTATTAATATTGCCCCCATGCAAGATGACTATTTAGGAAAACCCAAAATTTTGCTTCTTTATTCATTCAAATATATTTAAGCATTTGACAGTATTCATCGTAGACTTCTCATCATAAAATCAAAGGACTAAATTACAAGTCCTTTTACCTTTCTTTCTCAATTAATCTAGAAAAACTCAATTTTGGATAAAAACAACTCACATTACTCCATGACTATACCCAACAAGCTGACACTACTGGAAAAAAATCACATAGCTGTATCAGTTAGACTCAGTTCAGCTACACAACTACAAATCTAAACTTGGGCACAATAAATAGGGCTGGATAACACTACTAAATCTGTCTACCACCCCCCACCACCACCATTACCATAAAAAAATCACTTTGTATTCTCCAAAATAACTATGTGTAAAAACCTTACCTTCTCCTCACTCTCAGCTACTGACCACAGAAACTATTTCCTCTTCTCTCACTAAAATCAACCAACCTATTTACATCTGTAACTCCTACCCTGTTCACCCTTCAGTAACAATGGAAAAAGTATTTCAAGTTCTTATCTACAGTCAATCCTTGTTGTCTCAAGAACTTTACTCCTGCAATTATTGCCTTTTATCCCTCCCCTGCATCATATATTTCTCCCATTCTACTAAATCATCCAGATGGGTATATATGCATGGCTTTAAGAAACATGTCCTTATCTACACATTTCCCTCCAGGTACTGTCTCACTTCCCCTTTCAAAGGAAAGGTCAAGAAAGGTTTCCATGTAAAGACACCAACATTCCTTGCCATTTGGAGAAGAGGAATAACCACTGAAAGCAGATACTACTCAATATTAGGTAACTCTTGGTTTCCAATTCAGTTATATCTTGAACCAGTAATATTTCTAAGTAGCAGTCTACTGCCTTCTTACTGTGCAAAACTTTTCATTTTTTTTCCCTCCAAAGATCTACATTCACAAGACAAAAGACAACCTCAAGAAGACAATTCCACAGTTAAGAAATTTATAACTTGTGTTAATAATGACTCCCTAGCACCTTGGAAGCCTAGTGGTTTCCCTCACATATCGCCACCACAGCCTCTCAATATTACAATACAGGGAACAGCAGGTCCTGGTGAATCTGGGCAGCAGCCGCCCTGGGTGACTGTTGGCTCCCTCACCAGGAAGCGCTGCGCAGACTTTTGGGGACAAGACTGCGGTCGTATCTCTGCGCTGTGTCACCGCCAGCTACTGGCACAGCCGCTGTCTCCCGTGCTCCTGCCGCCAGGTGCATCTGGGCAACATCGGCACGTCCTGTTACACCAGGAGTGGCAACATCCTTTGCAGAAATGACTACATTACGTTATCTGGGAATAGCGGGAAATGCAGTGCGTGTGGACAGTCATTCCTGCAAACAAACTTGTCATGAAGGCTTGAGGCAATTGTGTTATCATCTTAAGTGTTTGACAGGCTCTATCTGCCAGAATTGCCTGATCCCAGAAGACTGACAGTTTCACCACAGCAACGGCAGTTTATTTTGTTAACAGGATAGACCTGCAGCTCTCATCAAGGGCCACTGAATTCACTTCAGAGCGATCCACTACCGCCAGACCAAGTCTGCTAAAAGGTCAGAGTAAAGCAGGATGCATGCCTTCAGCTCGGACTGTGTTCATCACAGGTGGATCCCATGTGTCCTCAGCAGACAAGTCACCTTTGTAGGTAGCACCAGTGCCAGCTCCGTGCCACTGCACCTTCTTTAGTCTTGATTACCCTTCCTGCATTTATTGGTGTGTTTAAAGGACTAAATATGAACATGAAGGACTCCATGAACCTGGGCTAGTGGGAGGCTGTAGAGAAAATGAAAAGGTCCACCGGAGGCCATCTGGGGGGTGGGGGGCACAGCTTGGGAGGAGGGCAATAACTGATGAGGCTAATTAAAAGAAGCATTCAGATCTGCTTTCCACCCTCATTAACAATTAGCAGGACACTGGCCAGCCTCTGTACCCTGTATTTTACTTTAACAGTATTCTACTTGCTCTTTATATTTTTATGCGTCATACGGAAATGTGTTTGAATCAAAACTGAACATGAGATAAAAGAAAGACATGTGGCTTTTGTGATATTCTATCAAACAGTTTTATTGTATCTTTGTAACATACAATGTATGTATGCATGTAAGTGTTTTCATCCTAATGCTGCTACTCCCATGATGAAGGGGAAAAAAAATTTTTTTTAATCAGGTTCATAGCAGCTACTGTGTAGAAATATCACCCTCATTCTAATTTGCTGAATGAAGAAAAAAATTTTTCCTCGTGATATTTTATTTGTGATATTTTCAGAGACATTTGCTCTAGCATAGTATATTTAAATAATAAAAACTTAAAAGGAAAAAAGAAAATAATGACTCCCTAACTCCCTGAAGTTCCTATAAAAAAAATATATAAATACAAGAAAGGAAACATGGATTTTAGCTGCCTGACTGTGTGGCCTTGGCTTTAGCAATGTAATTAGCTCTGAGTCTTTGGTCAACTCAGTTCATCTCTCCACCCTCAGCCTTCTCATTTAGAAAATAGGAAGCAATCAATTACATATTCTCTGAAGTATCAGCCCAGCTCTCAATCTCTACAATTTACTTCCACTTTCAAGTTGAGTCAATAATAAGGTAAAGATCACACATTTTCAGAATAGGGTAAACAGGTTGTTTAAAACTAGTTAATGAATTTTCTATACCTTGTCACTTGCCCTTACCTGTTTCTCCTATCTTACAGCCTTTATGATTCTAATATCCTCTTTAATTATAACAGTACTGAATAACATAAAACGTTTATAGTGCATCCCCCAACTATCTTGAGAATTTTTTAAAGTTAGAATAAAATGTAAAACTCAAATATTTAAAACAGGAGTTTGGGACTATATTTAATAAACTTGTGTCCCATGGCTATGCATCAGGAAATCCACGATTTCCAGATTTTATGTACATTTTGTGCACATAAGCAGAAGCACATACATGTAATTTTAACAGAAATTGATCCATAGTTTCCATCTGTTTATCCAAGAGGTTAAAAACCACCGATTTAAAGGTTTTGTTTCTACTTGTCTACCATAGGAAAAGGCAATTATAGGTCACTACCTAACAGTTCACCTTGAATCAGCATTTCAAGTATATACTCAGCCTTAGTGCAAACTACTAGAACAACTATCATATAAAAAATGCTAAAAATAAAAATAAACAAGTCTGAAATTCTGGAAAGGTCATAGACCCACTGAAGTTTAATCTAATACTGCTTGTCAACATTGTACTTGAACAAAGAGTAGTTCCCCCGCCCCCCCTCCATGATTTAAACTAGAGAAAGACTGCCATCTAGTGATGGCCCATTTCTAACATTCTCTGAAATTTAAACTTGATGTGGCCGAGAAATAGAGGCTGCTTTAAAATCAGAAAATTATATTCTGTACTATCTGCTGGCAAATGACTTTAATTAGTTATTAAATTATCTTATATAAAGTGCTCTAATGTTTAAATTTCCATTTCTAATAGAAAGCAGGATCTGAAGAACAAAGTCATGCTTTTGACACATCCAGGTGTGCCACAATTAAACAAGACTATGAAACAAACTGCACCACTGTTTACTTATTTGTGATACTTCAAAGAATATCCTAGTACCGAGTAAAAGGTAAATGAGAAGAAATGCTTGGAAATTAACAATTTTTTGTGGATTATATTTTAACTCAACGACATCAATGTTATGTAAAATCTAATTTCCAAATACTATCAAACTACAGGTTTTTGCAAAATGTAAAATGTTTTATCCTAATGTCTATAGCTGATGCATACTTCTGAATATCCTACCTAGATTTCAGGTGCATATTAAGAGATTTTAACTTATAAAACGGCATCTCAAGAATTCAACAAATATTTATCATTCACCTGTACTAAACCATTATAGGATTACAGTATAGAACTTACTAGAGCCTACATCAGTCAGCTCAAATCTGTTTGTCAGAAGAGAAAAATAAATATTATGAGCATGTTATCTCACTTAAACCCTATGCATCTTATAAATTATACATTATCCCCATTTTATAAACAAGGAACCTGAAACCCAAGATTAAGTAACCTACCTAACAAATTCATACAACTAGAAAGTGTCCTCTGCAGTACATCAGTCCATGTCCTTTTAAAACAAGGAAAGCAAGGAAGTCACATGGACCCCTAAAACATTAGAGTTGAAAGAGGTCTCAACGATGAGATATAAAGCTCTTATTGTACAATGGAGGAAACTGAGGCCAAGAAAAGTTAAATGCCTTAATTAAAATTACATTGCTTATTACTGATACATCTGGGTCTAACTCCCAAAGAAAACACAATTAGGAAAAACTAATGTAATATGAAGCCCGACACAAAGTTAAGTGGTTTAGAGAGAGAGAGAGAGAGAGAGAGAGAGAGAGAGAGAGAGAGAAAGACAGAGAGAGAGAGAAAGACAGAGAGAGACTTCTACTTCAAGATGAGTCTGCTGCTTATTAGTTATGCCTCCACAACAGCCGTTCCATTCTTCTTCCCATTGGAAGATCCCCAGTTTGCTCTGGTATTTCACCTTCCCATCCAGCACAGGGGTAAATACTAATCTGTAAACCAGTCATGGTAATTCTATTCCCTTTGTCGGTGACCAGTTAACAGGTGACACAACTCTCACTGATTCAGAAGCAAAGGGAAGTCTGGAGAGGATCCAAGAAATGGTTTTCCTTCCTGAAGGATGCAGGAAAAGAAGCTGCTTTTTCTACTTTGGACATCGTTCTGTATGATGCTTGGGGGTGCAGCAACCATACTAATATGAGAGGAGAGATTGCCAATAATCTGAGGATGGCACAATGAAAAGATGGGACACACCTGGGTCCTTCATGATGAACCAATCCTTACACACAGTCCGATCTCCAGACTTCATATTGTGAGCGTTAATGAATTTCCTATTTTAAGAGAAATTTCCTATTTCCACTTTCCAACGATATTCTGCTACTTGCAAAGGAAAGTATCCTAAATGCAAAACATTGTTCAGGCTTCAATGATAGCAGACAAATCAAAGACACAACCAACAGCAAAGTCTACACAATGCTAAGGAATACTGTTCCCAGGACGTACTACACTGTTCATCTTTTTTTCCAGTTTAGTTAAGAGTTATCTCCCATTCACTCTTCAAGTCTTAGCTTATACCTAACTTTTTCTGGGAAACCTTCTCCAGTCACATAGACTTTGTTATGTGCTCCATCATCTGCCATCACAGAGTTTATTAAATGATATTCTGATCGCCCATTCACTTGTCAATGTCCCCATGCTAGAACATTAATCTTCTTGTGAGTACACGCTGTGTCTTGCCCATTTTATTTCCAGCGTTTAGCACAGAGCCTGGCACAAGGGAGATGCTCCATGTATAATGAAGATGGAGAAAGAGAAGGGTAGGAGACTAAATAATGTGGGTTTGTGATTGTCTCAAAGGTGAATGCAAAAGAGAATCACATCAAACAAAGTTTCTCTATTGAGATGTTTTCAGAACCAAGTAGAACTTCAGGATACAAAAGACTGAACAATTTGCTTTTTGTTTTTGATTAACCCAAGAAAAAAATTCCAGAGTTTACTGTAGTCTTTTCTTTTTCATATATGTGTTTTTTAACTTCTGTCATGGTTTTAGTCCTGAAACATTTTCTTTTCATTAAGCTCCAGAAAAGCATCATCGGTATTTTTGTTTATTCCAAAAGTTAAAAATAAAGTAGAAAAACAGACTTGAGCATGACATTGAAAGAGAAACTGCAGGAGGTCAATAGAAGTTTAAAGTCCCTTCCCTTCCTTACTTTGGATTGTCTGTCAATGTAATTCAGACTTACTACGCTAATTTGGATTCTCTGAAGGCATAAAAGTGAAAGTAGATCGCTGTATATCATTATCAATGATATGGGAAGCATATGCTAGTTAATTACGTCTAAGCTGTAGACGATAGCCAAATGTTCTTCTGCTCCCACAGGAGATCAAATACATTCAAATCCTTTTTCACCCTTGCAGATACCAAGATAGCCCATGCAACCAAAATAATGCTGTGCTGGAGACCTCCCTCAACACAGAAAGGGCCCCCACACTTCCATGAGGGCTATTTTCAGAGGGATTAAAAACAGGGTGGAGAAGTTTCAACTAGCACCTAGCCAAAGAGCCTACTAAAAGCCTGGTATTAAGGGCCGGCTGAGTGGCTCAGTTGGTTAAGAGCTCGCTCAAGAGTTTGAGCTCTGAGCAACAGCGGTTCGAGTCAGCCCGAGCTGAGCAGCCGTGAGCTGCCAACAGGTGGCGGGATGGCTCAAAAAAAAAAAAAAAAAAAAGCCTGGTATTGGTTCAACATCACAGGAGAGTGAAGAAGGGGAACTTGTCACAAAATATCACTCAAATCAATAACAGACTATTAGAAAATAAACTAATGAAAGCAAGGAAACTCAAATTAAGAATATAGAGACTACCACAACTACTACCATGATAATGTCACACTGTTAGAACAATTAATCATCAGTAACTGAAGCTACAAAGGCACTGCAGGATATGCTAGTGGCTTCCTTTTGGCCTCTGTACCAATTTGTACTAAGGGCAAAAAGATTCACTCCACTGCAGTTTTCAGCGGTGGTTGTGAAATATGGCAGCTAGAAGTTGGGTTACAGATGTGGCTGCCAAATAAAAATAATCTATCTACAGCCTAACAATTCCATTGACTCTAACCTGGGAAACTGCAGAAAACAGAGTAGGAATATAGTTGGTATATACAGGGTTATAATTAACATTGGTAGATTAGCTCCAGTTTCACTGCATGGAATTCAAAGTGTCAAACTTAACACTTAAAGATGCGAAGTTGGAACTAAATGAAACTACTAATTCACTTAATATACCACCATCAGAATGAGCTGAAAGTAGGTAGGGTATGTTGGTAAATGCTTCAAGATCCTTTACAAAAGATATTAAGTACTTAATTAAATAAATACTCCAAAGAGTTATGTAAGTATTTAAAAAGACTGCATCCTAACGGAAGAAATGCTTCAGAGTCTCCACATTTAAAATTATTATTATGGTTCCAGTGTCAGAGATCATAATACAGAAAAACAACCAGTGGGGGCGCATACTGGAAACACTTAAGTAAACAGTCCTGGTCTCCTTATACGTGTAGATTTAATGTGGGCTTAACAATATAGTCCAACCAAGTTCCACAGAATCACTAAATCCAACTATAATAAATTTAAGTGAAGTCATGTATGTATGTTGCGTATAATATATATGTAAATACTTATGTATACATATGTATATGTATATGTGTATTATAGTATATATGCTATATATTTATACATGTATATGTGTGTGTGATAATACACACATACGCACAAAATACACACACACATACACCCACACAGACTTTTCTGATTTTCTGAGAAAGAACCAGACTTGCCAACGTCACCATTCAATTCCTGGTCGACATTTTCATCCACAAGTGGTTGTTTACTGACCCTTCCTGGTCAAAAGTAGCCACAATTTAAAACTTCTTAAGTCTATAAGCAATGAAGATGCTGAAAGAAGTATTGATAAAGGTATCACAATAATTTCCATCCAAAAAAATGATGGGAGAACAAAGTAGGCAAAATGCGATGAAGTTTCATGAACAATATGGAAGACTGGATATAACATGAAAAATCTTTCTACTACTATAGAACTCCTAAAGCTGCTGGGTTAATAAGCTTCTCAATCTTTGTAAATGTATGGCTAAGCAAAAAAAGAAGATACGGAAAATCTCCAGAGGCTAAAACAAAACTTGAATGGGAAACCAGATTCTACCAATCCTCTGTAACCTAATGTTTCCATTTTATAGCC
This sequence comes from Hipposideros armiger, assembly GCF_001890085.2. Lineage (NCBI taxonomy): Eukaryota > Metazoa > Chordata > Mammalia > Chiroptera > Hipposideridae > Hipposideros > Hipposideros armiger. The sequence continues at coordinate 367,425 of NW_017731464.1, read as the reverse complement.
ATATAAAGAACAAGAGACAAGGCGGAGGGCCCACAAAAGGTCCAATCAGAGGCCTCCAAATGAATAAAGCCAAGATACCCAAGGGCCACACCCTAAGTGAAAGATAAAAGTAGAAAAACTCTTCCCCATAAAGGGAGACTGCACGAAAACTTAACCTGTCTGGTACTTTGGTACTCGGCTTTTTTTTTTTTGGGGGGGGGGGGCCACCAGAGGGGAGGGAGGTTCCCATGGTAATGTGAAGGCCCAAGCTGGCCTTCACACAGAAGGGGGCGGGGGGTCATATTCATAATATTAATACTATCTGTGTGGTGGGAGATACCTCAAATTGAGAATTTATTTTAAAAGTAGTCCCAGTCTGGTTGTTAGTGTCCCCGAAGGCCAATCTTCTCTAGAGGACAACACTTTAACCCATACTTCAAAAATTCTCACAAATAACACTGCTCTGAGCTGGAACTCAAGTATCAAGAACCATAAAACACACAAGGAAACAAAACATATTAAACAAGAATCAAAAGAAACACAAATAACAAAATCAGATGTGCAAAGGCTTAAAATAAATATGTGTAAGTTAAAAATAAACGTCTAATATATTTAAAGAAATATGAGAAAATTACAGAAAAATAAAAAAATAGACAAACTAAAGAAGATATATAGAACTTTTATGATGAAAACTATAATATTCAATATTTAACATTTAATAAATTGGAAAAGACAATATCTAACTGTCCTTTCCTATGAGGTATATATAAAACTCATACAAAATGCAGCAGAGAGAGACAAAAGATGGAAAATGTCTTAGTCTGCTCAGGCTGCAGTAACAAAATACCACTAACTTGGTATTATAAACAACAGAAATTTATTTCTCACAGTCTGGAAGCTAGCAGTCCAAGATCAGGGTGCCAGCAGGGTCAGGTGAGGGTCCTCTTCTGGGTAGTCAACTTGTACCATCACATGGCAGAGGTGCAAGCGAGTTCTCTGGGACTTCTTGTAAGGGCACTAATGCTCTACATTAAGGCTCCACCCTCACGATCTCATCACCTCCCAAAGGTCCTAATGCCATCATCATGGAGGTGAGCATTTCAACATATGAATTTTGAGAGGACACAAATATTCAATCTAGAGCAGACAACATGAAAGAAAAGTTAAGAGTATGGAGAACATGATGAGTTTAATGGGAGTTGTGATTAGAAATAATAAACAGTTAATATTCAAAGAAACAAATGAGAATTTCCCAGAATTGAGAAAAGATACAGGAAGCTGTTATCCTTGAAATCAAAAGACAGACCTAAAAGCCAAAACCCAAAAGTAGTCTCCCAACATGGGAACGGCACTGTTTCATTAGATCTATCAGCATTTAGAGCTGGCTGCCTATTTATCCACTCTCTTCATGGCTTAACTTCAGTAGCATACAGAATCTTACACTGATGGAGCTAATTACACCAGTACGTGGACCCTTAGCACTGCCAAAACATCTGGTGTATCTTTCATCAACTCATTCCTCCACTACCTATAGTATCTATTCTAAACTGTTGCCATTGACTTTAGGATCCCATCCTTGATCCTGCAACTCTCTTTCACAACAAATGACTTTACCTTCTATTTCATAAAGAAAATTCAGTCTTATTAGGCATGAATCTTCTACATTTCCTGCATTCCAATACACAAGTCTATCTATATCTCTGTCTACCTTTACATGTGTGCCTTGCTATCTCAATGAAATAGATATTCCCACCTCAATATAATACTAATTCTATGTTGTAAAAATGTCATTTCTCCGTTATCCAGGAATATTACTCCATCAATATTTTTTTAATTTCTGTACTTTTAAATGTTTCATTTCAATTGACTTCTTCCTCTTAACAAAACATGTCCTCCTCTTTAAAAAAAAAAAAGTGGGGGCGGGGGGCCTTTTTCTTCTATTTTAAAAAGGTGCTATTAATATTAAGTTAAAATCTCTTTTCTGATAATTTTCCTTCTTGCATCCTTTTGCTCTCTTTTCTCCTTTCACAGTAAAGAATCTTAAAAGAGCAGTCTACACTCACGGTCTCCATTTCCTCAAATTGGACTTGCTCTTCAACCCACTATAACCTGTTTCTTACCCACATCACCCCAAAGAACGTATTTTTGCTAAGGTCAATAAAAAGTCTAATAACTGTCAAATCAAATATTCATTCTTCATTTACTTGACCTCCCTTTTCTATGTGCCACTGCTAACCATTCCCTCTTTCTTTAATCTCTACTCTCAGAGCTCCCAGTACATTCCCTTCTCAATCTCCAATAAGTCTTCCTTCTGGCCCTCAATACCGGCTTGGCCTTCACCTTCTCTCACTCTTCATACATACTCACTCGGAGATATCAGTTTTCACTGTTAATTAAATATCTCTGGTTCCCAAATCAATAAATAACCCCAGGGCATATCACTGTCAAATCCTAGAAACCTCAATATCTAACCACCATTCATCCTCAAAAACATCTCAAACTGTGCGTGTCAAAAGTTGAAATCATCAGCTTTCTACCCAAACCTACATTTCCCTCCTATATTCACCATCTCGAATGAAAGTACCACCTGCCACCCAGTTACCCAAACTAGAAGTACTCGTATGTAAGTTCACCTTGACTCCTCACTCCCCACCTGCCCCTCCCTCCAACTAATCAATCACCAAGACCTACCAATCCTACTTCCATGATGTCTCTTCTATGCTCTTCTTCCTCGCTCTCCTCCCCTGCCTTGGCATGTCCTCATTATCTCTCTTTTGAGCAACTCTTCTCACCTCTCCTTATTTCCCTTACAACCCATCTTGGATACTTCTTTCACAGTAATCTTCCTTAAATGAAACTGTGATCATGAAACACATATGAGGTATGATCAGAAAATACAAGGAATGTTTACATTTAATTAAAAAGTGATTACAGTAAAGGACATATTGCCATTAATCTCCCTCAAAATACTCCCCCTCACTTCAAACACACTTATTCCTTTGTTTCTGCCACTTTCTGAAGCAGTTCTGGAAGTCCTCTTTCACGAGTGTCTTTAGTTGCACTGCCGTGGCTGCCTCATGTCCTGGATCGATTTAAAATATTTTCCCTTCATGGTCATTTTGACTTTGGGGAAGAGCCAGAAGTCACACGGTGCAAGATCCAGTGAATAAGGTAGATGAGGACACACCATGTTTTTATTTGACAGAAACTGTCGTACCAGAATTGATGTGTGACATGGAGCCCTTCCATTGTGATAAAAAAATATGGTGAATGCTGCTGCTGAGTGCCATCCAACAGAAAGGTAGGGATCTTCAATACGGGAAACAGCACGTCAAACTTCAGTAAAAGTATGTGACAAGTTTCAACTTGTTCGGTAGAGTCAATCGGGTATAAGCTACGGTTGAGAGAAAGTGTGTTTTAAAGTGTTCCGTAAATCATCCTTCATCGTGACAATGCTCTGTGTCACACATCGCTTCTGGTATATGGTTTTTATTTCTGTTAAATAAAAACATTACAGTGTGTCCTCATCCACCTTATGCACTGGATCTGGTACCATGCGACTTCTGGCTCTTCCCCAAAGTCAAATGATTCAGGACATTGAGGCAGCCAACTAAAGACACTTACGAAAGAAGACTTCCAGAACTGCTTCAGAAAGTGGCAAAAACAATGGGATAAGTGTGTTCAAAGCAAGGGAGAGTATTTTGAGAGGGGGATTACGACAATGTGTCTTTTACTGTAATACATTTTTTTATTTAAACATTCACCATATTGTTTGATCACACCTTGTTCTCTCCCTCTCTCTCTCTCTCTCTCTCTCTCTCTCTCTCTCTCTCTCTCTCCACATGCACACACACACACACATACACACCACTTTAGGATTAAGCCCTGCCTCAGGTCAAGTCCAAAGTCCCTAGCACAGTATGAGACCCCTCCATGTACAGGTTTATCTCTGAATGTTCCCCACATTCACGCTACAGCTCTGCTTCAAGTTCTTTGAGTATACTATGTAGTCCCTCTGCCCAGAATCTCCTTATTATCATTTTGTCTGGCAAATTCCTACTCATCCTTCAATACTCCACTCAAAACTCCTTCTTTAAAAAACCTCCCTCCTTAGTACAACTATTATCAAGTGGTATAGAAGCTCTCCTCCTTACCGACAAGGTGGGACCTAAGAAACTGTTTACTAAACCATAGAGAGTTTAAGCTTGCACTCTCTGGAGGCATTAATAGCAACAGGACTGTGAGTACATTTGAATGTTCACATTGAAGGTTACTGCTTACTGATTGGCTGGTATTAGCCATCTTTTCCCAAAAGAGACCAATTTTATCTATAAAAAAAATCTGTTGCAGTATATAATAATGTACTTTTTTAAGAAGTATATTTAAAAATCTATTTTAAAAAATGAAGAAACAAAATCTGTTGAAGCACCTAGCCCTATCCTTGATAAGAAGTGATGCCGGATAAGTAGGCAGTCTCCTTAACAGCCATGGCATCCTCATTTACCACCTGGCCCTCATTTTGACACACTGCAAATTTGAACTGGCCTTGAACCTAAGAAACCATGTGCGATTTGAAGTAAATTTCACAAGAAATACTATCATCCCGTTTTGCCATAAAGTTCGTGAACAAATGCCTAGTAGTAGTATCTTAGAAATTAATGGGCACCACCACGAATAACATACACTGATGGAAGCTGAGTTCATACACTTTTGTTTTGAAAAGCTTGTTCATATTTTTTAAAGGGTACTGCTACACTGAGCACACTACACTGTAAAGACTTATTTACATATCTATCTCCCCTACAGGACCACTAGTTCCTTGAGGGTTTACTCCTGGAACAATGCCTGTATCCCACAGAGAAGGCATTATAAAGTGACAAAGGGCCGAAAGCTGTGCCCAAAAGTGTTTCAACATTAAAACTTTCTCCAAAGACAAGCACTAGAGTTAATAATAAACAGTCTTACTTAAAAAGCTAATTCATGTTCTAGCCGTGCAAACAATCTGTATTTCAGCTAAAATGCTAAACAGAAAAAGAAAGACTCAGAGGAAGAAAAGGAGGAACTTTGAAGGTTCAAGGAAATCTTCTGTAGAAGAGAAGTGTCTGGGAATAATTTATTTCCCTAGCTCTCCTCTAACCTCCTCTGGAAGCTAGGAGAAAGATGATGATTAAACTGCAACAAGACCTGCCTCTGAAGGGAACTGGTGTTTCTGGCCCTTGTTGCCAATAGAAGGGGGAGGGTGACAACAGTCCCTAAGGGCTTTTAGAAAAAATTGCTTCCAGGTGGAAATTTTTTATGGTACTGTGCAACCTGGAGCCATTTTTTGCTTTCCTTCTTAACTACTGATGATTAAACCATGGGCAATCAGGCCGCAATAATGGAAACAGATAGCTCCCAAACATCATAGTTATATGCTCCAAATTACCAAGCTAACTCTCAAAGGAGAGAAAAAATTTGTTGGCAAAGTCTTTTTTTTTTTTAAGGGGGAGGGTAGGGTAGAGTCTGTTAAACATTTGTGTTTGGTAGAACATAAAAGTAGTCAAGAACTCTGTATCATAATGATAAACATCAGTCTCGTACTAAGATTAGACACTGAAATATCCAGTCATGCAGATCTGAACAAGGGCAATGCTAAATGTCCTGTTATTGAGCAATTCTGCATTATTTAGACCTGGATTAAGTGTTCTATTAAAGAGTTATCACAGGGATATGCAGAGAAATCCCACCACACACCGTGTGGGACACAATTTATGATCATTGTTCTGAAAAAAGTTTGGGGTGTATGTCTGAGTTTGTAATGATGGCTCAAGAACATGGGGGAAAGTTATATAGAGTATCAATTCATAAGGAAAGCATAGAAAATTAGAGGCCAATCATTCAACTTCAACTACCAACTTCAGCAATTTCATCTAGGAAATTTTACTATGCCAATATCATCTAGAACAGTAAAGGATAAATCCAGCTCAAAATTGTAAAATAATATTAAAAGTAATAAGCATTTTTAAAATACGTACTGAGTCCTCTATTGAACATTTCATATACAGTAAGTCACTTATTGCTCAAAAATAATCCTCCTGAAGTAGTTATCACTATCATCATTTCACACATGAAGCCATCTTTCTGATATTGCCAGCACACAGAAACATTTTCCTTCCACAGGTTGCTATAATTACATCAAGGATAAAATGAAAGAAAAAGGATGGGGGATGGGCAGAGAGGAAGATGCAACAGAGGAAAATGAGGACAAGCGGGAGAGAGAGGAGAAAAACACCAAAGGAACACAAAAGGTAACATTTGCGTGATGTAATTGTGACTTTTTTCTTCCTATTTTTCTGTAACTGTGTATTTCATTTAAACATGTATGCTTTCACAATTGAAAAAAAATGTACTTAAGAGTCTAGAATTGTACCTGGTTTCATAGTAGATGCTCAATAAAATATTAATTGAAATAAAAATCAAACAAGAACATACACTTCAGGGTAACTGAGGGTATAATTTTTAATAAATTATCAAATAATCAAAGAAATGTAAAAAAAAAAATAGAATGAGAATTTCTTCTCACAAACTATCCCCTACAAACCCTAGAAGCAATTGCTACTAGTCAGAATTTTTAAAACTCAGTATCATTTTTTTATTGTTGTTGTTTAGCTTTTATTTCATAATCATAAACTTAACTCTGCAACCCAGCTAGACTTGGAGGGGGCAAGGAAAATATGGAACCCAATGAACTGCAGCAAGAGCACAAAAATTATGGGGTGTTCCGAGCAGATGGGACAGGGTGCTCTCCTGACTACAGACGGAATGGTCTGGTTAAGATAAAACCAATCAAATGCATCAGAGTTGTCTACAGTCAGCAATGGTGATCTTCTTGCTCATCTTGCCGTTTCTGGACCCAAAGTGCTCCATGGCTTCCACAATATTCATGCCGTCTTTCACCTTGCCAAAGACCACGTGCTTGCCATCCAACCACTCAGTCTTGGCCGTGCAGATTAAAAACTGAGAACCGTTTGTGTTGGATCCAGCATTTGCCATGGACAGGATGCCAGGACCTGTATACTTCAGGATGAAATTCTCATCATCAAACTTCTCCCCATAAGTGGACTTGCCACCTGTGCCGTTATGGAGTGTAAAGTCACCACCCTGGCACATAAATCCTGGAATTATTCTGTGAAAGCAGAAACCCTTATAACCAAATCCTTTCTCCCCAGTGCTCAGGGCACGGAAGTTTTCTGCTGTCTTTGGAACTTTGTCTGCAAACAGCTCGAAGGAGACGCAGCCCAAGGGCTCGCCATTGACATCGATGTCGAAGAACACGGTGGGGTTGACCATGGTTGAGCGCAGGGAAGTCCGGGCAGCAGCGTCTGGAAGGCCTCAGTATCTTTTCTATAGTCTAACCTTCTCTTGTTATTAATCATAATCTGAAAAATGAATTTAAAACATACATGTATTTGATACCCCCATTCTTAATTTGAAAACTGATGTAGCAGCTTCCTAGAGCCCTTCCAGTGCTACTATAAAGCTCCCCAATTAATGGTCTTTCATTATCCTTCAAATGGGAGAAGGAGAAGGGAGCCCCAATGGTTATTATGGTGGGACCTCTGATCTATTACTAAGTGATAAATCTGTGAACTGGAAAAGGCAGCCATTTTTCTGTTGTTCCCTATTTCAGTAACACAATGTACAAAGAATTCCCTACCAATACTATGAAGCTATTTACCAAAAAAAGATCATATTTTAGAAAAAAATAAATCAGGACGCACCCCTCCTCTCACACCATGAGTGCCATGTTTCCATTAGGAGTCAATAGTGTGTCTTTTTTCATAGAAGCACTTGTTTACAGAAGCACTTGTGTACAGACTAGATCACTTTAAAGATCCCTCTTTAATACAGAAATATACAGAAAAAAAGGAACCTTAGAGATAATCTTGCCCAAAGTCATAGACACAAGTTCAATTTTTTTCTAGCTCTCTCCCTCATGTACTTGTCCAGCTTCTGCCCAAACATCTCTAGTAAAAGGAGGCATGTAACAAGGCAACTAATCCCATTTCAACAACTGTTGCAAAGTTCTTACACAAAAATAAAATTTGCCTTCCTATAATTTTCACCATTTTTCAAAGGATCACTGAGAACAAGACCTTGATCCCTCCCTTCCCTTCTCCAGACTAAACAATCTCAACTTATTCAACTATTCCATATAAACAGCTTTACAATTCAGGTTGTGACCCTCTGGACATGTTCCAGTCGTCAGCATTCTTCTTACAGTGGAATGAAACAGGCGGTATAGCACAGTGGTCAGGAGCAAGGCTTCAGGGCCAAATTTCCTGGATTCAAGTCCGGGTTCTGCTACTTATTAATTGTGTGACCTTGGACAAGTTATAAAACTTCGTATTTCAGTCTCCACCTCTGTAACATGCAGCTAATAATAGCAACCACTTCAAACAGTGGTTGCGTGCAAATTAAATGGCATAATATAAGTAAATCAAAACAGTGCCTGGAAAACAGAAAGTATGTTGTATTAGCAATTTTACAATCAAGGATGGTCAAACTAGGAGAATAAGACATATCTCCCATAACTTTGTTACTCGGCTTCCATTAAAACAGCCTAACAATAGTGCTATAGAGATTCTGGCAGACGTATCATGCTGTATATTGAGCATAAAGATATATAAAATCTTCTAATTTGTTTTTATATATTGCTATACTCATTCAGTTATTATTCTGAATCTACAACTTATTACCAATTATAATTATTGTCCATTTTTCCAGTCCTCTGAGATCTTGCGAGACAATGATTTTGTCATTCAACCTTCCACTTCCATGTTTCCCTTTGTTAGATACAAGAATATTTCCCTCAAAGAAAACTCAGTATGGGGAAGGGCAGAAACCCAAGCTACTCTCTAGGATCTAAGAAAGGAGAACCCTGGAAAACACCATCATAGAAAACTGTGATATTTTCTAGTTCCATTTTAAGGGGGAAGAAGGGACCGACCATTAATCACATGAAGTCAAGTAGAGAGCTTGAAAAGTTAATGTTCAGTCTTTAAAAAGTCCAGGACACAGAAGTCACCAGCCCTACTTCCTTCAGCCAACATTCAGCCCCCCAACTGCGTCCAACTTGGAGAGAACTCTCCAGGAGCCAAAGCTTTTAATGTCCCTCCTTTTTGAAGGCACAGTGGAAACAATTCCCCAGAACAAAGGAGTTGCGTCAGCAAGCTCTCTGCTCTTTCAAATTGGAAGGACAGTTGATTCACACCATGTGTCAGAGAGAAACACCAGTTAGAACCAAGTGAGATAAATTTTAGGTCTCCTGAGCTGTTTAATATTAAACTGTAATAAGTCATCTTTACAGCAAATTATAAAAAATATATATTTTGTTTACCCTCCTCTGACACGCATGCTCCTTCCCTTGAAAAGAAATCCTAAGACAATTCATAATTCCAATGTCACACACGCCCCATCAAGAAATCATTTTCAAATGTTAGCTTTCAGAACCAATGATCTGGATCATACTCTCCAAAACAACGCCAGCCACGTCACCATCAGTCCTTGTCTACAGTCCTTTGTGTTCTGAGACAGGTTACTTCAGTAATGGTCATGGTCTTAGGTTAAATCAGTGCCTCACCGCTGTCATTAACTGTCTCTACATGGAGTCATTTTAGTGTCTACTCTAGTCAGTGATTTCACTTTATACCTAGACTGAGAAATCAAATATATGTTCAACTACATAAATGATACTAAAGTGATTTTCTTTTTAACACTGTGAAAGATAAAAATAAAATCTGAAACAACCTTGACCTACATGGATTTATTTGGGAAAACGGTCTTGAAACAATATAAAATTTGACAAAATAAAGGGTACTAAAACTCAAACCACAGAATTAAAATTGGGAAAAGACTAGTTTAACATGGTAAGAGACATCTTTCTGAAAAGAGAGGTTACTAAAACTGCATGACTGATTCAATATACAAAACTAAGAAATTACAATGGGTAACTGTGGAGAAAGTAAATTGCCTTCCTTTCAGAAATCACCCCACGATTAAAATGTGTTAGCTCTCTAGTCCACAGTTTCAGGTAGCCTTGAGGTACAGAGGAAACCCACGCGAGGGAAGGGGCCCTAACCATCACTACAGGCTCTTTGGAATCATGGAGGACTGCACCAGAAAGCACTGAGCCACAGGCAACCACAACCTGCCAAACTCAACCCTATTAGCCAGCTCTGTCCTGACTGTATTAAGGAACTCACTGCCACTCTATGCTCCTTATAAAGAAAAAACTGGGGGGGGGGGGGGGGCGCGGGCGGGGGCAAGGGCAAGTGTGGATAAACCTTCTCTTGGGGAAGAAAGTTTATCTAAAACCTCCGCAATTTTTTATCGCCATTCAGTCCAATATTACCAGGCATGCCAAGAGGGAGAATCACATGACTAAAAATCGCACTCTCCAGATGATCCAGATATTGAAGTTACCAGAAAAGAACTTTAAAATGGCTATGATTAATATGATAAGGGTAAATGAGATCAAATATATGGTGATAAAAGGAGAACTGACTCTGGGTGGTGAACACACAATGTGATATATAGATGATGTATTACAAAATTGTACACTTGAAACCTATGTAACTTTACTAACCAACCATTCTCACCCCAATAAACTTTAATAAAAAAAAGAAATAAAGACATCAGCATCAAGAAATCAAAGGGAAAAGATCAAGAATCTAGATGAAAAGCTGGAGAATTTCACCAACGCCTTAAAATCTGTTATTTAAAAATTGAAAAAAAATTCAGAACTGAAAAATGCAATTCTTAAAATTAAGAACTCCATAGGTAGCTTATCATCAAGAGTATTAGTGAGTATAAATCAATAAAAAATATCCAGATTGAAACATAAAGAGGAAAGCAAAAGCATGTAAAATACAGAAGAATTAAGGAATATAAAAATGAAACAGAGCCAAAAGGCCTAACACAGCAGTTCTCAAATGTTTTGGCCTAAGAATATTTTCATACTCTTAAAAAATAGTGAGGCCCCAAGAGCTTTTGTATATGTGGTTATATTTAGTGACATTTATCATATTAGAAATTAGAGCTGAAAAAAATTAAATATTCAAATACACAAACATACGTTACATTAGCCATTAAAATAATGTCTTTACATGTCATATAACCCCCCTGGTACTACACTATATTCTGCAAGAAAGTGAGAAAAAGTAGCAAATAACATCTTAGTGATATAATGAAAATTGTTTTGAATTTGTGACTCCACTGACAGGGGATTAATCTAGTCTTTCTGTAATGAGGCAGAAGCTATATAGACGTCAGAGTCAACTATTTCCCAAAACTAATAAAAGACATCGATCTATAGTTTCAAGCCCTACAAACACAAAGTAGGATAAATACAAAGAAAACTACATCTAACTATTATCACAGTATATCTGCAGAAAACCAAAAACAAAGGAGAGGATATTAAAGGAACAATATTAAGAGCTGACTTTGTAACAGAAAAGTACATGAACAATTGAATGATACCTAGAAGTGCTAAAAATAAATAAACTGCCAGCTTAGAATCCTAAAACTAGTAAAAAAATAAAAGTCCTTTTAAAAATTAAGGCAAGCAATGTAAAATGATGCATCACTATGGAAAAGTATGGTAGTCTACCAAAAAATAAAATCAAAAATAAAATTACCATATGATCCCGCAATTCCACTTCTGGGTATAAACACACACACAAAAAAAAAAAAAAAATTGAAACCAGAGACTCAAAGAAATACTTACACATCTATGTTCATGGCAGCATTATTCACAGGAACCAAAAGGAGGAAGCAACCCAAGTGTCCATCAACAGATGATGAAGAAACAAAATGTGGTACACATACAATGAACTATTATTCATCCTTAAAAAGAAAGGAAATTCTGACACATGCTACAACCTTGATGAACCTTGAAAACATTGTTAAATGAAATGAGCCAGTCTCAAAAGGACAAATACTATATGATTCCACTTATATGAAGTGACTAGAGTGATCAGATTCATACAGGCAGAAAGTAGAATGGCAGCTGCCAGGGGCAGGGGGGAGGGGAGAAGGGGGAGTTGTCGTTTAATGGGTACAGAGTTTTAGTACATGAGGCAAGTTCTGGAGATGGATGGTGATGGTTGTACAATAGTGTCAATGTGCTTAATGCCACTAGACTGTGCACTTAAAAATGGTTAGGGGCCGGCCGAGCGGCTCAGTTGGTTAAGAGCTCGCTCAAGAGTTTGAGCTCTGAGCAACAGCGGTTTGAGTCCAGCCCGAGCTGAGCTGCCAAAAGGTAGCAGGATGGCTCAGCTAAAAAAAAAAAAAAAAAGGTTAAAATAGTAAATTTTTTGTTATGTAAAATTTATTGTACCACAATTTCAAAATAATTAGGCATTTTCATACAAACAAAAAGATGAAAGACTGTATCAGTAGTAGGCTTGCACTGAAAGTAATGCTAAAGAGAGTTCATCACGCAAAAAGAAAGTAATTTCAGAATGATGCACAGAAATGTACGAGGAGAGGAAAATCAACCCAAAAAAGATAAAGATAAATGAATGCTGACTCTACAAAATAATAAGAATAATATCGTGTGGGCACTAAATGACATATAAAATTAAAATTCATGACAGCAATAGCTTAAGAGGTGGGAGAAGGTAAAGAAAAATAAAGTATTATATGCTCCAAACAGTGTCAAGGAAGTGATAAAAGTATTGACTTACATTACACTATAATCAGTCAAGGAGACATGTGTAATCCTTAGGATAACTCCTAAAGATTAGAAAAAGAGGAGGAACCAATGGACATCCAAAAAATACACCAGGAAAAGAAAATCCAGAAAGAATAGGACAAGCAATCCTAAAATTTATATGGAACCACAAAAGACTGCAAACAACCAAAGCAATCAATCTTAAGAGAAAAAAAACAAAGCTGGAGGCATCATGCTTTTTTATTTTAAACTATACTTTAAAGCTAGAGTAATCAAAACAGTATGGTATTTGGCATAAAAACAGACTCATAGATCAATGGGACAGAATAGAGAGCCCAGAAACAAACCCATGTATACATATATGGTCAATTAATTTACAACCAAGGAGCCAAGAATATACAATGGGAAAGAGACAGTCTCTTCAATATACAATGCTGAGAAAACAGGACTGCAACATGTAAAAGCATGAAACTGGACCACTGTCTTATACCATTAACAAAAATTAATTCAAAATAGAATAAAGACTTGAATGTTAAAACTTAAAACCATAAAACTCCTTGAAAAAAACATAGGTAGTGAGCTCTTTGACATCAATCTTGGTGATAATTTTTTTTTATTTGACACCAAAAACACAGGCAACAAAAGCAAAAATAACTAAGTGGAACTACATCAAACTAAAAAGCTTCTGCACAGCAAAGAAAACCATCAACAAAATGAAAAGGCAACCTAAAAATGGGAGAAAATATTTGCAAATCAAGAATCTGCTAAGAGGTTAATGTTCAAAATATATAAAGAACTCATACAAAAAAAAAATCTGGTTTTTAAAATGGGCAGAGAAACTGAATAGACGTTTTTCCAAAGAAGACATACCTATGGCCAACAGGTACATGAAAAGATGCTCAACATCATTAATCATCAGGGAAATGCAAATCAAAACCACAATGAGACATCACCTCACACCTGTTAGAAAGGCTCTTATCCAAAAGACAATAACTAACAGGTATTTGCAAAGATGAGGAGAAAACAGAACCCTTGTACACTGCTGGTGGGAATGCAAATTGGCGCAGCAACTATGCAAAACAGTATGGATGCTCCTCAAAAAACTAAATACAGAATTACCATAGGATCCAGCAATTCCACTTCTAGGTATTTATCCAAAGAAAACAAAAATACTAACTCAAAAAGACATCTGAGCCTCCATGTTCATTGCAGCATTATTTACAATAGCCAAGATAAGGAGACAATCTAAGTGTCCACTGATGAAAATAATGGATAAAGAAAATGCGCGCGCGCGCACACACACACACACACACACTCACACAATGGAATATTAGCCATAAAAAGAAGGAAACCTTGCCATTTGCAACAACATGGATTCACCTTGAGGGCATTATGCTAAGTGACAGAGAAAGGCAAATACCACATGATCTCAATCATATGTGGAATCTTTAAAATAAAAAAAGAAGAAAAAACAAGCTTACAGACAAAGAACAGATTGATTGTTGCCAGAGACAGGGTAGGGAGTGAGGGTTGATGAAATGGATGAAGGGGGTCAAAAGGTACAAACTTCCAGTTAAAAAATAAGTCATGAGGATGTAATATTGAGCATGGTGACTATAGTTAACACACTGTATTGCATATTTGAAAGTTGCTAAGAGAGTAGTAGATCTTAAAGGTCTCATTATAAGAAAAAAATTATAACTGTGTAGTGACAGATGTTAACTAGACTTATTTTGGTGATCATTTCACAATATATACAAATATTGAATCAATATGTTGTACATCTGAAACTAATACAATGTTGTTAGTCAACTGAACTACAATTTTTTTAAAAATTCAGCAGGATATCCACAATATCATTGAACACCAGAAGAGAAGATACTCAAGGAAATATAAGCCAAGAATTTTAGGTTCAACCAAGCTATCCTTTGAATATAAAGTCTACAGAGAATCCATTCTGCATATACAATAACTCAAAAATGATTGTTCATATAAATCCTTCTTAAAACAACTGCTAGGGAAGGAACTCAAACCAAACTAGATGACAAGAGAAACTTCTACAAAAAAGATCAGCAGTAACAAGTGAACATATTTAAGTGCAACTCAAGACAAAAACAAGATCAGATTAAAAATGACAAAATATGGTATATAAAAATAGCATGTGAAAATTATATAACTAATAAAAATAAGAGAGAAAAGACAAAGTAAAATAAGCTGATGGAATGCCTCGTATCTATAATAACTAGGAGTCAAACCTACACAAATCAAGTACAAGTCTACAATCCCTAATTTAAAATCCCTGGAGCAGAAATGTTTCATAATTCAGAATTACATAGATTTAAAAAAATAAATATAATATATATCTCATACATTATATGTGAGGTCTTCAGAAGCATTCTGTAATCAATCACATTAGTGTTTCTGCAGCAAAATGTAGGAATATTCACACAAGTGGTAAATATAAAGACTATCACTATCCCATGCCAACTCATGTTAGATTTTGTTTCCAAATTAATTTAGGCAGGTTTTGACCACAAATGGTTTCAGAGCCTTTGAGATTTTCAAATTGCAAATCTCAGAGATAATGGGGTAGAAGACTTCTAAGCATATTAAGACTATAGAGTAAAACACTAAGATGATATTAGTGACTGACATTTCGTAGCACAGGAAAAGAGAAAAGTATATTAATAAGTTTTACTGTTGATGTCAGATGAGGAACCAATAAATACTATCTTTAAAAACAAGAGAGAAAAGGGAATAAGAGGGGATTGAAGATACAATACAAACGACAAGAATAAAATACAATTTCTTTAAATTCAAAGAATAAAAGAGATGGTGAGATATGGCTTCACAGAGGTATCCTCCTCCATCCTCAAAACAAGATTCTTTTACTTGATACTAAGTTTTTTTTAAATGATGACTACCTGCTCTAAATTCCGAGGTTATTGTACTTGCAGAATAAATTGATGATAACAATAAAAGTCACTAGGGGGCAGCAGAGCATAAAAAGTGGAGCACAATTAAACACACCAATTAATATATAAAATCTGCTTCTAAGAGATTCATTATAGTCATAATTTTTTAAACTTTTATTTGGAAATAATTTCACATTTCACAAATAAACAGAGAACTCCTATATAGCCTTTATGAAGAATTCACCAATTTGTAACATTTTTGCCACACACACACACACACACACACACACACACACATATATGTACATGTTTATTTTTCTAAACCATTTGAGAATATGGTGTATACATTATGCCCTTAAAACTTCAGTGTGCATTTATTTCCTTACCTTTCTACAATATGCTTATCAAAATCAAGAAATTTACATGGATACAATTATAATCTAATCCACAATTATAATCTAATCCACAGTCAACTGTCCCAATAATGTTCTTTAGAGCATTTTCATTCCCCAGGGAGTACCCAGCCCAGTATCATGCACTACATTCAGTTACCATGCCTCTGCAGTTTCCACTCATCAAAACCAGTAGTTCTCAAACTTTAGACAAGAGGTTTTGTTTTCTTTTTTACATTTGTGCAAATAAATCTCTTTAATGTCTGGCTTAACAGAAGACATCTGGGTATTGTAACCAATTCTGCATTTAATCTGCTGCAATGTGTGGTTTGAGCTGCAATGTAAGAAAACCCAGCCTCACACCTATGTAGCTGGAAAAAGCACAGTGTTTTTAAACCCTTTCCAGATAATTTTATATACATACATACATACATACATACATACACACACACATTATATATATATATATATACTATACATGAATTTTTAATACAACCTCAAAACTCCATGAGTTTTCTATTAAAATCCATTGGTCTATCTTACACCTCAAATGAATTTTTTACCCATGTGTGATTTTATAACACCAGGCCTTGGTCATTTGAAAAATACTGGTTCACTGGGTTATGCAGGTCTTCCAAATGTTGACATATAACATTATACAATATCATAAGATTACATTCATTAATATCACTACCCAGTCTGCTAGACTTACCAAGGTGATCACTTCATAAGGTATATAAATGTCTAATCACTATGTTGTACACCTGAATCTATTTTATATAATACTGTATATCAACTGTAATATATATATATATATATATATATATATATATATATATATATATCACCACCCAGTCTCGTGAGAAAAGTCTGTAAGTATTGGCAATCTTTAGGAAGGCAATAGACCCCATCTGCAAAAAATATAAACCGGCAGCAACAGTAAATCCCACGTAAGTAATGTAAATAATAAATCAGTCATTCTGTAGAACACAATAATAAAGGTGGACTTAAAACCTAATCATAATAAACAATATTACAATATCACTATACAGCAGAATGGCTAAAATAAAAAACAGTGATACCACCAAATGCTGGCGAGGAAGCAAAAAAACTAGATACATTACTGGTGAGAATTTAAAACGGTAGCCACTCAGGAAAATATATTTTTTTTAACTTTTTCTTTAAAAACTAAACATATACTTATCCAGCAACTGCACTCTTAGGTACTTATTCCAGACAAATGATGAGTTATGTTGACCAAAAAAAATTTTTTAATCTATATATAAATGTACATAGCAGTTTTATCCATAATAGCCAATGGAAGGTTCTTTCTCTGCTTAACACCAAGTACTTGGTGTCTTTACCAACACCAATTCATTCTCTGATGATTCTCTGACACCAAGGTAGTGCCCTACAATTCAATTTAATTTCAATACTAACTACTGGAGTTAATGTCAGGCCCCACAAGTTAAGGGCTCAGTCCCACAAGACTGCTCCCACTTCAGACACCAGCCACAAATGGGGTATCCAGGCCACCTACACTTCTCTGCTTGGGCAACTACAAATTCACAGGTTGCCATACCCACCCCACTTCAAGTCAGGTTCATATATTAACACAATATAAATATATACGGTGTATATGTACATAAATAGTAATAAACATTATAGTATTTATGATAATATTTATTCCATATTTACTACATATAAACAACTGTTCTAAATGCTTTTATATGTTATCTTGCTTAACCTCAAAACCACCCCATGATATAGGGTAATAGTATTACCTTCATTTTACATACAGAGAAATTGAGTCACAGATAAGACATTATTTGACAAGACACAGAGTCATGATTAAGACTGACACAGAATCCCACTCATCTATTTCTCTATCTACCTATTAAAAAATGTATGCACTATATATAGTAGAAATGTACACATAAATTGCTGCCCCATACATATTATATGTAACATTATGTAACACTATAAAAAAACATGTTATATACTCATATACATAAAACTTTTTATATGCACATTTGTGTATATGTGTATATTTTTCAACTACATAGAAAACTTGTTAAAATATAAAACATATTGCCAACATGTCAACGTGAGAGTCCCATGTTGCAGTCTTACCTAACACCAGCTTCACCCTATGTCTTC
The DNA here is from genome assembly GCF_001890085.2 of Hipposideros armiger. NCBI lineage: Eukaryota > Metazoa > Chordata > Mammalia > Chiroptera > Hipposideridae > Hipposideros > Hipposideros armiger. Next base: position 349,264 of record NW_017731464.1, on the reverse strand, counting down.
AGATGTTTGCTCATGGTAAGCTAAAAAATTAAACTGTTTTGCTTAAGTTAATTCATGTTGAGCTTCTGCAGCAAGAAGAGTCCCATGCAATATAAACATGTTTTATTTTCATAATCAGAAAAGGCAAAAAAATATTCCTATCCTGTTTTCTTTTCTTAATTGTGTATATATAACATGTTGTATAATTAAAACATAAACTCCTAGAGAAAATAAATAAATAATAGCTCCATCAACAATAAAAACATGCCTGCAATACAGTCTTTCCAATTTCCAAATACCCCTGTGCCAATAAAATCAAGTAAAAAAAATTATTTCTTTCACTAGAGCAACACAGTATTAGAAGAACAAGTTCTTCCATCACTTTACAAAATAACCTGATTACACAGGGATTTTCTACAGCATTTTTTGTTGTTATTGTTCTCTACTTTTTTTCACCTCTCCATATCTTCAGAACAGTATATGTAGGATGAATCTGCTTTAGGAGGCCCGAAGGACTCAGTTTCCTAAAATATTGTATCTTAACCTTGAGAAGCTACTATATATTCTTAGTTGCACTCATGTCATTTGGCACGCTGACCAGTGTCCTTCAGCTGATAGCAGATTAAGTAACAGGAGATAGAATACAACCTAATTCAAAAGTGACTGGTTTTCACTTTAAAATACTACCTTAGGCTATCTGACACCAAATTTCATTGAGTTGATGACAGTATTTGATGTGTTTGCTTTATCTAAAAAAGAGAAAATCAAAGAAAGAAGGAAGTAAAAACTGGCCCTCAGCGTCCCTTTACAATGCTGTTTCCTCACCTGTGTAACAGCTCAAATTACAGAACACCTAAGGTTGCTGTTGAGCATTAAACAGGACAAAGAACTAAGTCATTACTACTTGTTAACTTTAAAAAAAAAAGAAAAACTCCATTTAAATCACTGTCAGTCAGGTTTTTGGGGATTTTTTTGCTTGTTTTTCAGAGATCAAATCCTGGACTCAATAACTGCTCCGAGTGCTTCTATAACTATTGACAGATTAATCTTCTTACAGTTAATATTAATAGTATGGCTCCCACCATGCCAGTCTTCTGTCCCTTTAAAACACTGCCAAATCTTGATTAAATATTGAGGGTTCTAAATAAAATCCAAACACCTGAGCTTAACAGCCTGGTACTTCAACAATATTACCCTAACACTCCTATCCATCTTTTCTTCACACTACTTACTCCTCTCCATAAGGTTTCCTCCTCTATAAGCAAACTGAATTATTTTTTTATCCTATAAGCAGCCTGGCTGTCAGGATGGGCTAGATTACGCTACTGTAACAAAGAACCCCAACATGGCATTGGCCTAAAACAACAAAGATTTATGTCTTGCTGATGGTACCATACATGTCTGTGGTGGGTCAGCAGGGGGCTCTGCTCTACAAGGCCCTACCTCTAAGCAGCAGCCAACATCTAGAGCAGTTGTCAGCAAGACTTTCCTATAAATGGCCAGACAGTAAATATATTCAGCTTTGTGGGACATATGGTCTTTGTCACAACTATTCAGCCATGCGGTTGTAGTGCAAAAGCAGCCATAGACAATACATAAACAAATGAGCATGGCTATGTTTCAATAAAACTTTATTTAAAAATACAGGCAGGGCCGGCCGAATGGCACGATGGTTAAGAACTGGCTTGGGATGCCAGAGGGCCCCGGTTCGGATCCCACATATGAGGGCCAGTGACACTAGCCCTCTACAGCTAAGATGCTGAATAACAGCTTAACCTGGAGCTGGGCTGCCGTGAGTCGCCGGCGACAGCGTAGGCTGCAGCCCCTGTGGCAGTGGGTTGCCATGGGCTACCGTGTGTAGCCAGCAGCCGGCGTGAGCGGCCGTCCAGAAGCCGGCGACTGATCTGCCTCGCCCGGGAAGAGCGCAATGATGGTGCCAACCTGGGCCAGTGAAGCAACGTCCTCCACAACTAGACTGAAGAACAAAACGACAGCAACTTGCCTGTTCCCCTTCCCCAATTCCCCAGCGCTGTTCCCACCCCCCCAATTCCCCAATAAAAAATAAAAAAAATAAAAAATAAAAAAATACAGGCAGCCAACCATATTTGGTCCACATGCCAATCAGAGCAATGCAGGTCACTCTGGCAAATTAAAAGAGAGTGTGGTGAAGGCCGGCCAAGTGGTGCGTTGGCTTGGGACACCACTCTGAGCAGCACATGACCCTGGTTTGGATCCCACCTGTGGGCCAGTGACAGTGCGCCCTCTACAGCTAAGATCGTGAACAGCAGCTCGACCTGGAGCTGGGCTGCCGTGAGTAGCCGGCGATGGCATAGGCTGCAGTGGGGCTGGCCGGCAGCTGGCATATGCATTTGTGAGCTGCTGTGAGCTGCCATCCAGTGGCCGGCGACCAATCTAGCTCACCCAGGAAGAGTGCAATGATAATACCAACATGGGCCAGTGAAGCGACGTCCTCCACAACTAGACTGCAGAACAAAACGACAGCAACTTGTCTGTTCCCCTTCCGATTCCCCAGCACTGTTCCTCTCCCCCAATTCCCCAATAAAATATTTTTTTTAATAAAAAATAAAATAAAAGAGAGTGTAGTGATACATGAGGTCTTAAAACTTCTATTTGGAGGTGACACATGTCACTTCTGCTCAAAGCAACTTACATGGCCACACCTAACTTCTAAGGGACAAGGGCATAACATGTGCCTGGAGGAGAAAGAGAAATAGTGGATGGATAAGCCTAATGAATACCACAAGTATGTTTTCTTGGTCACTTGTTTCCGCCCTTTGGAATGTCCATCTCTCCTTTCTCTACAAATACAAATCCTCTCCACCTCTCAAGGTTCAGTTCGGTGTCACCTTCTCCAGAGGCACTCCCTGAGTCTCCACAGCCTCTGCCCCTCATCATCTCCCAAAGTCCTCTTGTCTCATCTTTTTAGATCAGGTGTTTCCTACACTAATAAATTCAATCTTCTTAAGACAGATATTATGTATTACTAATATTTGTATATTCCACAGGACTTAGTACTATGCCTTAAGAAGAGTTCAATAGGGCCGGCCAAGTGGCGCAATGGTTAAGAGCTGGCTTGGGACGCCAGAGGGCCCCGGTTCGGATCCCACATATGAGGGCCAGTGACGCTGCCCTCCACAGCTAAGATGCTGAACAACAGCTCAACCTGGAGCTGGGCTGCCATGAGTCGCCAGTGACGGCATAGGCTGCAGCCCCTGTGGCAGTGGGCTGCCATGGGCTACCGTATGTAGCCAGCAGCCAGTGTGAGCGGCCAGCAGCCGCAGTGAGCGGCCGTCCAGAAGCCGGCGACTGATCTGCCTCGCCAGAGAAGAGCGCAATGATGGTGCCAACTTGGGCCAGTGAAGCAACGTCCTCCACAATTAGACTGAAGAACAAAACGACAGCAACTTGTCTGTTCCCCTTCCCCCAATTCCCCAGCACTGTTCCCATCCCCCCAATTCCCCAATAAAAATCTTTAAAAAAAAAAAAAAAAGAAGAGTTCAATAATTACTTGTAGAATGAATGCAAATATCATTGGTTTCTCTGTTTTTTGTTTGTTAGATATTTTTTTAATAAAGTAAGATAGTCTGTAAAACAAGGGACCACTAAATGCTTTTCTCAACAATATGGCTAGCATGCAGAAGATATTGAAAGAACAATAATAATCAGAAAATATTTATTTAAGGATATATCCTCTGCACCAGCTTGGATGTCAGAAGGAATACAAAGAAATTATAAGACATTCTTGAACCTAGCAGTTGGAGAAACAAGACATACAAAATGAAATGATAGTAAATACTAAGATTATGCCATAATTCAAACATGTATGGACCACTTAGTCCAGACACTGATGGCCAGTGACGCTGCGCCCTCTATAGCTAAGATGGTGAACAACAGCTCGACCTGGAGCTGGGCTGCCATGAGGCGACGGCGTAGGCTGCAGTGGAGCTGCAGTGGGCTGCCATGAGCTACCGTGAGTGGCCAGCAGCCAGTGTGAGCTGCCAAGAGACATTGTGAGCGGTCGTCCAGAGGCCGGCGACCAATTTGCCTCAGCTGGGAAGAGCGCAATGATAATACCAACATGGTCCAGTGAAGCAGCATCCTCCACAACTAGACTGAGGAACAAAAGGACAGCAACTTGTCTGTTCCCCTTCTCTGATTCCCCAACACTGTTCCCCTCCCCCAATCCCCCAATAAAATCTTTAAAAAAAAAAAGAATATCTAGTACAAAATAGGTGTTAAGTTGAATGTGATGCCTGGTCATTTAGCCTATGCATGGGCCTAGTAAACTACCTACCATCAATATTTCAATTAGCAAAGTTCTGGAATTGGACATTCTTAACAACATTTATTCTTCAGGAATATCAAGACTCTCCCATATTTCTAGTTACTACTGGCAGAACCCTAAACTAGTTAAGATCCCATTCTTTGCTCCTGTTTACTCTTAGATCTTCATGTCAGCTTTTTCTCCAGGATCCTGAGATGAGTCAAAATCTCTCTGCTGAATTCCTGATTTAGCCTCTTTTATGGGCTGTGCCTGGCAGATTCTGGGTGTGGTGCCATGTCTGGCACCATCTCTTCTGAGAATGCTGATGTAGGGGAATTCAGCTGTCTTTAGGTTGATTTGCCTTGTAATTTTCCACTGTTTCTTTATTAGAATGAGCAAAAGCACCAAACATGACTATAAGTTCTGTACTTAGCACTACACCAAGCTCCCTAAAATCCAAAGGAACCAAGACAGACCTTTGTCGACTATCTTCTAAGAAGCACTATTGACAAGTACCACCAGACTGCCAATCATGCAAAACTTCAATAATATATCCAAATTTAAATGTTAATAGCACCATTTTTCTCACCTGTGATCCCTAATTCCAATGCACCTGACAAACTATCATCACAGGGACCTAAACATAACGTAGACTTTTTTTTTTTCATTCAAATATACTCCTCCTCTACTTACTACCAGTATGTGATCTGGGCAAAATATTTAACTTATCTGAACCTCGGTCTCCTCTGCTATAAAATGAAGATATTAATATCTATAATAGCATTGTTATTATTATTAAGTGAGCTAACATTATTATTATGTAATGCACCGAGCTTCAATCAATAAATGCTTTCTTTCTACCCTTCCTCTCCCTGTTTCAGCCCCAACTCCTGGGAATATACTCGTATAATGAAAGAGTTTGGGAGACAGACCAGGATAGGTGTGTGGGGTTAGCTTGCTGAGACACAGCTTGGAGAAACTGGGTTCTTGACAATAACTCAACATCTTCTGAGGTGAATGTGAATTAACGATACCAGTGTCCTACTTCTTAATTTTAGCTATGCCTCCCAAGTTCCTAAAAGGTGAGTGTGATTACATGCTTAATGTTTGCATCATGATTAACATTATCAGAAAGAAAACTGCTTCATTCATAACTCCAAAGTCAAAGTGTTCTACGTTTCAGGCAGAATGTGAAAATCAGAACTAAGTATAACTAATGACACCAAACTTAATTTCCTCCCAACTATATAAGAATAAGCCAATTTGATGCCCAAAGAGGAAAATGTGGATAAAGTAAATATGGCAAACGTTAATAATTAATTATTGAATCTAGATGGTTGTTCTTTCCATTTTTCCTTAAATTAGGAGGTTTTTTTAATAAAAAGTTGGGGCAGCAGAGGGCAGGGAGGCAGGACTTGACACACTCATACACTAATACCCCCAGACAGAGTTCGGGGGTTGGGGGGATTACTGTTTACGCCACCTAAATAATAGAAAACAGCGTTCTCTGATTTTTTCCTCTTTTTATAAACTTCATCAAGTCTTACACCAATCTACCTAGATACTCACGGACCCCCTGTAAGGCTGCCACACTCAGAGGAATGGCACAGGGCCAATTAGGAAAAGGAGCTCCCATCTGGTGGCCATCAATCCCCCTGCTTCCTAACACACTTAAAATGGACTGGTGTGTTAAGCATATTTCCAGCCCACACCACACAAATATTAATAACACCTCCACTTTAAGGGAACATCAGAAACCTTCACAGAGATAATTTTTAAAAATTTTAAATCCAAGAAGGAAAATAGTGAGTACAATCAAATAAACCCCCTAAGGAAAAAAAAAAAAACAGTAAGGTGCAAGCAGTAAGTAGCAAGTTTCTACAGCCTAAGTTGGGTTTTTTCAACTAAATAAAAGTAAGAATAGAATTCTGTATTTGGTAGCCCATTAATACTTCAAATGTAGGAAGGACCTAATCCACCATATGCTCTTTAACAGGGAACAAACTTGATGTAAAAATGGGGACTTTTTAAAAAGCTCAATAATTAGCTTATTGAAAGGTCTCTCCAATGCTTTCTGGGACCTAAAGCATCTCACAAAAAGCCATGCTTTCACAGCTTACTCTAGCGTCCTAAAATTTAAATCTAAATATTTTGAACAAGCTGTTCATATCTCCTTTCTTAATGTAGGAGGCAAGACAAAAGCAGTCCATTTCAATCCCAAAATGCTCAGCAGAAGAGTCTAGAAAATTAGAGTAGAGGATTACTATTAGCATTAACAAGCAATCTGGAGCTGGAAATATGAGTACACATCCAGGGTGGATTTTTAAAGCCACTTAACTTTACCTGTATGCTTAAATGGAGAGCAATACTAACCATACTTTCTGAACTGAAAATAGGCCTATTAAAAATGAATTTAAAAACCCAGGGTTATGTAAATGCTTATTAACAAATAATAATGATGAGAGAACACATCCAGCTGGGAAGGACTCAATACTCAAAGGATATAGATCTTCAATACCTCATGGATAAGCAATCCTTGATGAAGTCATCTCTCTAATCCTTGGGGTACACTGTAAATCTAATTGCAAACTATCAAACCTGGCTTCACTACAGTAAACATCAAAGGCCCTGAACACACAATGAAGCAGCATGAGATGTACTTCAGCAGCCAATCGTGTACATTTTGCCTGTAATCTTGAATTCACTGAAATTTAGATTCCATTCCTCAGGGTGTATGTCAGTTAAACACTTCTGAGAGCACCTACATGTACACGGAAGGCAGACTAACAGCTATTTTCTGGCAACTTCCAAATCAAATTTAATCATTACTAACAGTACAATGAAAAAAAAAATCTTGATTCAAATCCCACCTATATCACTTATTAGCTGTAGAATCCTGGGAAAGTTACCTAACCAGTCTGATGTAAAATGGTGACAAAAATGACATCTAAGCCATAAAGCATGGGTTAACTCTGGCTGTTGTAACTGAATCTGTCTCTGGGTTATTTTGAAGATTAAATAATATTCCCAGACAGCAAGGTATATGATACAAAGTAGCGATAGCTCTCAAATGTACAAGGAGTTTCCTTGTCCTTATCATTATTTCTAGATTTTCTTATTTCAATTTCATCCTCATTTTGAACTTTATCCTTCCTATCTAAAGCATGTAATATCTACTATTAGTAATGGTGAGAAACATAAGGAATATATTACCATTTATTTAGTATTTACTATTAGTCACACACTGAACTAAATGCTTTAAATAGTTTATCTCACTTAATCCTTACAACTTTCATAAGGTGATTATATTATTCCAGGTTATAGTCAAAGAAACTGAGGCGAAGAGGTTAGATAATTTGCCCAAAGTCAGCTGGTTTCTAGAATCACAGTTACATTTGCCCTACCAACTATTGCTCCCCAATCACTAACTTCCCCAAAGGTAACCATTACCATGACTTTGTGATAACCATTACCGTGTTCATCTTTATATTTGAGCATATATGTATGTATGCATCTGTAAATAGTATTGGTTAGTTTCACCTATTCTTAAATATTATACAAAGGGGAATGTAGGACTATATTCTTGTGTGCCCTTTTTTCAATATTATATAAATGAGATGACTCCATGTTGTCCTATCTTACCTATGGTTCATCCACTTTCATTATTGTATAATATTCTGCCATATGAACATACAGTAATTTATCAGTCCTATTGTTTTTGGACATCTAAATTGTTTCCATATTTTAGTATTACATACATTGGTGTTGTACTATTTCCTTTACATGTAATGTAATGTAAATACACGGGACTTTCTTTACGGCAGTGATCTTCAAACAGACACAGACCTACACATAGGGTACACAAAGAATACAAAGACTTCCCAAATGGTAAGTAGGCACACAATTGCTCAAGAATCCAATTTCATACCCATAACTTCCATATATACTCCTTCCTAAAACTGATCTTCCTAAGAAGAGGTTGCATTTATAATACAGTAACTTTAGAAAATAATATTGGTTAGTTTTGCCTATTTGCCTACTCCTTGCCCATCCCAAGTATTACCATGATGCATTGGTTTTGAATGTAAAACTCACGGAAGGGTAAAATGCTTAGTCTTACGGGGAAGGAAGAATTAACAAGTCAATTCTATAATAATGTGATAAATTCTGTAGCAGAATTATGGACAATGTTCTTTAGAAGCAAAGAAAGTGAACCATGTAACTACCTGGAGGAGTTAGGATGAAAGAGATGACACATTTGAAGTGGGCCTTGAAGAGTAGGTATGGCTGTTGGGTGAAAACAATTGAAAGGACAATTCTTGCAAACAGGTCAGTGAGCTCTAAGTGGAAGTCATGAAGCAGAGCTTCAGGAAAAAAACTATTTAGAGGGATAATTCAACTGGGAGATGAGCCCCTTTTGCCACTGGGAAGGTAAAGATTTGAAGTAGAAAGAAGACAGTATATAAGAAGATGCCAGAATAATTTGTACCTTTAATAACAAATAGGACATAGGCAATAAGTTGGTAGATATTATGTAAGACATGTTGATAAAATGGCAGAGAAGGGAATACTGAGGAATCTGAAACCCTGCCTCGGTCTCCCCTGGAGCCAAGGTGCGCCAACAGCAGCTGCTCCGAATCTCATTCCACAAGGGAGGTGTCCACTGGCAAAACACTGTTCCTTGGTATTAGGATTGGAGATAAATATAGCAATGCCTTGGTTTGCGAGCAAAATTTGTTCCAGAAATAAACTACTTGTATTGCAAGACATCGCTCGTTTACGTTAAAATTTATTAGAAATGTTTGCTCATCTTGCGGAACACTCGCAAACCACGTTACTTGCAATCCAAGGTTTTACTGTACAAATGTATGAACTAATTGCCCTTCCACTAACCACTGCCATGTTGTTCAGTAAATTCATTAACCATCATATAAATGAGAAACCCTGTCACCTGCTATGTAGAGTTGCCCTTGTTAGAAGCAAATCAATTTTGATCAAACACAAATAACCTACCCTTTGACTTCTGAAGTGCAGCTTATACTTGAAACCACTGTTCTCTGTCTTTGACATCTTAACTACAATATGTGCAGCATGTTCTCCAAACTGGCAGTCATACGAACCTCTTAACATACCTCGGTATCAGCAGCTTTGGAATGATAAACTGCCTGGCTTTGAGGTGACACTCCCTCCAAACTCCCCAGGCTGAATGTCAAACAACCCAAAATGTAATCTTGAAATTGAGTGACTATCCCCCAGATATTTTGGTGAGATGTGGAGAAACAAACAGAAAAAGAAAGTTAATTCATATAAAGTCCACTAATCATCAAAAATACTTCAATCAGTTCCAACAACTTTATACATTTCTATTTCCTTTGTTCACTTCCTAAAGAAGGTGCTGACAGATTGTGACGTAAGCATAAGCAGATGAAGGAGCGCCGTGACTGTTATGTGATAAATGATCAAAGCGAACCCTGCGTACTTACATGACTCACGTACTATAGAAGGGCGTGAGGAACAAGGAATGCCTAACTTGTTCAGGAAACGAATGTCAACAACCAAACCTAATGAGCTAATTGCTGTAACAGAAATACCGAAAGTGTGAAATGTATGTAAAAAAGAAATAACAGAAGTTCTAAGAGGAATGGAGTCAGGAAAACATCACAGAAGAAAGGCCATCCCACCTGGACTCTGGAAACAATGCTAGGAATTTATCCAGCAGAGGTAAAGGGAGGAAGAGAGAGATGAAATTCTCTAGGAACAACAGCCCAGTGTGGCTACGTCAGTGGTTCTCAGCCCTGGCTGGAAAGGGGAGAAATCCTGGGCACATAATTTTATACCACTTCACAGATGTTTCTGAGGTGCAGGTTTGAGCAGCACTGGGCTAGGAAGACAGATCACTGGGGTTGGGAGAGAGGGTTGGGGGCGGGGAGGAGAGCTAGAGGTCAGGCTAGGGCTAGACTGCAAAGTCCTTAAAAGCCTAGACCTCTAAGAGGCCCTCCTGCAACTATTACAAAATTTCTGTGTTATCATCATTTTGGTGAAAGCAAAGCATATGCTTCATCATATTTGGATTCTGGTTTCCCTCAAAAAAATAAGAGTCTGTTGTAAGCAATAAGTTAACCAAGTTTTTACACAGTGTAATGCCATACAAACTATTCTTCTCTGCAGCAGGCAGAATAATGCCCCCCCAAAGATGCCCATGTTCTAATCTCCAGAACCCGTGACTGTATTTGGCTTCGTGGCAAAGGGCAATTAACGTTGCAGGTGAAGTTCAAGTTGCTAATCAGCTGTGAAACAGGGTGATTGACACTGATTACCCCAGTGAACCCAAGGTAATCACAAAGGTTTTGAAAACTGAAAGGGAGAAAGAGGAAAGAGGTGTGAGGGTGGAGGCGGGGTCAGAGAGGTGCTCTGTGCTGGCTCTGGATGTGGAGAAAGGGGGCCGCAAGCCAAGGAATGCAGATGGTCCCAAAAGCTGGAAAACGTAAGGAAGCTGTGTCCCCCCAGAGGCTCCAGAAGGAACACAGCTCTGCTGACATCTTGATTTTAGGTCAGTGAGACGCATGTTAGACTTCTGCGTTATAGAACTACAAGATAACAAATGTGTGTTGTTTAAGCCAGTTAATTTGTTACAGCAACCATAGAAAATTAATGTACTTCTTTACTTAAAAATAATTTTGAATTCACTACCTCAGGTCCAGCTCAAAAAGTACCTCTACTTGAAAGACTTACTTACTATTTTATCTGATCCCCTTTTATAAGTACATACACTTATATCATAATTACATGTCTATAACTCCTCTTCCCCACTAGACAACGTGCTCTTCAAGAACAGGGACCACATTTTGTTCACATTTCCATCCTGAACAATACTAGGCACTAAATAATTATTTGCTTTACAAATGAATCTCTCTCTTCACCCTCACTTTCATGCATGTCTCTGTATTCCCCACCCTTCCCACCCCCAGCACCTGCAGAGTTCTAATCAAAAAAAAAAAAACTTCTATCCAATAAATCTTGCTATTACCATATTACACAGGCTCTCTACCTGGCACAACCCATATGCCATCTATACAGTCAGATCTCCCAGGCATCCCAACTGGCCACAAGAGACGACTAGCTGAACCTGCAGCCAGGGGCGATTTCACTTAGACCTCTGGAGAAGGTAAGTTTAGCAAGACAGCCTAAGGTTATATTACAAAGTAAACTTCCTAAAAGAGCCTAACTAATGCTATACAAATATTACCTCAGGCTACAGTGCTTCTCAGGAGGGAAGGTACCCTACCTTCTGGGAAGACTTCTAATTGTTAACAAGGGACTTCAGATTCAAGGAATGGGAGGAGTGAAGTGAAAGACAAAGGAATAGCTTCCCTGGATATCCCAAAACTGGGATCATCATGCCTGAGGTCAATGGCACCACTGACCACAACATCATTTTCTTTGGTTCACCCTTTCCTGTTATAAGCACACAACATTAGCAGGTCTTTTTCCTCAGCAAGAGTGGTTTTCTGATGGAAGAAGGCAAGAGCTGTTTACAAAATATGTCTCAGTTTCTTCCTACACCTCTGGTCCTGACAAAAATATTCCTTTTTTTCTCGGATCAGCTCAGAAGATAAGTCTAGCTAGACAGAAAGAACTTCCCATTATTTTTTAGTTCAATGTGGGTAAAAAACTAATGAAAAGCTAAGAGAAGGTCTCTATACAGATGACAAAAGCAGGGTAAGACTGAAATGGTCTAGAATTTTGATTTTTTTTTAAGAGGAGGAGGGACTAAGTTGGAGATACATTAGAGGAGAAGGCTAAGTAGAAAATACAAAAACAAAAAAAACCCATAAATTTAAGGAGTCTCTGAAGAAATAACTCCAATATAGCATCACTAGGAAAAATTATCATATACTCAAAGCCATACAAAGTATAGCCAAAATAATATGCTTTGCCAACAGTCAAAGTTAAACAGAAAAGTCACCAAATTTCAGTTACAGAATCTAGCTGAAGTCTAATTTTAATTTCTCCAACTAACTAAAATTTGCGATCTCAAGCAATTTACCTGACCTCTCTGGGACTCGGTTTACTCTCATATGTGAAATGCAGCATTTGAAATGAGCTTCAAGGATACTACAGTCCATTCTGCTTTTCTTAAGTTTAAAATATCTCTGGAAAGTGCTCTTAGAACTATAATCTCACCCCTTATTATCTATGGATAAGGGTTCAAGTTGACAGCCTAACATGGCCTCCCTGAACATTTGTACGGCCTGCAAAATTCAGCCCGACCCCTTCATCCTTCCTTTATTAGCTAAATAGATCGTAAGAACAGGGTAGGGGTTTATTATACTAGTCTCTCTACTTTTGTGCGTGTTTGAAATTTTCCATAATAGAAAACGTGCTACCTAGAAAACACCAGAAGGTCTTAATATATACTGTGTATTGAAAAGAAAAACAAAAACATGCTTAATTATAAGATATATTACCTGTTGGTTTTTAATGACCTATTTTACCATCTCAGTATTCAGTTAATCTAAAACTAAATACTAATTTTACTGAAACACAAACTCAATCAAATGCTAAATCACAAAGAATAAACTTACCATAAGTTAGAACTATATATTTTCTAGAAATACTAAACTAGATCAAAATAACTGCTGAAACAATATTTCATTTGATTCAAGTTCTAGATCAACTGAATCTCCTACCTATCTATCTATCATCCAGCTTCAGTAATTATCAGCATGTGGAGAATTTTGTTCCATCCCTACCCCCAACAGATAAAAATTAACCATTCACAAAAAAAGGAAGATACAACTAATTTCACTTCCCATATTTCTAATATTTTGTGAATAGTTGTTTTCCTTGAAAAGTATCTGACGTTACAAAAATAGTACTCAACCATGATTTTACAATTTAAGAATCTGAGTGCACTGCCAAAGAAAGTCCCGATAAACCATGTTCTTCTAATTGTATCTTTTATATCCCTTAAGACTAATATAGTAATTGGCATAGTAGATATTTAACAAAGGTTTATAAACCAAAAAAAGAAAACCTATACAGACAGTAAATTTAGCCATTTCCATCCCAAAAATTTACCTGTCAGAAAAGACAACACAAAGGTTGAAAATCCATTTTGTATAACTCTGTAGAGCAAAAAAAAATAATTATATCTGATGTTTATAACTCTTAAGCTTTGTTTATCACAAACTCATATTCACCTTACCTAAATTCAAACTGGAAAAGTACATGAAAGCTGAATACCTTTTTTTAAAAAGTTAAACTCATATCTATAACATAGTGACTTAAAATAGCAACATGCTAGATATTTTAATCACTAATCAAAATACACTAGTTAGAAAGCCAAACTGCTAAATACCACACATTTATGAGACACGGAAGCAGGTTCTAACACTCAAGAAGAAAAGGCAGTATATGTTCTCACTTTCCATTTTCACAGATTTGTCATGGGTTCCCATAAACCACAACAAATTCCAACATTTCAGTAAGTAGTAACTAAATATTTCTTATAATATGTATTTTGGTTTTAAGCTTTAAAGACTGAGCCACAAAAGATAAGGAACACAGGCTAAATCAATACCGTGATATTCGTGAAAACACGTAGATGATGATCTGTATCACGCACATACACAGTAGTCACAAAGTTCACTGAGAGCCCAGTAACATAAAAGCCTATGCAACTGATAGGAGTACATGGTCAAAAAATAGACAACAAGCAAAAAAAAAAAAAAATCACTGAAAAGACGGTTTGACTTTTATTTAAAGGTTTCCTTTTACACCCTAAAGTTTCAGGATATTTTTAGTTACTTAACTGGTTACCAGATGACTCCTAAAGCACAATGTTGACTGACTGTACCCTGCAATAAAGGCGCTTTTCAGAAACTTTCGACAAAACTTGAATGAAGGACAAATAATGCAGTTGTCACCTGAGAAGTTCCTTTCTGTATCATGAATATAAGGATGTGTCTGGGACAGTGCTGTGAGGCTCACCAAGATTAAATAATCTATGATGAAATTTGAAGAGGTAGAGCTAAGGGCTCTCTATTGACCCCAGAACCATTAGAATTTTTATTTGCTCCAAGGAGAGTCAAGTTAGTCTCTAGAGAAAACATTTTCTACCATAAGACTGGAGAAAGGAAGTTGCTATCTTTAAAGCATTTCAGTTTACAGGCAAAGCTTAGGCACTCTTAGTGGAAGTGTTAATTCATACTACCTTTCTGGAAAGCAATTTGGCAATTTGTATCAAAATTTTAAATGTACATCTCCTCTGACCTAGGAATTTCATGAAATTCATAATAAAATGATTAAATATATGTTCAAAGATGTAGTATAAGAACTTGTAACTGCTAGAAAATTGGAAACAGTCTAAATGTTTACCATGATCATTTAATAAATTGTGCAATCTATATAATGGAACACTAATTTGATATATATGTGTCTACTATATATTAATTTTAGAAGTAGGTTACAACAAAATATCAGCTATAAATGGAAACATTTTACATTATAAATTTATATAAATGCATAGAAAACCATCTGAATGAAGCTTACCAAAATCAGTTTATTGTATTAATAATGGGATTTTAAGTAATTTTTATCTTTAAGCTTTTCTTTGTGGTTTAACTTTTTTATTATATATACATTATTTTCAAAATCAGAAAGAAAAAAAATCCGTTTTCATCTTGGAAAAAAAGAATCCTTAGATTCTGATTGCTTTCTCAAAGATCTGACCCTACTTCCTTTCATGCCAGGTTGTTAAGTACTATAAATTTAGGGAAGAATAAGATAATTTTATCTGAGAAAGATGATTCTCAAAGTGTGACCCAAACCAGCAGAATCAGCATCACCTGAAACTAGTTAGAAATGCAAATTCTCAGGTCCTACTCCTAATCTACTGAATTAGAAACTCTGGGGGTGGAGCCCACAGTCTGTATTAACAAATCATCCGGGTGATTCTGACCCACGCTCCAATATGAGAACCACTGTTTAATTAAGATGAACTCAAAACCTGCTGATCTGAAAGGCCAATTTCAACTCCTCTTGGTATCGTTAGTGCCACATAAATCCAAACAAATGTAGGCGATGTCCCCACCAGGAGAGCCAGCTTACTGATACACTTTGGGGGGGAAAAACTCAAAAATATTCAAAATGCCAAAAATAAAGCAGCAACCCCACCAGAACTGTGACTAATCTTGATGCTAAAAGGGCACATAACAAAACTTCCAAACCCAACTTTAGAAACAACAGCTCTAGATGGTGAACACTATGAAAAGCCTGGTGCTACCCAGGGCAACCTTCTGGAAACTCTGAGCAATAACAAATGAACTTGGAATCCCAGCTGACCACAGAATGAAAGAATCACAACTGAGTAATGCCCAAATCTCTGGCAAAGATGTGAGATTTATTCAACATACAATGGAGCTATTAACAGGATCCAAGCATTAAGTCATCTCAACATTGCAAGAATATCCATAGTAAGGCCTCAGAATTGCTAAACTGTGAACAAACTAAACACATCAAAGATTAAAGTCCAAAACACCCTCATAGTAAATTCACTTCAGGGCTCATTTCTTCAGGAAAAGGAAAAATAATGCTGTCAGTATTAACATAGGGAAAATGTAGCAGCAATAACAAATACAGGAAACAGAGGGTAAATAAATACATGGACAGTGCACTTAAAATTATTGCATCTATAAATACAACTTAAAACAGTTTTCATGTAGTTTTGTAAGAAGTGTTTTAATACTTAAAAATAGAGTCTACACCCACCCATATGGATCTTTCCTTTCTTCAAGATACTTGCCTGTCATCTGCTGGAAAGCCGTCCTAACGCATCCACAAACCTACATTATCTACACTATAAATAGCCCAGCTAGGTACTATGTAACCTGCACAACTGTACAAGCAACCACACTTAGGAATGAACCTAGTTCAGACCTAACCTGCACCCCCTGTGAATTAGAAATCTTTAAGACATCCAACTATAAAGTTCACAGAGGTTAGGCTGACAGGAGCCTCCCAGCTACGTACATCACCTATAACCTCATCTTTCCAAGTAACTAATGATAAAGAGTTCTGGGGTCCCAGCTTCAGGCAGATAAAGAACAGCAGGTTGTCGCTGGCCCTTGGCTTTCCATCAAACAGGATGGTGCTGCTTTGACTATGGATTCTAGTATAGAGGAAAGCAAACCTAGAGAAATTTGCTGCAGACTCATTGTCTTCATTTACTTCCGTGTCAATTTCATTTTATTTACTTGTTTTTTAATAGGTCTGGTTGCCTATTTTGTTTGTTATATCTCTGAGAAGAACACCATGATAGACAAGGGTCTGATGCAGTCCATCCTATAGCCACAGACAAATGAGTGGTCTGATTACTAGCAAATTACTTTAGTGACACATCCTGACTTGAACGAAATCGTCTTTAAAATTTTTATTTAATCAACAGAACCTAACAGAGAAAAATGGTAGCACCAGAAATAAATCTGCTCAGGTATATGGCAACCTGGATTTTGCAGCCTGTCTTCACTTCTGGACCAAACAGATGATCCTTTTTCCTCCATTTAACTCTTTAAAACTTATTGCAGAGGCCATCCCCATGCATAATTGGCCTTAGCAGACTAGCAAGCTTAATAAAACAAGGAGGATCAAGGGAATTTCAATGTCTTTCAAATAACTTGCTTTCATGAAATGAAACCTTTACATCTCTGCCTTACGTATGTTGAGAAATTTCTCTGATTCACCTACCAACAAACTGTTGCAACTTAGTGATTCTAAGCAACATGAGACTTGTCCTCTTCCTTTGTCAAACACTGCAAGGTAGAAAAAACTAAAACTCCTGACCAAGTTCGTATAGTGACATGGGAAATAAAACAGCAAAAAGGACACCTGAATTTTTTTTAGAATTAATTTATTATAAACTTCTGACTTTTTAATAAGTCTGGTTAACAAGAACAAATTCTGGGTCAATGACAGTTTAAATCCGGTATACCTTTGGGAGGCTGTTTTCCCAGCTTTATAAACTGCCAGAACTCTGCACATTGAAAAGAGGCCACTTTCAAAGTACTGGACAGAGGCCCCCATACTGTACAACTGATTTAAAATTTCCAACTGAATAAAGCCCTTAGAAAGATTTTCTCCAGAATTATTCAAGAACCACTTTGCCAATTTACTACTCCAGAGGAATGGTCTTTTCTGACCAGAGAAGAGCCTGAGTCGTTATTCTAAAGGAAAACATTTTGCGCTCTTTGCTGCATCTACTGTGAGGATGGGGACCATTCTCAGCAATCAGTCTGTGGACATTCCAGAAAATGTGGACATCACTCTGAAGGAACGTACAGTTATTAGGAATCACAAGAGAGGCACCCTGCGGAGGGATTTCAATCACATCAATGTAGAGCTCAGTCTCCTTGGAAAGAAAAAGAAGAGGCTCCAGGTTGACAGATGGTGGGGAAATAGAAAGAACTGTCTACTGTTCGCTCTATCTGTAGTCACATACAGAACATGATCAAGGGTGTTACACTGGGCTTCCGTTACAAGGTGAGGTCTGTGTGTGGGGTAGGACAACTAAGTTCACGAAGTCATCCTAGAAAAAGTGCTACATACCTCAATGCTGAATATCACTATGGTCACCTTTAAAGTACTCCCCCTGTGAAGCTATGCACTGATGCCAGCGCCTAACCCACCCTTCAAAGCAATTCTGGAACTCTTTTTCTGAAATGGCCACCAGAGCTGTCATCGTATTACCCTTGATGTCTTGAATGTCATCAAAATGTCTTCCTTTCAATATTTCCTTTATCTTCGGGTAAAGAAAGAAGTCATTGGGGGCCAGATCAGGTGAGTAGGGAGGATGTTCCAATGCAGTTATTTGTTTACTGGCTAAAAACTCTCTCACAGACAGTGCCTTGTGAGCTGGTGGATTGTTGTGATGCAAGAGCCATGAATTGCTGGCAAAAAGTTCAGGTCATCTAACTTTTTCAAGCAGCCTTTTCAGTACTTCCAAATAGTAAACTTGGTTAACTGTTTGTCCATTTGGTACAAATTCATAATGAACAATCCCTCTGATATCAAAAAAGGTGAGCAACAAGTTCGCAAACTTAAGTTGTCAGACCTCGTATGCTCACTTCCCCATCAATGTCATTATTCAGAATGGTTCTCTTATTGAAGTCTGAAATTTCTTGGGTGAAAAATACATCTGCAAGGTACAGATGGGGTCTGGTGTTGCTTGTTCAGTATCTCAAGCCCAGAAAGATGAGTTAATTCTTGAAGGAAATGATATTTAACTTGTATCAAATTCAGCTGCTTTGATTCAACAAGCCACAACAGTTAAAAACAAGGCTATCAGAAAATTTTTGGAAGGTATCTATGTTTCTGAGGAAGGAACAGTTCAGCAGGCTGATGAGTAAGATCTAAGCTGTCCAGCTACAGAATTGCCAATATGTCGAGTGATTCCTCAGTCTTATTTGTGATATTTTGAAAATGCAATAAAAGTCAAGTATTGGGGGGGTAAAAAAGGAAAAAACATTTTGCTCATCCTCAATAAAAAATACTGTACCTTATTAAATAATCCATTACAATTATAGGCCAGCATCCTCAATAAGTGCAATCTTGGGTTTTTCCAGTCAACATTATACAAATGTGAGGCACAGCTATTTTAATATTGATCATAAGAAATAATAAGAATATCAACTGTATGATGGTGTGATTATTGATGTTTACTCAGCTTAAGACTGAGTAAAAATTTTATGAGCTCAAACAAAAATGTCCTTTCCTGATATTTAGGGCCTATTCCTTAAAAGTGGCACAGGACGTGGGAACTGTAGGTAAAGTCTTCTGAAAAAAATCAGATGACAAGTTTCAGTGAGACAAACAAGAATTTTTGTTGTTTAGGATTTGATAACTCTTTGAGTTGAGCTGAATGTATGCCTTTCTTCTCCTCCTCTGTCCCTCCTCACCACTACCCCCCAGAGAATAGAAACAAAAGCTGTATCTTATATGCTGATTATATATGATTTTAAGTGTGACCTTAGAAAACTGACCTGGGTGTCTAACTATTGCCAAAAAGAATAATTTCAGACCAACTACAGGGAATCCTTTATTTACTCAATAAATATGTCCCTGGGAACCTATGTAATAAAGCAAATATTTGTAAATCAATGCTGAATTTTCCAAAGTTATACAGAAGATGCTCAAGTGTTTAAGAATGAAATGATATGATGTCTAGCATTTACTTCAAAATCAGCCAAAGTAGGCATGGGGGAAGGGGTAGGTAGTGAATTCGATGAAACAAGGCTTACTGTGCATTTAACTGTTAAGGCTGTGAGAAGGATACACAGACATTTATTATATTATTTTCTTGATTTCTGTATGTTTCAAATTTTCTACAGTAAACTAATTTGGAAAGAAAAAAGAATGGAGTGGGAATTAGCAGCATAAAACAAGGGAAGGGGAGAAAAAGACCGAGACAAAATTGAAAGCTGTTTTGAGAACAGAAAAAGCACTAATTTTCCTTTTCTTCCATGGTGGGAAATCAATACTGCCTAAAATTGAATGTGAGGGTTTTTATTTTTTTTAAGATTTAAATAATACTGGTAAGCAGCCAAATTCCAAATTGCCCAAAATATGGAGTATAAAACCTCAGAAAAATATAGAACGCTTCACAAATTTGTGTGTCATCCTTGTGTAGAGGCCATGCTAATCTTCTCTGTATCATTCCAATTTTAGTATATGCGCTGCTGAAGCAAGCACAAATGTGAGGTTTGATTTTTTTTCATCACAAATATAGAAACTGACTTTTTACCTTCTTAAGTTTAAGCAATCTTTAAAAAATGAACATCATTTGTGATGAAAAAACATTTACCTGAAATTCGGTAATTCCATGCTTCATTTCAGTTTCCTCTTTAAGTAAGATTAAATTTAATACTTTTTCATGGAAATGCCTTTATAACATATCCAATTTTAATAGAAATACCATTATAGTATATCCAACATCCAATTTTTTATGGAAATTATTTCCTTCTGTTCACCCTATTTGTATTTTTGTGTGAAGCGATGTTGATCTGGGATTATGATCACCTCAAGTTAGTAATGGTTATTTCCCAAAAGCAGATGTAGGGCTTATATATATTTGTAACATTTTTATAGTCATCCATTCTGCTTGATTTTATTTTTTCTAATGAGCATACACCACACTTATAAAAAGAAAAATAATTTGAAAATTAAATGGCATATAATAGTACTTCCACTCTGAGAAGATAAAGCATAGTTTTTCCTATTCCTCCCACTAAGTATAACTGAAAACTCTAGACATGTTTTTTGAAAACTCAGAAAAAAAATTTTGAAAGGTGCAAAGCAGAAAGCAGACTGGCTTGGGACCTTGGGACCAAAGGAACAAACACGGTGGTCAGTTTCCTGGGTTTTCTCTTTACCTCATATCCCAGACTTGGAACTCAAGAGACTGGAGACCAAGAAACACAAACAGGTGCAAAAAAAAAAAAAAAAAGCCCTAACAAAAGCCTGCTGTCTCTCTAGACAAAAGATGACAAAAGGGGTAGCCTACCACAAGAGAAAACATTTACACAATCACCACTGTATGCCAGACAAACACCACAGAAAAAAACCTGTGGCCCCACCCACACTCACACCAAGACAGGTGGAGAGGGAGCCAAGACTTCCACCCCACAAGGTAATCACAAAATGCCCAACACCCTGGTCAGGGTTTCAGAGAAGGCCAAGAAGGGGACTGGGACTTTCATCCCCGCCAGGTGATCACAACCCCCTCTCCCACACCGTGGTGTCAGCAGAGACCATGTATGGAGCCAGAACTCCAATCTGCAGCAATAATGGGGAGCCCCTCTCAGGTGTCAGCACAGCCCCAGTGGGGAACAGGGACATCTCCTCCAGCTAGCAGTAGTGGAGCAATAACCCGCATCTTCTCCTGCCAGGGCAGTGGCAAAGAAAGCTAGCTCAAGGAGTAGGTTTAAATGAGAGCCTGAGTCTCACAACAATATGAAACTACAGGTTTCAAAAAGTCATTCTTCAGACCAAGAACCAGGAAGCTGTCAAACGAAATGAAAAAAGACAATCACTAGATGCCAAAACTGAGATGCCAAAGACGTGACAAAAATGGTTCAACAATTATGAACACACTTGAAACAAAAACACTGAGTGCCTCAACAAAGAAATACAGAAGAAGACTACCAAATGAAGTGTTTAGACCTGAAAAATACAGTAACTGTAATAATAAAAAACTCACTAATGGACTCAAGGGCAGAATGGAAGGAACACAGGAAAGACATAACAATAGAAATTATATTATCTGAACATGAGAAAATAAACTGGAAGGCATGAAGAGCACCTCCGGAGCTGCTGGACAATGACAGAAGATCTACCATTAATGTCACCAGAGTCCCAGAATAAGAGTAGAAAGAGGGTAGGGTGACAAAGTACTTAAACAGATAATGAATCAAAACTTCCCAAATTTGGCATGGGGCATAAACCTACAAACTCAAGAACCTCGGCAAACCCCAACAAAACAAACCCAAAGAAATCCATGCCAAGACACATTGTAATTAAACTCCTGAAAACTAAAGACAAAGAAAAAATCTTGCAAGTAGCCAGAGAAAAAATGACACCTTTTCTACAGGGAAAAATAACTTGAATAACAGCAAATTTCTCATCAGAAACCACATAGGCCACAAAGAAGTGGCAAAACACTTGGGAGTTCTGAAAGAAAAGAACTGCCAAACCAGAGTCCTACACCCACCAGAAATAATCGTTCATGAATGAAGGAGAAAGACATTCTCATGTGAAGGAAAACGAGCCTGTTCTCATGTAAAGAGAATTTGCTGCCACCAGGCCTACTCTAAAAAAATGGCTATAGGAAACTCTTTAGACAGAAAGGAAATTTTTTTTTTAAAGGAATCTTGGAACATCAGACAGGAAAAAAGAACACAGTAAGCAAAAATATGGGTAAATACAATAGGTTTTACTTCTCTTCAGTTTTCTAAATTAGGTTTGCTGCTTGAAGCAAAAATTGAAACACTCGTGGTTCTAAACGTTTGTAGAGAAAATTCTTAAGATAGCTATATTTAAAATAGGGGAGGATAAAGGGACATAAAAGGAAGTAAGACTACATACTTCACTCAAACTGGTAAAATGATGACACTAGTAAACTGTGATAAGTCATATATTAAATAATGTTAACACCTAAAGAAACCACCAAAAAAGCTACACAAAAAGATAAACTCAAAAACACTATAGATAAATCAAAATGGAGTTCTAAAAACATGTTCCAATAATTCCAAGGAAGGCATGAGAAAGAAAACAAAGAAACAAAAAAGGAGAGAATAAACAGAAAACAAATAAAAAACCAGAGTTAAGCCTTAGCGTATCAATAATTACATTAAATGTAAATGTTCTAAATAAGCCAGACAGGGATTGACAGAGCAGATTAAAAACACAACTATATGCATGCTATCAACAAGCAATTTACTTCAAATATAATGATGTAGGCAGGTCAAAAATAAAAGGATGGAAAATGATAAATCATACACACATTAATCAAAGAAAAGTAGGAGTAACTATATTATCATCATATGAATTAGATTTCATAGCAAAGAATATTACCAGAGACAGAGGTTATTATATAATGAAATGCTCAATCAACTAAGAAGATACAGCAATCCTAAATGTGTCTGTACCAAACAACAAAGCTGCTAAATATCTGAAGCAAAAACTGACAGATCTCAAAGGAGAAACAGGCAATTAATTCCACAATTACACTTAGAGACTTCAACAACCCCTCTATCAACAATTGAGAAAAAAGACAGAAAATCAGCAAGCATAAAGAACACAAGAATAGCACCAATCAATGGAATTTAATCAACATTTGCAAAACACTCTACCCAAATACAGCAGAATACACATTCTTTTCAAGTGTCCACAGAAAGACCATATTGTGGGCCACAAAACAAACCTCAAATTCAAAAGAACTGAAATCAGGGGGAGAGATGGAGAAAATGGCGGCGGTGAGGAGGGCTTCCTGAGTTCTCCTCCAGAGGTCGCAGCAGTTTGGGCAGTTGGAGCTCACAAACAGACCTCTACCGAGCATGCCAAGCAGCGAGGGGACTCCCACGCCAAGTGCTTGAAGGAGGACAGACCAGGGGAGTGGGGGAAGAGGGAGGCGAGACACGTGGAGGTACAGCCCGCACCCGCTGCATTTAAGAACCAGGGTCTCAGAGAGCAGATTGGAGAGAGTTCCCCGCGGCTTGCTCCCCGCACTAAGACAGAATCCTCAGGCCGGGCGAGTAGGGGAACAAAGAGAAGAGGCGGGCGAGCAGAAACGCAATCTGTCAGCGCCCACAGCTGCGGAGCTATAGAAACCAGGACACTGCGGAGGCGTTTGCAGCATCAGGGCGGGCTCAGCCTGTAGGCCAACATTACCCCCCCCCCCAGTGAAGCAGGAGCCCCAGGGCTCGCGCACTCTGAGACAAAAACCTCAAACCGGTGGAGCAGGAGAAGAGGGAAACTAGAAGCATGGAGACGCAGCCCACACTGGCAGCTGTGGAGACACGAGCTGCAGCACTAGGGTGGGCTCCTGGAGCGCAGCAGGGGCTCTGCTGGAGCGGCTGAGCTCGAAACCAAGAGGGGGCTTTTTTTTTTTTTTTATTCCCCACTCTTTTTTTCTTGGACAGAAAAAAACAAAAAGGAAAAAAACTGCATAGATAAAAGCCCACTCCCACCCTCCCTCAGAAACCTTGGCTCCTGCCTTGCCAGAGCCTTAGGCTGACCCCCAAAGAGAGGAGTAGGGTCAGATTACAGAGGTGCTCCTATGCCCAGGGGGTTGAGAAACTCCGCATGTGAACAGGCTACAGGAGTGTGCGCCTAAACACATCGACCCTGCCCCCACCTCTCCTGTGAGGCTCCAGAGGCCCAGCAACTTCAGTGCTGTGTCACTCAGACCTCCCGGGCAGGTGGCTTCTAGCAGCTCTGAAATCTCTACTCCCCGGCAACAGCCACAGTGGAAAGAGTGCCCAAAGACACACAACCAGCCCTCTGGCTGCGCAGAACTCAGAGTGCCTCTGGGCAGGTGGGAGCAGAAACAGCATTGACTTTGTAAAAAACTAGAATCACACCTCATAACCCCACTCACCTAAAATAGACCTGCATTACCAGGGTCACTCTATAGGCACCAGGCAGTGGGCTCTGCCCCCACAAGATGCACAGGAGTTTGTGTACAGCAGAGGAAAACCTGGGGGAGAGCATGGCGGACTTCAGCCAAGATTGGCACTGGTTGTTTCTTGTTTTTTCTCTTTTTTTTGTTTTTGTTACTTTGTATGTTTTTATTTTTGGTTTTTTTTAGTGTGTTATAGTGCTGTTGTTAATTGGGTTCTTTTAGATGTTTTGGGGGGTTTTTCGTTGGTTGCTTGTGTTGACTGTTTTTGGTTTTTTTCTATTTCATTATTATTTTTAGTTTTTAATATAGGCATATAGAAAGGAGCATATACGTGGATATATATGTCCATATATATGGGCTGGAGATATATATATTATATATACTATATATAATATATATATATATATAATATATATATATATATATTATATATAGTATATATAATATATATATTATTATATATTATATATATGTATACATACACACACACACATACATACATACACAACACACATATTTTTTCTTTTTCTTCTTTTTTCTCTCTCTTTCCTTCTTTCTTCTCAACCCTCTCTCTGTCCCTTCTTTTCTGCTCTCTTGTCACTTTTCCTCCTTCTTTCCATTTTTTTGGCAATTTTTTTGGGGGGGAGGTGTTGCTATTTTGTTTCTCGAGTTTACTTTTTATGTTACTATATCTTTATTTTGTTTTGTTACTTGTTCCTTGTTTGTTTTTTTTCATTGTTTTGTTTCTGTTGATTTGTTTTTTTCCTTTTGAATGCTTGATACTTCTATACATGTAGAGTGTAGGCTGATGGTTGTTTTGCACATCTGAGAGTATATGGTTACCTTTGGTGGATGTTGTGGTTATGCTTGTTGATCTGTTTAGCTCTAAAACCCGCTCTGCAGCAGGGCGCAGCCAAAGAGGCACAAGAATCATCACACACAGAGACCAACTTTAGATAAAACCAGAGCATTACGGGGTCTGACCTACAAGAGTCACACGCAAAGGGAAATCGCTACAGGCACAAGAGCCCATAGTGGCCAAGCCTCATCAGAGGGGTTAACCCTCACACAGCAGCTCATAAACTGTGGACACAGCTAATCCTCACAGCTAGTCAGCCTGGAAGTCAATCCCACCTACCAACAAGCCAAAAGCAATCAAAACACGACCTCAACAGGAAAAGTCACATAACACAAGGAACACCTCTGGTACACACACACAGGAGAAAAGGGAGTCTAAGTAATTCAAGTATAAAGGACACATACCACATAAGTCCACCCAGAAAAGACTGAAGAGACCTAGGGGATCTACCTATTACACCGAAGCAAACACAAAGAGTAAGCCAGAATGGGGAAACAAAGAAACACAGCCCAAATAAAAGAACAGAAGAAACCTCCTGAATCATTGGAATTAGAGGAAATAGAGGTAAACAACCTATCAGACACAGAGTTCAGAACACTGATTATTAGAATGTTCAAGGAAATTAATGAGAATTTAAAGAAGAA
Source organism: Hipposideros armiger (assembly GCF_001890085.2). Lineage (NCBI taxonomy): Eukaryota > Metazoa > Chordata > Mammalia > Chiroptera > Hipposideridae > Hipposideros > Hipposideros armiger. Next base: position 323,321 of record NW_017731464.1, on the reverse strand, counting down.
TAGGGAAATCATGAAAAACAACCAGCTAGAATTAAAGAATACAATTACTGAATTAAATAACAATTCGATGGAATTACTAACAGACTGGATGAAGCAGAGGATCGAATCTGTGACTTAGAAGACAAGATAGCAGAGATCATCCAAGCAGAGCAACAAAAAGAAAAAATTATAAAAAACACTGAAAATAGCTTAAGAGAGCTGGGCGACAACATCAAACGCAACAACATGCGTATCACAGGAATGAATACCAGAAGGAGAAGAGAGGGAGCAAAACTTCCTAAAATCTTCCCTAACCTGACAAAAGAAATTGACATATAAGCACAGGAGATGCAGAGAGTTCCAACCAGGATGATACCAAACAGGCCCACACCCAAGACACATTACAGTGAAAATGGCAAGGGTTAAAAACAAAGACAGAATCCTAAAAGCAGCAAGGGACAGGCAGCAAGTTACTTACAAGGGCACTCCCATAAGATTATCAGCCAACTTTTCTACAGAAACTCTTCAGGCCAGAAGGGAGTGGCAGGAGGTCTTCAAAGTGATGAAAAACAAAGGCTTACAACCTAGATTGCTTTATCCAGCAAGGTTATCATTTAAA
>NW_017731464.1:282620-319484 GCF_001890085.2 Hipposideros armiger | reverse complement strand
AGTGAAATAAGTCAGTCAGAGAAAGACAAATACCATATGATCTCATTTATACGTGGAATCTAAAAAACTGAATAAATGAGAAATGTAAACAGAAATAGTCCCAGAGACACAGAGGAAAAACGGAGGGTTACTAGTCGGGAGTGGGTGGGGAGGAAGGAGAAGGGGAAGGGACGAGAAACATAAATTGGTAACTACAATATGGTCTCAGGGATAGAAAAGACAGCCTGAGGAATATAATCAATAATGTTATAAATATTTTTTAGGGGGCCAGTTGGACTCATGTCTGGTCAAGGAGACCACTGCATAGACAGTGTAGAGGCCTGACCACTGCAATGTATTTCTGAAGCTGATGTTGAATAATATTGTATGTCAACTACAATTATATATACATATAGTCACGGGATGTGGAGTAGAGTGTGGGAATGGAGTCAATGTAATTGTAATAGATAAGTATGACATCGGGGGTGGGAGGGCAGTGGATGGGGGGAGGTGGGTTGTTACTTTGTGAGGGGTGAAAAGGATAACTAGTGCATTGTTCTATACACCTGAAACTAATAATAAAATTAAAAAAGAAAAAGAACTGAAATCATACACAGTATGTTCTCCAACCACAATGGAATTAACCTAGATAACAATAACAGAAAATGTTCGAATCCTTGGAAATTACTAAACAACACACTTCTAAGTAATTGATGGGTCAAACAGGAAGTCCAACGGGAAATAAAAGAATACACTAAATTGAGTGAAAATTAAAATACAACATATCAAAATTTATGGGACACAGTATTTCAGTGCCAGGGAGGAAATTTATAGCACTAAATGTATATATTTGAAAAGAGGAAAGTTCTCAAATCAATCATCTAAGCTCCGATACCTCAAGAACCTAAAGAACAAAAATAAAAAACAAACAGCTGGAAGGGAATAATAAAGGCAGGAAATCAATAATTCAAAACAGAAAATAAAGAAAAATCAATGAAAAAAGTCTGGTTCTTTGAAAAGATCCATAAAATTGACAAATATGTAACAAAGAAAAAATTGATACAAACTAATAATACAAGGAATGAAACTAGGGATATCACTACAAACCCTGCAGCAGTCAAAAGAATAATAAAAGAGAACTATACTCTTAGGGCCGGCCGAATGGCTTAGTTGGTTAAGAGCTCGCTCAAGACTGCAAGCTCTGAGCAACAGGGTCGCCGGTTTGATTCCCACATGGGCCCAAGCTGAGCTGCCACTGAGCTGCCAACAGGCGGCAGGATGGCCCAGCAAAAAAAATTTTAAAAAGAGGGAACTATACTCTTTTGACATAAATTTGACAACTTAGGTGAAACAAACCAATTCCTAGAAAATCACAAACTATCACAACTTACTCAACACAAAATAGTACATTTATATAGGCCTACAACTATGAAGGAAATTAAATTTGTAATTTAAAATCTCCCAAAAAAGAAATCTCTAGGCCTAGAAAGTTTCATTAGAGAATTCTACAAAATGTTTGAAACAAAATTAACATCAATTCTAAAATCTTCTCCAGAAAATAGAAAACGAGGGAGGGAACACTTCCCAATCCATTTTATGAAGCTACTATTACCCTATAATCAAAACCAAACAAACACAGAAAAAATATGAATATATAAACCTACAGATCAATATCCCTCACAACTATAAACACAAAAATCCCTAAAAAACTATTGGGTTGTCAGAAAAGTCATGATGTATTTTTTCTATGTTTTTCATTGCAAAAATGCATCATGACTTTTCCAACAACCCAATAGTAGCGAATAGAATTCAGAGTATATAAAAAGAAATATACACAATGACTAAGCTACATTTATTCCAGGGAGGTAGACTCATTCAATACTCAGAACTCAATCAACATAATCCACCAGGCTACAGAAGAGAAATTTCATAATTATATCAATCAATGCAGTAAAAGCACTGCACAAAATTCAACATTCTTTCATGATAAAAACTCTCAGAAAACAGGAATAGAAAGAAACTTCCTCAACTTGATAAACAGCATCTGCAAAGAAACCTATAACTAACACTTAATGGGGGAGAGGCTGAATGCTTTCTAAGATCGGGAACAAGGCAAAGATGTCCCTTGTCACCAATCTTATTCAACATAGTCCTGGAAGTTCTAGCCAGTGAACGAAAATGAAAGAAAAGGCATACATATTGGGGAAGGGGGGGAGGGGGCACTAAAACTGTCCCTGTTTGCAGATGACACTATTATCTACATAGAAAACTCCAAGGAATCTACACACAAAAAAAGACACCTCCTAGACTAATAAGTAAGTTTAGTCAAGTAACAATGATTGAAGATAAACATATCAAAATTAATTGTAATTCAATTGGGTTGTCGGAAAAGTCATGACGCATTTTTGCAACAAAAAACAGAAAAAATACGTCACGACTTTTCCGACAACCCAATATATATACTAGCAATGAACACAATGACACCAAAATTAAAAATACAATGCCATTTATAATCACTTAAAAAATGAAATACTTAGGGGCCAGCCAAGTGGCTCAGTTGGTTAAGAGTTGGCTTAAGAGTGCGAGCTCTGAGCAACAGGGCCGCCAGTTCAATTCCCACATGGGCCAGTGACGCTGCTCCCAAGCTGAGCTGCCTGCCGCTGAGCTGCCAACAGGTGGCAGGATGGCTCAGCTGGTGTAACAATCAGTTTGCCTGTTTGATGGTGGCTACGTCCACCCGTAACTAAGACTGAACTCGGCACCTTGAGTTGAGCTGCCTCCCAGCTGGGTCAGTGGATAGAGCGTGTGCTCTTAACAACAAAGCTGCTGGTTCGACTCCCACAAGGGATGGTGGCTACACCCACCCACAACTAAGACTGAACACAGCACCTTGAGCTTAGAGGGAAGCCAGATAGCGACTGGCACCCTCCACAACAAAGATTGAAGAATAATACGTTGTCTGTTTCCATTCCCCAATTCCCCAACACTGTTCCCCTCTCCCAATTCCCCAATAAAATCAAAAAGAAAAAAGAAATACTTAGGTGGAAATCTAGCAAAAAAATAGTTAGGTGTAAATCATACACGTACTGACTTTGTATGCTAAAAACTACACAATGCTGATGAGAAGAAATCAAAAGAGAGCTAAATAAATAGAGAGACATACCATGTTTGTGAACTGGAAGAACTCATGAAATAAAGATGTCAATTCTCTACACACTGACATACAGGTTTAGTGCAATTCATATCAAAATTTCAGCAAGAAAATTTTGTAAATATAGACAATATTATTCTAAAATTTATGTGAAAAGACAAAAGAACTAAATTAGCTAAAACTATTTTCCTAAAGATTGAAGTGGGAGGAATCAGTCTACCCAAAAGCAAGACTTATTCTATACAGCCACAGTACTCAAGTCTGTGATATTGGCAGAGGGATAGACACAAAGATCAACAGACAAGCGGACCCAGAAATACATCCACACAGAGACCAAAAAAAATTTTCTCCACAGGAGAAAATCTGCAAGACCTAGAGTTCTTAGAATTGACCCCAAAAGCATACTCCATACAAGGAAAAATTGATAAATTGGACATCATCAAAATTAAAAATTTCTGATGTGCAAACAACCAACCCTATTAGTGAAAAGACAAGCAGCAGAATGGGAGAAAATATCTGCAAACCACATATTTAACAAAGGACTGGTACCTAGAATATATAAAACTCAATAGTTAAAAAAAAAACAATTAGGAAATGGGCAAAGGACATGAAGGTAATTCAACAAAGTAGATGCACACATGGCAAACATGCACATGAAAAGATGTTCAACAAATACAAATTAAAACCATGAGCTATTACTATACATGTTATCGGAATGGCTAAAATAAAAGAGTGGCAACACCAAATGCTAAAAAGGATGTGGAGAAATTAGAACACTCATACTTTGCCATGGGAATGTAAAATGGTACAACTACTTTGGAAACCAATTTAGCAGTTCCTCAAAAAGTTAAACATAGAGTCACATATGACCCAGCACTTCCACTCCTAGGTATACACCCAAGAAAAATGAAAACATATGTTCACACAAAAACCTTTACACAAATGTTTATAGCACCTTTATCTGTAACAGCCAAAAACCAGAAACAACCCCGATGTTCTTCAATGAGTGAATCATTCAACAAACTGTGGTATACCACGGAGTATTATTACTCAGCAATAAAAAGGAACAAACTATTGATACACCACAACTTGGATGAATCTCCAGGGAATTATGCAGAGTAAGAAAAGCCAATTCCAAAATGATACATGCTGTATTATTCCATTTACATAATGGTCTTTAAATGACCAAATTGTAGAAATAGAGAACATATTAGTGGTTGTCAGGAGCTAAGGAGGGGATGAAAGGAAAATGGCTGTAGCTGTAAGAAGGCAGCATGAGAACGGATTCTTGCGGTGATGGAAACGTTCTATATCTTGAATGCTGAGACACAATGTCAGTATCTTGGTCCTGATATATTGTACTAGTTTTGCAAGATGTTACTATTGGAGGAAAATGGGTATAGAGTACGTGGGATCCCAGTATATACAGAGGGTGCCAAAAAAATGTATACACATTTCTAAAAAGAAAAAAACCTGTATTAAAATTGTAATACTCAATATACACCGATAACAAAAGATGATTACAAGTTATGTGTATATCTTTTATTGGTACCCACCCTCACCTCCCCCACCACCACCACCACCACCCCACCACCCTCCCGGTATTATTTCTTACAACTGCATGTGAATCTACAATTATCTCAAAATAAAAAGTTCTTTTTTTTTTAAGATTTTATTGGGAAATTGGGGGAGGGGAACAGCGCTGGGGAATCAGGGGAAAGGGAAGAACAGTGAAGTTGCTGTCCTTTGGTTCTTCAGTCTAGTTGTGGAGGACGTTGCTTCACTGGCCCATGTTGGTATTATCACTGCGCTCTTCCCAGCTGAGGCAGATCGATCACCGGCCTCTAGACGGCCACTCACGGGGCTATTGACAGCTCACACCGGCTGCTGGCCACTCACGCTGGCTACCAGCCACACACCGTAGCTTATGGCAGCCCACTGCAGCAGGAGCTGCAGCCTACGCCATTGCCGGCGACTCACAGCAGCCCAGCTCCAGGTCAAGCTGTTGTTCACCATCTTAGCTGTAAAGGGCAGTGTCACTGGCCCTTATGTGGGATCCGAACCAGGGTCCTGCTGCTCAGAGCTGGCGTCCCAAACCAGCTCTTCACCAATGCGCCACTCAGCCGGCCCAAAAGTTTATTTTTTAAAAGAGCAAATAATAAATGTATACAGTCAGGTCCACATTTACCACTTAAAATGCTTCTAATAACCTATTTTTCTTTAGCTTTCTAGAGATCTCATTTCACTTTCCTCTTACTTTTGCTAGTTCAATGCCAAAAGATCTTCATTGTACACCTCTTCTGTATAAATGTCAAGCAATTCCTTTACCTCATTAAAAACAAACTGCTTGGCCAGTTCCCTATTTCTTTCCTTTTTTTTTTTTTAATGTACTACACAAACATGTATTTCCCAAAATAAAACTTTATACCAAAAATGTTTCATAACATATAGCAGTCAAGCTCAACGTCTGCTGTTTTTATTCATTGATATCGCTTGATAAGATCACATTTCATATCAATACCTTTAAAATTGTATTGTTTATTAGCACCTGTGCTTCCCCAGAAAATGGAAGTTAGTTGCATTGTGATGATTCTTGCTTGCTTAGATGTTTCACTGGATAATGTATGTTTTAAAGTTCTAAATTACAGGAAGTAGAAGGGAGATACAGAAAGCAAGCACAAATATGAGAAGAGAAACAAAGGCACAATTTGCAAAAGAGAAAAACATAAAGAAGAAAGTTTCAAAAATAAGAGATATTGAGAATGAGGAAGCAAAGACACTTGGCTTAGACATGCAACAAGATGTCAGTGCTCCACTATACAATATCACAGTGTCAAAAGATACGCTTTATGTCACAGAGCTTGTCACGTTCTAGGGATATAAAAACAGGATCAAAAACGAAAGCCTGTGGTGCTTCACAGCATTTCAATCTAAACAAATACAGCAAAAGAGCCTGTATTTTAATCAAAATCATCATTTTTGGCAAATGGCCTTCATCATTTATCTAACATGCAATAGAACATTAAACTAGTATTCAAAACACCTAAAAGAAAAAAAAAAGGTTGTCATTGTCATTGTTTTGCTTTTGCTTTTATCTAATCATCAACCTGATTATCAAACCACAGTAGTAACTGAAGGTAAATTCACTACAATGCAATGTACATGTTAATGAGATAAGACTGAATAGCAGACAGGTGATTTTACAGTTCCAAACCATACAACGAGTAAGTATCACCACAAATCACATTAAGGTAACCTAATTGGTTACACTGTGATAGTTCTTGCTCACTTAGATGTTTCACTGGGTAAATTGTGTTTTAAACTTCTACTTTACAGTTATGCAAACATATATTACATACTTAAATTTCCTTTATTAATCATTGTGCTCTTGAGAGTTACATCTCAATTTTTTTATTATAAATCGATAACAGGGTAGCTTCCAGATGTTCCAAGTAAATAACCCCTTGATAAGACATACACATTCCAGCCACTATATTCTTAATTATATAGCTTAAGGCAAAAAAAAAAAAAAACTATGGTTAATTTATTGGCAATGTTTTAAATAGCCAAGGTGGGTTGGGTTTTTTTAAATATCAAATTGATGATTGCTCCTAATGAAGTTATTGTGGCTTTAATGGCATTTATTTAATTGCTAGAACACACCCAAAATTACTTCTAGGTAAGAATCTTGTTGCAATCTTTGGGTACTCTCCCTTACTGCACTTCCTCTGGCTTATTCAGGTTCTTCGACTTTCATAAAAAGATGATAATCCTGCCCACAGATGGCTTACTTTTAAAGCATATACAGCTCTGTGCTTAACTAATTACACAGGCAAGTGATACATTCAGGGGGAAAAAGGCAGAAAAATGTAACCTTGAACTCACTGATGCTCATTACTTATCAAAAACCTTGACTGCTAGTACTTCTGCTTCTAGTCTAGGGGCCCCAGGGAGCAGAAGTGGCCAGGGCTTGGGTTCACAGGAAGCTACAGGCAGTGGCCCAAAGGCTGACTCCTTCAACATCCAATCTCAGAGGAGAAATTCTAGATTCCTTCCCTGAGGGTTAGGCTCTAGAGTTGGACCTTAGGATCCTGGAGAGTGGGGTTGGGAGCAGGGTCTATGCCTGATATACTGGGCTAGGGGTGAGGCTTAGGTGAAATGGGTGGGAATTAGGGCGAGTCCTGGGCTTGGCAGGCGGGAATAGGGGTGAGACATCACTGGCAGTTGGGACCTCAATGTTGAAACTTCCTCCCCTTTCCATGGCCTCTACCTTTCTCCTTTGGCTTAATCCAATCCCCTGCAAAATGATAATATCCTAGGTAAGATTTATTTTTAGTCTTAGTAATTTCTTTTAAAAATAGGATTACATACAGCCATGCACAGCATAAGGACGTGTCATTCCAGGAAGGACATCATATACTACAGTGATCCCATAAGATTATAACAGAGGGCCAGCCGAGTGGCTCAGTTGGTTAAGTGTCAGCTTGGGAGTGCAAGCTCTGAGCAGCAGGGCCGCCAGTTCAGTGCCCACATGGGCCAGTGACACTGCATCCTCTACAGCTAATATGGTGAACAACAGCTCCACCTGGAGCTGGACTGCCATGAGTGGCCCGTGACAACATGAGCTGCCATGAGCCAGCATGAGATGCCATGAGCCATCGTGAGCCACCGTGAGCAGCCATCCAATGGCAGGCAACTGATCTGCCTCAGCCCGGAAGAGCGCAACGATCGTAATACCAACATGGGTCAGTGAAGCGACATCCTCCACAACTAGACTGAAGAACAAAAGGGCAAGCAATTTGTCTGTTTCCCTTGCCCAATTCCCCAACAAAATTTTTTTAAAAAAATTATAATGGAGCTGAAAAATTCCTATCACTTGTGATGTGGTAGCTATCCTAATGTTGTAATATTACTCAAATACTGACTACTGTGTTACAACTGTCTGCAGTATTCATTACAGCAACATGCTGTACAGGTTTGCAGCCTAGGAGCAATCTGCTCTACCATAGTCATAGGTGTGGAGTAGGCTATATACCATCCAGGTTTGTGTAAGCGCACTCTATGGTGTTTCCTAACGACGCTCAGAACATATCCCCATTGCTAAGCAGCGCATAACTGTATCTTATTTCTTCTACAGCTTGCCTTTCACACCAAAAATAAAATGTGAAAATCTGTTCAAGACAATAGATAGGAAATCCGACTCTTGTTTTTTTAAATTATGTATTTATATAGTATACATAATTCATACATATAGGAAAAGCTCAAATGGGGGATCTCACTCCATCCCTAAGTTTTCCACCCCAAAAACAACCACTGTAACCAGTTCTCTGATATTGTTTATATATCAAGCACGTGTATATTATTTCTTCAAATAAATATAGAACATAAAAAAAATAACTTGACTACTAAAAGTAGTACTTAGGAAGAAATAACATATATACAATGTATATATGTTTTCAGGTTAGAAATCATGGAGACTGGGCACATATGCATTTTACTAAAGAAGGTGTCTATAGAGGTCATAGGATTTTCAAAGTGATCAATGATACAAAAAGGGAGGGAGGGATAATGCACTTCCAAATTCCACTAGAGATATTATCAAATCCATGCCTTGATTAAGCCAAGACCAGTGGAGAGCTGCATTCCTTTGGCTCCCTGCAGAACTGCTTTTCCTAAATTGTGCTTTGGTTGTGCCATATGCTTTCACTAAAGGACAATACAGGAAACAGCCTGTCACATATTGCTGCATTTACTATGTGGGTATTAAAGTTATGTTATGCAGGGCCTTCTTTGTGAGGACATATGGGCGAAATAGTTCTCTGGTCTTACTCAGAACCAAGAATAGCTGTGCTTCTCCAAAGTAACTACTTTTTAATTTTACAACACCATAACTCAACTGAACATCTCTTTTTTTGTACTAGTTGCTGGAAAGCATAGAGCCACACTGATGGTCTACCTTAAAAAAAATGTATAGGCCTTTAAATACAAATTTTTTAATGCATTTGTTTCCTCCATGTCTTTTCCTTTTGGAATTCAGTAAGTTAGGGCTTCCCCACTAAAAAGTTACACTTTGACTCAATACCTCTCTGTGTATCAAGTATCAAAACGATTTTCTTCTGGAACACATTAAATGTTCTAAAATGTATGCTCTTTACAAATATGAATCTCTTAACTGCTCTTACTGTTGATTTCACATACTCCTTCCTGCCTTTGTTTTCCCTTTGCCCCAATTTCCTCACCACCTCTGATGTATCTATTATGTGTATTTTTTAAATGATGTATATTTTTGGAAACTATAATTCCTTTCTAGAACAAGGCAAGGGGAAAATTCGAGAACAAGAGAAAGACAGTCAATTGTCAATTAACCAGAATAAGAGGGAAAAGAGATAGAGAATAACCCAAAGACAGAATTAAGACAAAATTAATCTCTTCTCAAAAAAATAGTCAAAATGTGGTATAAAATATGAATGTTAAGCTACACACAATTTAAAGGAAAACATTTACCATTCTGCAGACATCTAGAAATGTAAAATATAAATATAATTTACATATATACAACATCACAAATTGGTTTTTTAAAATAGCCAAAATATTAAAATAATTTTCCATTATTGTCTATTTCTTAACTGAACTCTCCTTAATTCAACTATTGGAACAAAGTCCACGCAACATCAGTTGGTCTTTGAGCAACTATCTTCCTTGTTTTCTAAATACTCCAGCAGACTACAACATTGAAAAAATGGTTTTACAGGCCAGCTGAGTAGCTCAGTTGGTCAAGAGTCAGCTTGGGAGTACAAGCTCTGAGCAGCAGGTCCGCCGGTTCGGTTCCCAGATGGGCCAGTGATGCCACACTCTCTATAGCTAAGATGGTGAACAACAGTTCGACCTGGAGCTGGGCTGCTGTGAGCGGCCGGCTATGGCATAGGCTGCAGTGGACTGCCATGAGCTACCCTGAGTGGCCGGCAGCCAGCGTAAGCAGCCAGCAGCCGGCGTGAGCCACCGGGAGCTGCCGTCCAATGGCCAGCGAGTGACTGCCTCACCTAGGAAGAGCGCAATGATCACAATACCAACATGAGCCAGTGAAGCGACGTCCTCCACAACTAGATTGAAGAACAAAAGGACAGCAACTTGTCTGTTCCCCCTTCCCCCAATTCCCCAATAAAATCTTTTAAAAAAAGAAAAAAGTACAAATGAAAGCTACATTGAAATCCCATTTATCATCAATCATATTGGCAAAAACTCAAAAGTCTGATACATATTCTGCTGAAAAGCTATGGAGAAATGAGCAATTTCATGGACTGCTCAAGGGAGAGCAAAATGGCACAACCTCTACAGAGAGTAATACCTACCAAATTACAGATACATTCATCATGTACTCAGCAATCCCACCTCTGGGAATCTATCCTGCAGATACAGTATGAAATATACAATAAGACATGACAAATATTCAAGGTTGTTCACTGCTGCATTATTTTGTCCAGTAAAAAACTGGAAATAACCCAAGTGTGCAGAAATAGGGGATTGGGTGAATAAACCATGGTATAGTCACATAATGGAATACTCTGTAGCTGTGTAAAAAAAAAAAAAGAAAGAAAAAGGAAAATCTCTCTGCATACTGATATGGGCAGATCTCCAAAACATATTGATGAGTAAAAAACTTAAGCTGCAGAACTGTATTTCAGTACACTACTAATTTTGTAAAAATAGGAAGAAAATCAAATCATATACGCTTATATTTGCATAAAAACCACAATGGAAGAATAAACAAGCAACTAATATAAAGGGAAGTAGAGGGAATGGAAGAAAAACATATTAGATCTATGGTTCATTATCTTTTCTTTCCATTTTTTTTTTATTTTTAGCTGAGCCATCCTGCTACCTGTTGGCAGCTCAATGGCTGCTCAGCTCAGGCTGGACTCGAACCGCTGTTGCTCAGAGCTCAAACTCTTGAGCAAGCTCTTAACCAACTGAGCCACTTGGCCGGCCCTTCTTTCCATTTTTTTAAATAACGTATTTCAAACCCAGACAAATAAAGATAATTCACCTATTAATTTTTTTACTTTCCAACTTATAGTACATAAAATTTTCAGGACATCAGTTTCACAAGCATTATATATTTGATCTGATGATAACAAACTCTTGAAAGTCAACACAGGAATAATAGCCAAATGCTACACTCTCATTTAATTTCTCTCTGTGACGACTAATTTTTCTGTGGTTTGAATCTAATTAATCAGATAACAAATCATAATAACCTTCCAATAGCTTCAAAAAAAACTTTTATGTATTTAATTCAATAAAATCAGACACAGAGGCCACTGCTGATTGAACCTAATCAGCATTGTCTTATCTACAAGACAGCTTTTTCACAGTTTTTCATCTTTTCCAATTTGCTTGACAACCCAATGAGGTTCATTAAAATAAAACCTAACTTCTCTTTATCAAACACCAAAAAATTCATTTTCCTAGTTCATATAGTAATGAAACATTTAACACTACCCACCTCCTTTTTCTAAATGCACAATTTTAACATTTTATCACTTTCTGAGCTTTACTTATACAACATTCACGTAGATGATAACATTTTAATCGCTAGAGTTATCATACTTAAATTTGGAAACTTTTGACAACACTGCACAAAATACTGAAGAATGATAGGTTTTAGGGGCCACAGACTTGGGTTGATAAAGAGAAAGAGGAACTATAAAATTATATGTAATTCCAAAAAATAAACACTTCTGATATGTTGAGGTTTTCAAGATTTTCAGTCGTTTTATTTTTTCTCAAACACCTAGTCATATTTTTTAAGATAGTTAATCTGCAAAGCAGTTGATTAACCCCCAGATTAAGTAACAGTTCATAATACAATTATTTTATTCTGCTGCTAATTCAACAAATATTTATTGAACACCAACTGTGTATGCCAGGCACTCTTTCAGGTTCCCAGAATACAGCAGCAAACAAAAGAAAGAAAATCCCTCCCCTCCTGGAATACACATTCTAGTAGTGGAGTCGATCAAAAATTCCATATGTCATTGGCCACCCGAGTGGCTCAGTTGGTTAAGAGTTAGCTTAAGAGCGCAAGCTCTGAGCAACAGGGCCACCAGTTCGATTCCCACATGGGCCAGTGATGCTGTGCCCGAGCTGAGCTGTCGCTGAGCTGCCAACAGGTGGCAGGATAGCTCATCTGGTGAGAGCATGTACTCCTAACAAGACTGCCTGTTTGATGGTGGGCTACGCCCGCCCGCAACTAAGACTGAACTCGCACCTTGAGCTGAGCTGCCGCCCCCAGATGGCTCAGTGGATAGAATGTGCGCTCTTAACAACAAGAACACCAGTTCGACTCCCGCATGGGATGGTGGCTACGCCCACCCACAACTAAGATTGAACACAGCACCTTGAGCTTAGAGGCCATGAGCTGCCAACGGGCATCCAAATAGCGAGTGGCACCCTCCACAACTAAGACTGAAGAACAACAACTTGGCTGATCCCCCTCCCCAATTCCCCAACACTTCCCTTCCCACAATTCCCCAATTAAAAAATAAAATTACATATGTCAGGAAGTAGTAGGTGCTATGAAGAAAAACAAGGTTCCTCCCCCCTTTATTCCCTGTCCCAATAAATGGCACCACCATTCACCCAGTTACTTAGGCCAAGAGCCTTGGAATCATTCTTGATTCCCCTCTTTCTTTAGCCCCATAAATAATCCATCATTCTGACTCTTCTTTCAAAATATATTCTAAATCCAACTATGTCTCATCACCTTCTCCCCAGCACCTTATTGTCACAACCATCTTCTTGCCTCTTATTACTGCAAATGTCCCTTAGCTGATTTCCCTGTTTCTTTTCTTATTCTGTCTCCACACAATAGCCATAATGTTCCTTGTTTAACATAACTTAGAGCATGTCACTTTCCTGTTCAAAACTCTCCAGTACCTTCCCATAACACTTGGAATAAAATCGGTCTCTTTCTTAGTCTACATGATCTGGACTCTGACTACTCTCCTACCACTATGCTTCTCCTGAGGCACTTGACACTGACTGTGCCCTCTGTCTAGAACAGACTTCCCTCACAAAGCCATTTGGCTTGCTTGTCACTCTCTTCAAACTTTTGCCAGAGCAACTCTTTCTAACAACGTAATCCAAAACAATACCCCATCATATGTAACATTAATCACTAAATATTCAATAGCATTACTTTATGTATCTATTTGTTTGTTTATTCTGTGAGTAAGCCACTAGAATACAAGGTACATAAGGGGAGGATTTGTCTATCTTTTTCCCTGCTGTATCCCAGAGCCTGGAAAAGTATCTAGCACATAGAAGTTGCTCAATAAGTATTTGTTGAATTAAGTAATTAATTCATGAGTGAAGTCATTAAAATGATATAGCTATACAATATGTAACAAAGTATGAAACTGTATATAACATGTTAACTGAAAAAGCAAGATACAACATGATAATACTCTCCTAATATCTAATGTAATAAAATACATATGGAAAAAGTTAAGAAATATACAAATCTATGAGTTGTGACAGAGTGGTAGAATTAAGTTTTTGTTGTCTGTTTCTTCAATCTTTTTTTTTCTTCCACCTTTTCAAAAGTCATTAGATTACATTTATAATTAGAATATAAAAATGTTATTTTTAAAAGGGAGCTCCTACTAAAAATAAGCAATCAGCAATGAGATCATTTCTTTTCCCTCAATGACTGTCAAGGAGGGAGGATATCAGAATCACCCGTGGGTCTTTATAAATTTGTTTCTTATCTCCTCCTCTGTTCTCCACTCTATCTCACAATTAGCACTCCCAAAGTCTGATTATTGATGAATATTATATGAGTGCAGGTATGTGAGACTGGGGGAAAAAAAAAAAAAAGGCCAAGAGCCACTAAACTAACATAACTCCAAAAACAGAACTATCTAAATCCACATATCAAAGTCAAGGGTAAAAGGTAAAAGGAGACTCTAATTACCAGAGTGACTACTACCTAAAAGAATGCTTTACTTCCTTTGTTTTTTATAATAAATACTATACCTACAAGATAGGGGGTATCATCCCCATTTTATAGATGAGAAAATTTTTCCTACTCAGGTGGTTACTTGCTTATAAAAATAATTAACTGATTAAGAGGTCCATGCATGGACCAATAATGATAAAGTATCATAAACCAAGGATTCTGATTAACTGATTTCTGTACAGTTTAGGTAATGGGTAAGAGTGGAGGATGGAAAACAATGCCTTGTGGCCAAAGGCACAGAGTAGTAAGTGGAGAAGCCAGGTCTCCATATTTAATTACCAAATGACATTGAGCAAAGCACCTTTTGAATATCCATCCCCCCAATCTGTTTTCTGTAAGAGCCAGCCTTCCAAACAAACAACTTCAACTTAAATAAAGAGAAAGAAAAAAAAAAACAAGATAGAAATTGTTCTGTACACCAAGAGTGCAGTTTTGAAACAACAAAATATATGAGGCAAAGGTCTAGAAGAAAATGCATCAAAACAACAGCAGTTGTGTTATAGGATTATAAGTAATTTTTAATATAGTTTCAAAAATTTTACATTGAGACAGTGTTTTAACAGAGAAAATAATTAAACAGATAAGATGCTATCATAAATATCCTTTGTTAATCTTAAGACTGGGTTGTATGACACAAAGCAATTCCATAAGGCAAGACAAGAATCAGTCCTTAAAGTGCTTTACCAAGATCAAATATAGCAATCGTATCATTCTTATAACACAGGACCTCAGAAACAGAAGGCAGCAGTTGAGCTAAAAAGAGAAAACCATTAGCTGGCAACATTAGAGCAAACTTCTTCCTGGGTAAGAACACTCAACGAGGGGAGTGAGGCTGACTAGCAAAGTCAAATAAACACAATGACAGGGTCTTGAATATTACACTTCTACTACAAATAATGAATATAAATGTCATGGTAAAAAGATCATGATAAATCAACCAGGAATATACAATATGTGGTAAGAAAGGGTGGTGCTGGAACAACTGGATAGCAACATCTGAAAGAATAAAACTGACCACCCTTCCTTACACTAGATACAAAAATTACCGGTAACTCAAAATGAATCACATGCCTTAATGTAAGAGATAAAATTATAAAACTCTTAGAAAAAAAAAAAGGAGCAAATCTTCGTGAGCTTGGGTTAAGCAAAGGCTTCCTAGATATACCAAAAGCACAAGTAAGAAAACTAAAAATAGATAAAATGAATTATACCAAAATTAAAAACTTTTGTGCAGCAGATGATACTACCAAAAAAAAAGACAACTCACACAATGGAAGAAAGAATTTGCAAATCATATATCTGATACAAGACTTATATCCAGACATACAAAGAACACATATAACTCAACAATAAAAAGACAAACAACCCAATTAAAAACTGAACAAAGGATCTCAATAGACATTTCTCCAAAGATAAATAACCAATAAGCACATTTCCCATTAGGGAAATGCAAATCAAAGCAACAGTGAGATGCAACTTCACATCTAGAATGGCTAAAATAAAGAAGATAATAAGAAATGTTGACAAGTATATGGAGAAATTGGAAGCCTCATACATTGCTGGGTGGAATGTAAAATGGTACAGACATTTTGGAAAACAGTTTGGCAGTTTCTCAAAATGTTAAACACAGAGTTACCATATGACCTAGAAATTCTACTCCTAGTAATACACACGAGACAAATGAAAACATACAAGGTCAGACAATTAAGCTCGCAAACTCATCCTAGAAAAAGTGCTACATATCTCACTGCTCAATATCACTACTGTCACCTTTGAAGTACTCCCCTTGGGAAGCTATGCACCGACACCAGCACCTAGTCCACCCTTCAAAGGAATTTTGGGACTCTTTTTCTGGAATGCCCATCAGAGCTGTCATCATATTACCCTTGATGTCCTCAATGTCATCAAAATGTCTTCGATATTTCCTTTATCTTCGGGTAAAGAAAGAAGTCATTGGGGGCCAGATCAGGTGAGTAGGGAGGATATTCCAATACAGTTATTTGTTTACTGGCTAAAAACTCCCTCACAGACAGTGCCATGTGAGCTGGTGAATTGTTGTGATGCAAGAGCCATGAAATGTTGGCGAAAAATTCAGGTCGTCTAACTTTTTCACACAGCCTTTTCAGCACTTCCAAAGTAAACTGTTTGCCCAGTTGGTACAAATTCATAATGAATAATCCCTCTGGTAACAAAAAAGGTCAGCAATATCGTTGAAAACAAGTTCGCAAACTTAAATGTCAGACCTTGTATGCCCACAAAAAAATTAGTATACAAATGTTCATAGAGGCATTGTTCATAACAGCCACAAAATGGAAACAACCCAAATATCCATCAACTAATGAGTAAATAAAATGTAGTATATCAATACAATGGAATAATACTATTTAAAAAACAATAAAAAAAATGAAAGGGGCCAGCCGAGTGGCTCAGTTGGTTAAGAGTGTGAGCTCTGAGCAACAGGGTCACTGGTTCAATTCCCACATGGGCCAGTGAGCTGCGTTCTAGCTGAGCTGCCAGCAGAGCTGCCAACAGGTGGCAGGATGGCTCAGCTGGTGAGAGCATGTGCTCCAAACAACAAGGTTGCCGGTTCCATTCCCGCATGGGATGGTGGGCTATGCCCACCAACAACTAAGATTGAACACTGCACCTTGAGCTGAGCTGCCCTGAGCTGCCAATGGGTGGCCGGATAGTGACTAGACTTGAGCTGAGCTAGCTGCGCCCTCCACAACTAAGATTGAAGGACAACAACTTGGCTGTTCCACTTCCCCAATTTCCCATTAAAATCTTTAAAAAAAAAAAAAAGAAAGAAATACTGATACAAGCTACCATATGGATGAATTTTCAAAACATCATGCTTAGTCACAAAGAAACTCATATTGTATAATTCCATTTACATGAAATGTCCAGAATATGCAAACTCATAGAGAAAGTAGTGATTGCCTGGGGAAGGAGGGGAGATAGAATGAAGAGTGACTGCTAATGGGTAAGGGGTTTTATCTTTGGAGTGATGAAAATGTTCTAAAATTAGATTATGATGACTGCTGCACAACTCTGTGAGTATACTAAAAACCACTGACTTGTACACTTTAAATGGGTGAACTATATGGTATATGAATTATCTCTAAATAAAGCTCTTTTTTAAAGGTAATGTATTTTACTGCTAAATTAAAAAGTTTATGTGGTAACGGAAGGAAACTAAACTTTGGGTGGTGAGCACACAATAGAGTATATAGATATCTAATTATAATGCTGTGCACCTGAAATTTATGTAATGTTACTGGCCAATGTTACCTCAATAAATTTAATTATTTTTTAACTTTAAAAACAAAATCTGAAACAGCAATTAAGAATGAATGTTAGGGGGCGGCCAGGTGGCTCAGTTGGTTAGCGCACGTGCTCTAAACAACAAGGTTGCTGGTTCGACTCCCGCATGGGATGGTGGGCTACACCCCCTGCCAGCAACTATTGAGATTGAAAATAGCGACTGGTCTTGGAGCTGAGCTGTGCCATCCACAACTAAGACTGAAGGACAACAACTTGATTGAAGCTGATGGGTCCTAGAGAAAACACATTGTTCCCCAAAAAAACACACTATTCCCCAATAAAGTTTTTTAAAAATGTAATATGTCGGGCCGGCCGAGTGGCGCGATGGTTAAGAAGTGGCTTGGGACGCCAGAGGGCCCCGGTTCAGATCCCACATATGAGGGCCAGTGTCACTGCCCTCTACAGCTAAGATGCTGAACAACAGCTCAACCTAGAGCTGGGCTGCCAGTGAGTCACCAGCGAAGGCGTAGGCTGCAGCCCCTGTGGCAGTGGGTTGCCATGGGCTACCGTGTGTAGCCAGCAGCCAGCAGCCGCTGTGAGCGGCCGTCCAGAAGCCGGCGACTGATCTGCCTCGCCCGGGAAGAGCGCAATGATGGTGCCAACTTGGGCCAGTGAAGCAACGTCCTCCACAACTAGACTGAAGAACAAAAGGATAGCAACTTGTCTGTTCCCCTTCCCCCAATTCCCCAGCACTGTTCCCCTCCCCAAATTCCCCAATAAAATCTTTGGGGGGAAAAAAATGTAATATGTCAATAAACACAATCCTTTAAAAAAATGTTAAATTACTAGTATCAGGAGAGCAAATTGAAGAAATGCCCTACTGAATAAGGGTTATGAAAGAAAACTATAGATATAGAGATGGGATTTGAAAGATAAAAATATGAAGCTATTGTGCGTGATTTGCAATCAATATTTTAGCATTAGTACAACAAAGCTGGAATCAATATTATTTTAAAAACAAGACAGGCCATAACATCATATGGGCCTCTTTCCTCATCTGCAAAATCAGGACTTGCAGCTAACAAAATAATGTTTAAGACAGAGAAGAAAGAGATGGCTGCTTTCCCAAAAGAATTTGCTAGGTAACAACCTCTATATGCCTGATATGCTTGAGCTTTCCAGAATTATAATGAAAAAGGAGAAGCACTCCCTTATGATATATGGGAATCAACTAACATTGCATGTACTGTTCAAGATTAAAATAAGGATAGTTATATAATGAGAAAGTCAAGCCACTGTGGCTCCTCAAACAAAAAGGAGTAAGACTGGAAGAATAATTTTATATACCCAGGAAAGCAAGTAATGATTCACAAGTAATAGTTGGCAAAGGAAAGAGTCTGGGGTAAAAGAGATCAAATATATGGTGGTGGAAGGAGAACTGACTCCAGGAGGTGAACACACAATGTGATATATAGATGATGTATTACAGAATTGTAAACCTGAAACCTATGTAACTTTACTAACAATTGTCACCCCAATAAACTTTAAAAAAAAAAAGGCAAGAGTCTGGTTAGGCAATGAACGTTGCTAGGTGGATTTTTGTGAAGAGCAGGAATTTTAGGGATGGGTATACTAATCTTATATCTGCTATCAATTTATGGTTTTTCTCTGTTCTTTCATTTCTCTTCAGTTACTCAGGAACACCTAAGAATCTGGTGCCTTAAAAATGCTACCTCAAAAGATGGAAGAAATAGGAAAGACTATAAAAAGGGGTAGAGGAGTTGGCAGTCGAGGGTAAAGTTAGGGAACATAGCCTACTGCCTTAATCAAACCTGGCTAATGATTGTATTGTGGTGGAAAAACGGGATATAATGATGATGGAGGTGCATCCAGGGTAAAGCATGGGATCTAAACAACATCAAGTTTGTGCATGTTGCTGCCTCTGAACGGGATAAGGAAAAAAGCTGAGATCATCCCCTATGAATAAGGGCAGAGACAAGCTAGACTGAAAACAAAGACAGTAGGTAATACTTGCATTTTAGGATGTTCAAGTGATTGAGTCTTGGGTCTGATAGTAAGATTTAGGTTTATCTGCCAAAGACAGGGCGAGGCCAAAAAACGAAAAGCCCCTAATAATGATACAGGGAGTCAGAAAAAGCAACTAAAACTGATAAAAGATAGTGCAGAGGTTCTCAAACCTACTTTTCTCTTTACCATATCCACTTAGGGCAAAAGATCCCTTAATCCATCTACCCCCACAAAACCCCACTTTCCAATAGGAATAGAACTCAGTGATAACAATGAAGCAAATTTTATGGAAAAGGGGTAACTTGTATTTGAGCCATAATGCATACATTCTTAAGTCAAGATACTAGAAAACTACAGGCCAAAATTCAGATACAAATATGCGTTACTATTCAGTGGGGAGTTAACATAATAAATCACAACAAACTAAACTGATAACACTAAACTAAAGTTATTATCATATAAACCAAGAACGACAGCAATTGAAAACCATAACCAACTCAAGACAACACTGGTGGTGTTCTGAGAAAGAATCCTTCCTAAAAACTCTGGTAATCCCAGCTGCTCCAGTGGGAACTCTGCTTGGCTGCCAACTGCAGCTCATTAGCCAAATTTCTTAGAAGAATACTGAAGCAGCATCCTCAGTAAATCTAGTAACATTTTGTTTTATGAAAACCAAATATTAATAACCATTAATAATGCACTTATAATACTAGTGCAAAACACCCTTAGTTTTTATAAAAGATAATGAAATGAGGATGGGTCACTCACCCTTAAGAGCTCAAGGAAATGGATAAAGAGAGGAGCTTGATGGTCATGATGATAATTCAATAAGGGACTACAGGCAAACTACTAAGGATGGTCATGTTCAGGGATGGCACTTGGAGAATTGTGCTAACAAAGTGCCCTGGAGAAGAAAGTTGTGCAGGTGGAGTTAAGGAGTCAAGTCTCCAGCCCGCCCCTCCTGTAAACACTCTTTCATGAGGCAACTCTCCCCATGAAAAAACAAGCAGTGAGTAATAGCTGTTTTTGAAGGGAGGAGCAGTGACCTAAGATTGTACAAGGTGGGTAAGACAATTATCTATTGGCTACATGGAGATCAGAAGGTACCACAGGAAGGATGAAGATGAGTCAGCTCTAGGACACAACTAAACTGAGGGGAAAGGGAAAGGTAGTTCGAAATTGGGCTAGGTAAGTAATTAACGGGAAGTACAATATATGTAGATGGTAACCCCCAATTGAGGCAAAACAACAGATGTTAAGAATTCAAGAGTCTGGATCCAGACTGCCTGCGTAAGAATCTCAACTCCCCCACTTTATTTTCTCGGTGACCTTGGGCAAGTCACTTAACCTCTGTGTGCCTCGTCTGTAAAATGAAGGTAATAACAGTACCCAACTAACCGGATGGTTTTGCGGCTTGAATAAGTTATATTTGTAAACTGCTTACTACAATGTCCTTGCACTGAGCACAGGAAGTGGTACCTAAGTTTTATTCAATAAATTGAAGTGGGTGGGGGTTTGTTTTGACATCTCCAAATAAAATGGTGATGTGTAGGCAAAGTAATGGGAACGAGAACGGGACGGGGGATAAATTTTTTTCGGCGATGAGACCACCACCCACCACAAGGCTGCACCTTCCGGAGAGGTCGTCCTGCTGACAGGGCTAAGGGAGCGCCCGCTCCCAGGAGAAGGGCGCGGGGCTGAGGGAAACTTCCTTCCTTCCAGGCCTAGGATTTTCAGGAACTCGTTTCTGAGCAGTGGTTGTGATTTTAAGAAGACGGCAAGTTTAATTTCCGCGCAACATACCCTGGGGTGAAACTCTGTTTTGTCTGAAGAGCAGGACGTATGTCTAGGACAGGACGGGGTTTGCGTCGGAGGGAGACGGGTGATATCTTCTGGGGAAGATCGGCTTGCTATAAGAGCCACCATCTGTCCGGCGCGCTCTAGTTGCCCGGAGCCGGGCTCGCCTCGAAGGAAGGACGAAGGCTGCCCCAGCCCGGAGGGTGGCAAAAGGAGCCGTCAGAGTAACTGAGCTGTGAGCGGGCCATCGGGAAAGGACCCCACGTCGGGGCTGCGGAGGGAGACCCGCCTCGCAGAAGGTGGACGTCGCTCGCCGGACTCTCCAAAGGGAGGGGCCGGCGCTGGCCCAGCGGACAGCAATCCAGACGCACGGTCCCGAAGGAGCCTGCCCACCCCCCCGTCCCGCCCGTGCCCGCCAGTCCATGGCCCCAGCACCCGGGGTACCTGAGCGTGGGCCCGATGCAGGCCGTGTCGGTGCTCTCGATCTCTCGCAGGATCCGCTCGTGCTCCGCCGCTGTCTCCAGGCTCTCCGCCTCCGCCATCTTACCCCGCTCCATAGACTGGGGGCGTCCGGCAGCCTGTCCCCTCCTTCAGCTCAGCTCACCTTTCGCTCCCACTCTCACCCCAAGCTCCAGAGCCTTCCCAGCCTCTGGATACCCGCAGAACGACCCCGCCCTCAAACTCGGCACGCCCCCTGCGTCACCTCGTCCGCCGACGTTCCACGCAATACCTTCTGGGATTTGTAGTTCTCTGGGCGATGTTAGGTAGGGTTGCGCTCATTTTTTCATGAAATCCTTAAATACCAGTGGAATACCGCACTATAAGCCGGGAACAGTTAACGACTGCATGCAGAGGTGATCAAGTCGGGCAATGGCACTAATCCCACAAATTCTTGTTTAAGACCCTTGCCACAAAGCTCAAAAGGCTCTATAGGCGCGAATAATAAGAAAGGACTAACTAGGTTACTGCGAACCGGTATCTTCAAAGCTGGGGAGATGGAGGTTGGGGAGGAGAAAGCTGGAGAAACCCAAACTAAGAGGTAAGGCAGATGTGGCTGTGGACCAGTTCAGAGAGTCGAACCCAGACATCACTTCTGGATGCGAAGGATTCATAGACAGGGCCTAGAAGTTTCAACTGTGCGACTGGAAGGTGTGCAAAGTTCTCAGAAAGCCGGCAAGAATTTCATTTGCACTTTTATGTAGAGAAGTAGTAGTAAGAGATGGGACTGGAAAAATACCTTAGAAATATTGGGTTGTTGGAAAAGTCATGACGCATGTTTACGTCGGATGGCACTAGTTCATTTTTGGAAGTACTAAAGTCATTTGCATCTATGTTATTGCTATGTCATTTGAAAGCTGACAGTTCTAGCTTCATTCTAAAAACAATTGAGCGATTTGGTTGAGTTTTGGAGATTTTACAACAAGTTGAAGATGGAAGACCAAACTGTGCATTTTTGCCATATTTTACTGTTTTACTTCCATAAAAGGAAGAACGCGTGTCAAGCTTGTGAAAAGTTGCATAAAGTTTACGGTGACAATGGTCTACAAGAACATCAGTGCCAACGACGGTTCACGAAATTCTGTGCTGGTGATTTTGATCTCAACAACACTCCTCGGTCAGGGTGGCCCAACGAGGTTGATGACGACAAAATAAAGGCATTGATCGAGTCAAACCCATGTTACATGACATGAAAGATTGCAGAAACAATGAACATCCATCATTCAAGTGTTCATGACCACCTGAAGAAGCTGGGATATGTAAGCAAGCTCAATATTTGGGTTCCCCATGAACTCAAAGAAGTTGATTTAATGGCACATATAAACAGTTGCAATATGCTCATTAAATGTAAGGAAAATGATCCTTTTTTGAAGCAACTGATAGCTGGTGATGAGAAGTCGATTGTTGACAACAATATGGTGCGCAAATGGTCTTGATTCCGACGTGATGATTCGCCTCAAAACATCGAAAGCAGACACTCATCGGAGGAAGGTTATACTCCCAGTGTGGTGGAATTTGAAAGGTGCTGTGTTTTTCGAGCTTCTACCAAGGAGCCAAACAATCATTTTGAATGTGTACTGTTGGCAGTTGGACAGTTTGAATGAATCCATCATCCAGAAAGGTCCAGAACTTAACTGTAAAGGAGTTGTATTCCATCGCAACAACATGAGACCACACACAAGTTTGATCACCTGTAAAAAATTATTGGAAGTTGGATGGGATGTGTTGCCACACCCACCACACTTGCCTGACCTTGGCGCTGTCAGACTTCCACTTGTTTCACTCTCTTCAAAACTCCTTGCGTGGTATAATGTTCAATTCAGATGAGGCTGTAAATCAGCACCTTGTTCAGTTTTTCACAAATAAAGACAGGTCCTTCCATGAACGAGGAATTATGAAGCTCACTGAAAGATGGCAAAAGGTTATCAAACAAAACAGGTAATATATCATTGATTGATCTTTGTTCTTTATATAAATAAATGACCTTTGAAAAACATAGACAAAATATTTCATGACTTTTCCGACAACCCAATAAATACTAGGCTGAGAAATTTATACTTTATTCTAATGGCTCCACTGGTCCAACAACCAACTATCAGAAGCACCTAGAAATTTCTTTTTAAATACAGACTAAACATTCTACATCTGAACATTCTGGTCAAGACATCTGCATTTCATAAAAATCATATTTATTAATCACTGTTGGAATTTTTACATAACACAATAAATGGGAATTTACTTGAGGTTTTTAAAGAAGAGTAACACAATCAGAACCATGGCATTAGGAAACGATCAAGATCAAGTATGCAAGCTGGGCAGAAATAGAACAATTGCAGACAGGGAAATACTATAGAAAAAAATTAAGGCCTAAAACATGGAAGTAGAATGAAATGGAAAAGAATAGACAAATAGGAAACACATTTAAAAGCAGAATTGGCATGATTTACTAGATATGGGGAAGGAGGACCTTGGGTATTACTCCAAGGTTTGGAGCAGAGTGACTGGGAAAATGGTGTTGCCACCAACAAAAAAGGTATGTAAGAAGAACCAAACTGGAAAATGAGGCTAAATAATTGGTGTTACAGCCGTACCGTGGATTATTATGCAATCATTGAAGAGAAAGAGAAAAGACTCTATATTCAGATCAGAAGCTCTCTTCAAATTGTAGTGCTGAGTGGAAAACAAGGCATGAAACAGTATATACAGTATGTTTTCATTTCTTTTATTAAAAGAATATTTATATGCTTACATATATAAAATATTATACATAGAATATTTCTGAAAGGGTACCCAAGAAATTGTTAACAGGTGGCAGCCAGGAGAGGGGTTGGAAGGAAGGAGCCTGAAGAAGGACGAAGGTAAATTTTAATTACATATGTACTGTTAGAATTCTTTCCCTTGTGCATGAATTACTTTTTCAATAAAAATAGTCATTATTAACTAAAAACGCATTTTAAAAATAAATAGTGAGAAGAATGGGTTACAAGTCCTGGTTTGCCAGGAACTGAGCAAGTTGCTAAACCTGTCTATGTCGAGATAATCTCTGGCTGTCCTCGTTTTATTTCATTAGTCATGTTTAAGCAATTCCAGATGGATGCAGGAGGGGCACAGAGAGCGTGGAGTTTTTCATATTTCTAAAGATCTCTTGAAATACGTGACAGAGGTTTCCTTCAGGCGCCCATTTTAGCATCTCACTCAGCAAAAAACTTTTGTCCATCTCAGGAAGCAGAAGGGTAGTACACCAGATATGTATAGTAATGGTTAAAGTAGCTTCTGCTACTGTCAGCAGTTTTCTTGAGACCCCACAGGGGGCAGGGATCTCACATGTTACCAACAAAGGTGTGTGAGTCTGCAGTGACTAATGTAGAAAAGCTCCAGTAGAGATGGCCTGCCCTGTAAATAGAAAGAATGTCAGGTCAATGTGGAATGGCCAAAAAAGCACTAACTACACTGAGAGTTGAGGGGCCTTTGATTCACTCCCAGCATTACCAGTTAAAATGCATTGAGCACTTTCTGTCTGCAGGCACAATACACAAAGTAAGCACTTCACACGCATTGTTAAATCCTTATAACAATCCTTCTCAGTAGATAACATGTATTCCATTTTACAGATAAGAACATTGAGAGAATTGGTAATGTCACAAGTCTCACAGCTAGTAAATAAGGAAGCTGGTTTTCAAACCCAGGTCCATCTGATCCCAAGGCCCATTTTCTGATCATCAGGCCATACTATCCCACCCGCACCCTCCATTGCCACAAGTTTATTGTGTAAGCTTAAGCAAATCATTCTGCCTCCCAGTATCTGCTTCCACATTAGTATAATGAATTATATTTTCCTTTCTCAGACCCCTTCCACATCACTTTGAAGACCTCTTCACAGAACCTCCTCTTTCTACTTACTCACTTTATTTTTTTAAATTTGTTTTTCAATTACAGTTGACCTACAATATACACCTATTAGTTTCAGGTATACAACACAATGATTAGACATTTATGTAACTTATGAGGTGATCACCCTAATACATCTAATACCCATCTGAGATCATACATAATTATTATAATATTATTGACTGTATCCCTTATCCTATATTTTACATCCCCATGACTATTTTGTAACTACCAATTTGTACTATTTAATCCCTTCCCCTGTTGCACCCACCTCCAAACCCCCTCCCATCTGGCAACCCTCAAAATGTTCTCTGTATCTATGAGCTTGTTTCTCTTTTGTTTGTTCGTTTATCTTGTTCTTTAGATTCCACATACAAGTATAAGTGAAATCATATGGCATTTGTCTTCTGTCTGACTTACTCCACTCAGCATAATACTCTTTAGGTCCATCCATGTTGTTGCAGATGGTATGATCATTGTTTTTTATGGCCGAGTAATATTCCATTGTATATATGTACTATCTCTTCTTTATCCATTCATCCACTGATGGACACCCAGGTTGCCTCCATATCTTGGCTATTGGCATATGTTCATTATAATGCTGCAATGAACATATGGATGCACATGTCCCTTCAAAATAGTATTTTGTGTTTTTTCAGATAAATACCCAGAAGTCAGATTACTGGGTTCTTCTTTGTCTCTTGTTATAGCTTTGTTTTAAAGTTTATTTTGTCTGGTAGAAGTATTGCTACCACAGCTTTTTTGTTGTTTGTTTCCATTTTCATGACATATCTTTTCTCCCCCTTTCTTTTCAGTCTGTGTGTGTCTTTCACTCTGAAGTGAGTCTCTTGTAGGCAGCATATGTAAGAGTCTTGTTTCTTATCCATTCAGTCATCCTATCTTTTGATTGGAGCATTTGATCCATTTACATTTAAAGTAATCATTAATAGATATGTAGTTATTGCCATTTTATTATTTATATTTTTTATCTTTTTCTTCATCTTCTTCTTAAAGAAATCCCTTTAACATTTCTTATAATACTGGTTTAGTGATGATGAACTCCTTTATCTTTTTCTTGTCTGGGAAGCTCTTTATCTGTCATTCAATTCTAAATGATAGCTTTGCTGGGTAGAGTAATCTTGGTTCTATGTCCTTGCTTTTTATTACTTTGAATATTTTGTGCCAATCTCTTCTGGCCTGTAAAGTTCTGTAGAGAAATCAACTGACAGTCTTATGGGAGCTCCCTTGTAGGTAACTAACTGCTTTTATCTTGCTGCTTTTAATATTCTCTCTTTGTCTTTAACCTTTGGCATTTTAATTATGATGTGTCTTGATGTAGACCTCTTTGGGTTCATCTTGTGTGGAACTCTGTGCTTCCTGGGCTTGTATGTCTATTTCCTTCACGAGGTTAGGGAAGTTTTCTGTCATTATTTCTTCAAATAGGTTTTCAATTCTTGCTCTCCTATCCTTCTGATACCTCCACAACATGAATGTCAGTTCACTTGATGTTGTCCCAGAGGCCCCTTAAACTATCCTCATTTTTTTGGATTCATTTTTCTTTTTGTTATTCTGATTGGGTGTTTTCTGCTACCTTATCTTCTAAATCGCTGATTCAATTCTCTGCTTCATCTAACCTACTGTTGATTCCCTCTAATGTATTATTTATTTCAGTTATTGTAGTCTTCATGTCTGACTGGTTCTTTTTCATTTACAGTAATACCTCGGTTTGTGAGCATAATTCATTCTGGAAACAAACTATTTGTATTGCAAGACATCAATTGTTTACCAAGTTAAAATGTATTATTAGGTTGGTGCAAAAGTAATTGTGGTTCAAAAACCACAATTACTTTTGCACCAACCTAATAGAAATGTTTGCTCGTCTTGCAGAGCACTCACAAACCAAGATACTCACAATCCAAGTTTTTACTGTATTCTATTTCCTTTTTTTTTTTTTTAGATTTTATTGGGGAATTGGGGGAGGGAACAGTGTTGGGGAGTCGAGGAAGGGGAACAGACAAGTTGCTGTCCTTTTGTTCTTCAAGTGGAGGATTTTCATAGTTCCTATCTCTTTGTTGAAGTTTTCACTGAGATCACTGAGCATCCTTATAACCAGAGTTTTGAACTCTGCATCTGGTAAATTACTTGTCTCCAGTTTGTTTAGTTCTTTTTCTGGAGCATTGTTCTGTTCTTTCATTTAGGACATGTTTCTTTGTCTCCCCAATTTGGCTGCCTCCCTGTATTTGTTTCTATGTATTAGGTAGAGTTTCTTTGTCTCCAAGTCTTAGTAGAGTGGCCTTTTTTATACAGTAGGTATCTTATGGGGCCCAATGGTGCAGTCTCTGGTCACTGGAGCTGGGTGCCCCAGGTGTGTCCTTTGTGTGGGTTGTGTGTGCCCTCCTGTTGTAGTTGAGCCTCAGTTGCTGTTGGCTTGTCTATGGGAGGGATTGACCGTTGGGCTAATTGGTAGAGAGGATTGACAGTGACTACAGAGGATTGTGCAGGGGCTGACACTACAGAACAGGATTTGCTTTAGCAGGGCTCTGGTGCCTGCCCAGTCTGCCTTTTAAGTGTGTCATCCACAGAGGCAGCTGGATGGGGCTCTGGCTCAGTAGAAAGCTACTGGGTGTTCCTGCCCCAATGCCTCTTGGGAGGAGCCCCACCACAGGCCAAATTCAGCAGCCTGTGCCCTGCCTGAGGCCACTTGGAATGAGCCACAAAGCAATCCCCAAATGGCCGCTACCCACACTGGGCTTGGAGATGCCTGGGAGAGGCTAAGTTGTGAACTGAGGCCAGCTGCCACTAGTGCTGGGCTTGAGACTTCTTAGTAAGAGGTATAGGGCACACCGAGGTCAGATGGTGCTTGTTTTTGGCTTGTGAACCTTTGAGAGATTTTTAAGAAAGTCCATAGCACGAGCAAAACAGCCCATTTGTATGGAAAAACCATTGGAAGTGGCCTGGGTGGGCCTGCAAGTTGGCAGGGATGAGGCAGGGTCTCAGGGAATCACTAGGGTGGGGTGAAGGATCAGTGTTAGAGGAATGGGGATCCCTATCACTTTCTGAAGTCAACTTCTTCTCTGGAAAAAGGTCCCACAATTATCTCTCTTCCTTCTTACAGCTTCAGTCTTTCCTTCTTTGCTTTACCTTGGTCAGTAAATACATGTTTGAGTCTTTCCATCTAAAAATCTGTCCCCTCAAACTAGATAACTACATGCAGAACAGTGAAATTGGAACTTTATTTTACACCATGCCAAAAAAAAATTAAGTCAAAATGGATTAAAGACTTAAAGGTAAGACCTAAAACTGTAAAACTACTAGATAAAAACAGAGGGAAGGCTCCTTGACATTGGTATTGGCAATGATTTTTTTGGCTAGGACACCAAAAGCACAAACGACGCAAGCAAAAATAAACAAGTGGGACTACATCAAACTAAAAACAATTCTGCCCAGCAAAAGAAACAATCAACAAAATGAAAAGGCATTCTACAAAATGGGAAAAAATATTTACAAATCATAAATCTTATAAGGAGTTAATATCCAAAATATATAAATAATTCACACAACTCAATATCAAAGGAAAAAATCCAATTGAAAAATGGTCACAGGAACTGAGTAGACATTTTCCCAAAGAAGACATCCAAATGACCAACATGAAAAAGATGTTAAATATCACTAATCATCAAAGAAATGTAAATCAACACCACAATGAGATATGACTTCATACCTGTTAGAATGGCTATCATCAAAAAGACAAATGCTGTGTCTTTTCAAAGATAAAAGAGTTGGCAAGGATATGGAGAAAAGGGAAATATTGTGCACTGTTGGTGGGAATGGAAATTGGCGCAGCCACTATAGAAAACAGTGTAGAGGTTCCTCAAAAAATTAAAAACAGAACTAACATATAATCCAGCAATTCTACTTCTGGGTATTTACCCAAAGGAAATGAAAACAGGATCTCAAAAAGATTATCTGCATTGAATCATTGTAGCATTATTTGCAACAGATGAATGGATAAAGAAGATGTGTGAGAGAGAGAGAGAGAGAGAGAGAGAGAGAGAGAGAGAGAGAGAGAGACCTGGCATTTACAACAACATGAACTAAATGAGGGCATTATGCTAAGTGAAATAAATCAGACTGAGAAAGACAAATGCTGTATGATACCACTTATATGTGGAATCTAAAAAAGCCAAACTCATAGAAATAGAGTTGAGTGGTAATTACCAGGGTATTGGGGGATGGGAGATGTGGGGAAATGTTGGTGAAAGGGTACAAACTTCCAGTTATAAGATGAGTAAGTTCTGGGGATGTACAGCATGTTAATTTTAATTAATAATACTGTATCACATACTTGGAAGTTACTAAGAGAGTAGATCTTAAATGTTCTCACCAGAATAAAAAGAAGTGGGAATTATGTGATGTGATGGAGACATTAGTTAAAGCTACAGTGGTAATCGTTTTTGCAATATATAAGTGTATCAAATCATCACTTTGTATGTTTTGTCTCACAGCAGGATGATTGTGAAGATTAAATGACAGAAATCATATTATGTTCTTGGGACCCAGGTGTTTAATAAATGGTAGCTGTTATTATTGCCACTATTACTGGAGATCACACAGTGTGATAGGGACAATGTAGAGTTATGTATTCATACAAGATAGAGATGTTGACAAAGGATCCATTGATCTACTGCCTGTGTTAGGAAGGGAAGGCTCCTCTTCACAGAGGAAGGCCAGGTCAAACAATCTGGATCTTGAAGAATGATTTCATCAGTTCCTCCCACTACAAGTGGAGTGTGCTTCGCTGACCATGTGACTTTAGACTCAGCCACGTGACTTGATTTGGCTAATGGGATAGACAAGCACTAAACAGAGGCATGACATGTACTTCCATGGTTGGGCTTACTCTCTCGCCTTTCCCGCATCACCATGAAAAAAACATGCCTAACAAAGCCCACTGGTTCAGTAAGAATGAAAGACACGTGTAGCAGAGCTACCCAGCCAATCTACAGACGGCAGCCTGAAGCAGAGCCCCTCCATCCCCCACCCTCCGCTGACCACAAATGAATCAGTATGAAATAAATACTTTTTGTTGTAAGCCACTGCCTTTTGGGTTAGTTGGTTACACAGCTTTATTGTAACAATAACTCTCACACACTCTACCTTCCTTCATAAAAGTTTCTCTTCCCTTCCCTTCAAACTTGTTCAAAATTGATTTTATACTCTCTCCCTTCTCAAATCCATCTCAGTTAATGGCACTAGATGCTCACACCAGAAACTCCGGAGTCATTCGAGATTCCTCTTTTCCGTCATATCCTACTTCTAATAGACTACCAAGGCCTGCTAATTTTACTCATCTGCTCACTCCTCTTGATCCCCACCCTACCTAATTCAGGTCCTTGCACCTTATAGCAGGACTATTATAACCAATCCCCTGGCCTCCATTCTTGCAGATGTTGTTCATTCCACCTGGAACAACACACTCATTCCTTAAGACTTAACTCCAGAGTCACCTTCTCCTAAGGGAAGTCTTTGCTATATGATCTCATTCCACCATTTGTGCTCTCAGGTGTATACATACATCTGTCCCAAGAGTTACCACATGATTTTACCACTGCCTTTCACTCAAAATAGCTCAGTCTCTTACAGCAGAATAATTAAGACACTCTAGAATGAGACAGTATAGATTAAAATCCTGACTCTACCAGTTTCTAGCTGTGTGATTGGCAAATTCACCTCTCTAGGCCTCGGTTTCTTCATCCATAATGTGGAGATGACAATAGTACTACCTTATAGGGTTAAATTGAATTCATACATACAAAGCACTTACAATAAGAGTCAACATTAATACTATTATTCGCCTCTGGGTTCCCAGCACTTTAGCAAAGGACTTAGAGTAGAAAGCTTTTAGTTCATGTAGCTTGAGCTGAAATGAACTGAATATAGCTGCTTGTTCCTTTTCTCAGTCTTTACTTGTGCTATTCTGTTCCTTCTGTATGAAATACTCTTCCTCCTTGTGACTCCTTGCTCACCTGATGAAATCATTCTTCAAGATCCAGATTGTTTGACCTGGCCTTCCTCTGTGAAGAGGAGCCTTCCCTTCCTAACACAGGCAGTAGATCAATGGATCCTTTGTCAACATCTCTATCTTGTATGAATACATAACTCTACATTGTCCCTATCACACTGTGTGATCTCCAGTAATAGTGGCAATAATAACAGCTACCATTTATTAAACACCTGGGTCCCAAGAACATAATATGATTTCTGTCATTTAATCTTCACAATCATCCTGCTGTGAGACAAAAATTGTTGTCGCCATTTTATTGGTGAAAAAACGGAGGCCCAGTGTGGTTAAACAACTTGCCCAAGGTCAGACGTCTAATAACTAAATGACAGATTGAGGTTAGTAGCCAGGCCTACCCTCAAAGCTTATATACTTTCTTTTATTGCTTTTATTAGTTTTCAAGTCTCCAGCTATACCATGAACTCTGTTGGGGAAGGGGCCTCTCCCAGCAGCTGGCTCTCTTAGGGGAAGAAATATGTCTCTCAAGAAAGCCTAAAGTTTCCTGGATTCAGTGCATCTGTGCTCCCTCCTTCTGTCTCTCCCCACAGTGCTGAGTGAGATAGGATTCTGTGCTGGCAGAAGAGTGAAGGAAAAGAACATTAATTGAACAGTAGATAAAAGCAGCTCAGTCCCCAGGGCTCTCTTGATCATGTTTGCTGCTCCAGCATCTGTGGGGGCTGTGAGGAGGCCTCCCTGGAGTCTGCGCTCACCGAGTCCCCTGGGCGGTGATGTCAGCCTCCTGCTCTGCCAGGCCCCTGAGAGCACAGGCACACTGACATCACCCATGTTTCCATGGTGCTTGGTAAAAAACTCAGCCCTCATCCACATGCCCCTGTCGGAGACAAGCTCTGTAGTCACGAGTTTGGGGGTCCTCTCCTTTGCCCAGAGGTCTCTTTCCATGTGGGCAGCTTTCCTTTCTGTCTGTCACCCTAACTTACCTGTCCCCTCAAATTGGAAACCTCACTCAGTACTTCGCTCTACACATGGACTGTGTGGAATCTCTGACACACCAATATAAATCAGGAAACACAAGGAACGATAAAAAAAAAAAATGCTCCCCAGTGATTCTGTCAGACTGGAAAAGGGAGAAGCTGAGCAAGAAGAAATTAGGAAAACTTGTCAACCTTTCCAGGATCTGACTGTCACAGGGCTGTTGTACTATAAAGTGGTCGAAAACTTGAAATGGCTTCAACCCCGAACTTTCGGGTTTTTAACCTCCCAGTTTCTTAGCCATAAGGAGGCCATCTCCATAGAGGGGTTCTCTCCCTCCGTCCACCAGCTCCTAGTTTAATTCAATTTGGCAAGTAATCATCAAACAACCAAACAGTCATTTACCCAAATACCTGGCACTACAGGATACGGTTAAAACAAAAGTTAAACAGGCACTCCTCAGCTTATAATGCTCGCATGGCTACCACTGCACTTACAACAAAATCCAAACTTAAACCATGGCCTCGCGCAGCTTTCCCCGGCCACCCCCAGCTTCACCTTGCATGGCTCTTCCTGTGTTCACCCCCTCCAGCCGCATTGGCCATCTTTCAGTCCCTCAGACACAGCAAAACCTTGACCACTTCGGACTTTGCAATTTACGTTTATGTTGAGATCTGCAGGATGAGTTGGAGTTAGCAAGTCTTGGGTTCACTACCTCCTCAGAGACAATAACAAGCAATGTGACTGGTCACTGGAGCAGGGCTTTTGAAGTATTAAAAGTCAAAATTAGGGCTGAGCAGGTGGTGCATTGGTTAAGAGCTGGCTTGGGACGTCAGCTCTGAGCAGCAGGGCCCCGGTTCAGATCCCACATATAAGGCCCCGTGACACTGCGCCCTCTACAGCTAAGATGGCGAACAACTGCTCGACCTGGATCTGGGCTGCCGTGAGTCGCCGGTGACCATGTAGGCTGCAGGCCCTGCTGCAGTGGGCTGCCATAAGCTACCGTGTATGGCTGGCAGCCAATGAGAGCTGCCAAGAGCTGCTGTGACTGGCCGTCCAGAGGCCGGTGGCTGATCTGCCTCACCCCGGAGGAGCGCAATGATAATACCAACATCAGCCAGTGAAGCAACGTCCTCCACAACTAGACTGAAGAACAAAAGGACAGCAACTTGTCTGTTCCCCTTCCCCTGATTCCCTAGCACTGTTCCCCTCCCCCAACTCCCCAATAAAATCTTTTTTAAAAAAACAAAGTCGAAATTAGAAAGATCTGGCAGATCTGGCCATTATGGGAAGCAGCATCAGGCCTGGGACTCAGAGTTTGGTCGTGGTGCTGCCCCAGTAGAGGAGCTTGGGCACGGACTATGTCAGTGCTCCGAGTTCTTCTCCTTGGGGCAACGCTGGCTGTGGGGCCAGCTCTTACATTAGATACACTGCTGCTAAGAGGAAAACTCCATTCATTTCCTTCATAGCACTCATCCCAATTTATAATTCTATATACTTATTTGTTTGTTTCTTTGTTTATTTTGTTTCTCCCTCACTAAGCTGTAAATCCAACAGGGCAGGGACTATGTCTGCTTTGTTTAATGGATACCCAGTGCCTAGATTAGTGCCTGGCACATAGTAGGTGCTTAATAAATCTTTGTTGACCAAATGAATGATAAAACGTGACCTCCACATTTAGAGTATCTCATCTATTAGGGGAAGCCGACTAGCACACACGAAGCAGGTATAAATTTTTCTTTACAAACTGGGTATGCAAGAAGTACATTTTAATTCCCTTTAATCAAGTTGAATCTACCTCCAAACCCTCAACCTTCATTAGCAGAAATTCAGTCTCAATCCAGGCTTGAGCAAAGGCCTCGGGGGTTTTCCTGGAGCAGAACATTCAGGGGGGTTCCCCAACTGAGATGCTCATTGTCCCAGCACTGGGGGGGGTCTATGAAGTAGTTCCACAGCCTTCAGACCACCCTCTGCTTAGGAAGTACTGTGGGGTTGGTAACCCTGGTGTCTGGGGTGCACTGGGGTCCATTCCTTTCTACTGTCTTACCACCTCCACAGGGTGCCCCTAGGGAACAGGCCAGGGTTCTCACATGCTTAAGTCACCCCCCAAATTTGCAGAATTCTTCTCTGCCCTCCACCCTCTCCATTTCAGCCTTAATCCTTCAGACACTAGCACATTCCTTCTCCCCATAACCGAGTAATAATCCAGCAAGCAAGGAGCTTAGACCTCCCTCTATCTACTTTCATTTCTGTCTTGCCATGTAAATCGCTCTGAGGCAATGGTAACTAAAGCCAGACTGCCGCCTTGGAATAGGAGAAGGCGATCAGGAGAATGAAGCTCAATACATTATCCTGCTCTACACAAATAGGAAACTTCACAAAGACAATACAATAACGTGCGAAGTTGGAAATAATCATGTACCAAAACCAAAATGTATGGTGTGATCGGGAATGCTTTGGGTTAGTTT
Source organism: Hipposideros armiger (assembly GCF_001890085.2). Classification (NCBI taxonomy): domain Eukaryota; kingdom Metazoa; phylum Chordata; class Mammalia; order Chiroptera; family Hipposideridae; genus Hipposideros; species Hipposideros armiger. The sequence continues at coordinate 284,400 of NW_017731464.1, read as the reverse complement.
TTCCTTCACCTGCTCAAATCTGCTGCTAAGCCCTCTCTCACAAACTATGTGCCCATCCTAGGCAATCTAATTCTCTTGTACATTAGAGACACATTCTTGGATACACGTTTACACCATGAAATCTTGTCAATGACTCTACTTCTCCAGTGGCTTGGAACCCCCCATCCTTTGTCTAGTGCTACTGCTACGACCAGAAATCAAGGTTTAACATCCTCTGCCAGGAATTTTACAATAATCTACCAACTCATTTTCCTAAAATCCTCCTTCCCCATCATACATTCATTTGCTCTTCTATTCAAAAAAATAGTTTTCAAGCAATTACAGTGACACTACCTGTGTGACCTTGGGCAAGTTGCTTTAATTCCCTGTGCCTCCATTTTACTATCTGTAAAATCAGGATAATAATAATACCTCTCCTAGAGGATTGTTATAAAGAAGGGCCTAGCACATAATAAGTGCTGGATCAGTGTTGGCTATTGGATTTGTTGTAGATGTTGTCATTATTTTTGCTGAAATTACTTGCCAGGCACTCTTAGCTGTTAGAGATACAGTGGTAAACGAGGGACAAAAATCCCTGTTCTATGGAGCTTACAACCTAGTTGGGGGAGAAAAAAAAAAGTGTGTGTGTGTGTGTGTGTGTGTGTGTGTGTGTGTGTGTGTGTGTGTGATCTCAGCTAGTGGGTGGGAGGAACAAACTTTCCTTTACCCTCAAGGTTCTTCTGGCTCACCTAATAATCAAATAGACATCAGACAGATTAGCAAGGGAAAATAACCAAATTTCACTCACCCAAGAAACCAGTTTCACAAATATTTTCTCGTGAGAATCTAAACTTAGAATAGAGAAAAAGATTCTCACCACTTTCACTTCCACCGGATCCTGCAGACAGAGATCTGGGGGGTGTGCTGACATGGTAAGAATTCTTACCTTCTGCCAGCCTGTCTCAGGCACCCCAGGATCTCCTCATCTGCAGCAGCCTTGCAGGGGAAGTGTAGAGTTCCAGCCAGTGAGTTTATCCTGCTCAGGGCACCAAAACCATGGGGAAGGAAAATTTCCCCTTTCCCTCCTCTGGTTTTTTTGTTTGTTTGTTTGGTTTTTTGACTGAATAATCAAATCAACAGGAGGCAGATTGACAGGAGTAAATCAAATTTAACATCATGCGCACAGGGACCCCACATACACTAGAGAGTCAAAGACCCCATATGCATGAGTGGTTCAGAGATAGAAAGAAGGATTAAGGCATATAAGCCATCCTGAGCTAGGGATGAGGTAAGGTGCCTTGGGGGCTTCAAAAGGTCACTGCAGGATGGTAAGAGCAGACTTTCAGTAATTAGTAGTTTGCCCTGCTCTCTAGATGGGTCAAAAGAAGATGTCTCTGATACTTTCTTACGGCAAGGCCTTTAATTCAAATTCTTCTAGGTAGTTAAGGGGGGTTGGGGGGAGAGGGTTGGGGGGACAGAAGTTTCTCTTGAGCCTGGATCTAAAATTGTCTTTAGCTCAAATTAATCTGTACATCACTGAGGCACATCCTTGGGTGGCTCAATCTAGACCCCACACTAGTTACAAGCACTGTTTAGAAAAATAAAATAGACTGATATGCCACTTCACACCCATTAAGATGGCTATTATTAAAAAAGAAAAGAAAAGAACAAAGATTGGTGTGGATGTGGAGAAGTTGGAACCATTATCACTGTTGGTGGGAATGTAAATTGATGCAGCCACTGTGGAAACCAGTATGGTGGCTCCTCAAAAAATAAAGCATATGGGCCAGCCGAGTGGCGC